>NW_016811820.1:1732101-1790921 GCF_001698545.2 Rhinopithecus bieti
AATAATAATAATAATAATAATATATAATATACTCAGATTACATTGTTAAATTTAAAACACTTTTAAGTAAAACCATGTAGTACATGATTCTTGTTTTTAGAAAACTATCCTTTACTAAACATTTACTGCATACCTAGAACTATACTTTGCACTTCATATACACTGTTATTTAATTTTTTTTTTTAGACAGTCCCAGTCTGTCACCTAGGCTGGAGTGCAGTATCATCATCAGAGCGCACTGCAGCCTCAAACTCCTAAGCTTAAGTGATCCTCCCACCTCAGCCTCCCAAGTAGGGACTGCAGGTGTGTGCCAATATGCTCAGCTACGCTTTTTGTTTTTCGTAGAGATGAGGTCTCACTATGTTGCCCAGGCTGATCTTGAACTCATGGCCTCAAGTGATCCTCCCATCTCGGCCTCCCAAAGTGCTGGGATTGCATGGCTGAGCCACCATGCAATCCTATTTAATTACAAGCCTATTTAATTCTTGTAATAGCCCAAAGAAAGACATTAATACCTGCAAGTTATAAATATTTGTTAGTGAAAATTTGAAATAAGCAATGAAATAACATACAGAGAGGTTAAGTGATTCACCCAAGATCAAACATCTAATTAATGGTGGAGGCAAGCCTCAAACTCAGGTCTCTCAAATCCAAGACCATTTTCTAACCATTCTATTACAGTGCATAGGAAAACATCTAGAAAATATACATGAAGATACCACAGTTAAGATTGTGGATGTTTTATTCACTTCTTTATGTTTTCCACATTTTCTAAATTAAAGGCCATTACTTTTATAATAACAATAGAAAAGAAAAGTAATTTTTTAAAGAAGTTAGGGTTGGAGATTGCAGGTCACTGCACTGCTTGTGGCTAATGGGAAGCTTTATGGAGAAAAAGGAAAGTCTCTGACTGAGTTGCTGCTTGGAGGGAAGATTCTGGGATGGAGAGGAGGCTTCGGAGGAAGGGACTGGCACATCTCCTAAGTGCCACCCACACAGACACTGCCCACTTTACCTACTGAGGCACTTGAAAGAAAAGACTGTGTGTGGTCAGGGAAAAAACACTGACCACAGCCAGAGGCAAGTCCACCCACCACTTCCTTCCTGCCTGTTCCCACCTGTCATCTGCTCCATGGGCAGTTTGGCTCGACCCTCAGCAAGGAGACCAACTCTATCCCAAGTCAGAAAACATCCTAGAATGAAGCCCTGCCTTCCCACAGTCTTCCTGGAGAGTGCCCATGTGTGTCCCAGCCTCCCCAGGCCTCCTGGGCAACATAGTGAGACCCCATCTCTAAAAAAGAATACTTTAAAAATTAGCTGTGTGTGGCAGTGTGTGCCTGTGGTCCCAGTTACTCGGGAGGCTAAGGCAGGAGGATCGCTTGAGCCTGGGAGTTCAAAGCTGCAGTGAGCTATGATTGCACCATTGCGCTGCAAGCCTGAGTGGCAGCTGCGCTCGGGCTTGGCGTAGCTCTGCTGAGGCTGCTGTCCATGGCACAGCCAGCCACACCTCGCTGGACCTCAGTGCCACTGACAGCCTGGCTGCCTGAGCCGTCCTGTTTCCCAGTCACCATAACCTTTCAGACAAAGTTCCTGTTATCTCTCAAAGTCCATTCCCAAGTGTTTAACCTGTGCTTCACACAATGGGTTACAGGAAGGCTGAGATGTTCATCTCTCCTCTGCCAGGGTAGTAGATGGGCCATGGGCCCTTCACCTCTGAACCCAAGCAAGCCCATCCAATGTGCCCTAAAAATATTACCAGTTTCTTTTCTTTTCTTTCTTTTTTTTTTTTTTTTTTTTTTTTTTTTTTTCTTTTCTTTTCTTGCGCAGGGTCTTGCTCTGTCTCCCAGGCTGGAGGCAAAGGCACAATCTTGATTCACTGCAACCTCCGCCTCCTGGGTTGAAGCAATCCTCCCACTTCAGCCTCACAGTCAGCTAATTTTTGTATTTTTGCTAGAGACAAGGTTTTGCCATGTTCACCAGGCTGGTCTTGAATCCCTGACCTCAGGTGATCTGTCTGGCTCAGCCTCCCAAAGCGCTAGGATTACAGGCATGAACCATCACACCTGGCCAAAAATATTATCATTTTCTGTGAATGCGACCACATGGAAAACTCGGAGAGCATTGACTTTGAACCACTCTGATGGATTTTCTTTTTCTTTCTTTCTTTCTTTTTTTTTTTTTTTTTTTTTTTTTTTTTTTTTTTTTTTTTTTTTTTTTTTTTTTTTGACAGAGTCTCACTCTGTCATCCAGGTTGGAGTGCAGTGGCATGATCTCAGTTCACTGCAACCTTCACCTCCCAGACTCAAGAGATCCTCCCACTTCAGCCTCCCAAGTAACTGGGACCACAGACGTGCATCATCGCACCTGTGTAAATTTTGCATTTTTTGTAGAGACAGGGTCTTGCCATGTTGCCCAGGCTGGTCTCAAACTCCTGAGCTAAAGGGATCCACCTGTCTCAGGCTCCCAAAGTGCTGGGATCACAGATGTGAGCCACCGCACCCGGCCCTGGTTGATTTTCTTTGTGCGCATAGACCATCCCCTTATGACTTGGCCCATCTTAGACCTTCTAAGCTCCTGCTTTGACTCTTGGCAATTTAAGTAATTCTAGATAACGGTATTGTTCATCTGCTGTGTGTCAGGCACCCTTCTAATTTTTACACGCACATGGCTTTGACATGAGTTACAAGTTCTGTGGCTCTCTTTTGCTTCTCCTGCAAAATGGGGGTGTTATGAGTTGAATATTTGTGTCCCCTCCAAAATTCATATGTTGAAATCTAATCTCCAATGTGACGGTATCTGGAGGGGAGCCTTTGGGGAGGTAACTAGGTCATGAGAATGAAGCCCTCATGAATGAGACAAGAAGAGGCCAAGCTGGGTGCAGCGGCTCACACCTGTAATCTCATCATTTTGGGAGACTGAGGTAGCAGGATTGCTTGAGGCCAGGAGTTCAAAACCAGCCTGGGCGACATAGTGAGACCCCCATGTCTAAAAAAGAATAATTTAAAAATTAGCTCTGCATGGTGGCATGTGCCTGTGGTCCCAGCTACTCAGGAGGCTGAGGCAGGAGAATCACTTGAGCCCAGGAGTTCAAAGCTGAAATGAGCTATGATCACACCACTGCACTCCAGCCCGGGTGACAGAACAAAACTCTGTCTCAAAAAAATTAATTAAAAAAAAAAAACAAGGCAGGGTGCAGTGGCTCATACCTATAACCCCAGCACTTTGGGAGGCCAAGGTGGGCAGATGACCTGAGGTCAGGGGTTCGAGACTAGCCTGGCCAACAGGGTGAAACCCCATCTCTACTAAAAATACAAAAACTAGCTGGGCGTGGTGGTACATTCCTGTAATTCCAGCTACTTGGGAGGCTGAGCAGGAGAGTCACTTGAACAGGGCAGGCGGAGGTTGCAGTGAGCCGAGATCGCACCATTGCACTCCAGCCTGGGCAACAAGAGTGAAACTCCGTATCACAAAAAAAAAAAAAGGCCAAAGAAACAGCTTACTCTCTTTTAGCCATGTGGGATACAACATGAAGTTGGCCATCTGTAACCCAGAAGGTGACCCTCACCAGATCCCGACCATGCTGGCACCCTGATCGGACTTTCAGCCTCCAGAACTGTGAGAAATACATCTCTGTTGTTTCCAAGCCACCCAGTCTGTGGTATTTCTCATAGCAGCTCAAGTTAATTAGAGGAATTAGCACCGGAATTAATGCAGCCACCTCTAAGTACATTCCTTAAGGGCATTTAGAAACAGAACACTTTCTCTAAAATAATGTTTTCAAACCCTTCACCTAAAAAAGAAGTGTTGGAATTTCCAGCAGAAACAGAACAAGAGGAGGAAGAGTTGGCACTCGGCTGGGGGAAGCAAGTTTGTGGTAAAATAGAACACATGAGTGGATGGCTGGCAACTGCAGAGATGAGCTACTTAGAAAATCAAGCTCAGGGCTGGACACGGTGGCTTATGCCTGAAATCCCAGCACTTTGGGAAACAAAGGTGGGCGGATCACCTGAGGTCAGAAGTTTGAGACCAGCCTGGCCAACATGGCGAAACCCCATCTCTACTAAAAATACAAAAATTAGCCGGGCGTGGTGGTGCATGCCTGTAGTTCCAGCTACCCAGGAGGTTGAGGCAGGAAAATCAGTTGAACCCAGGAGGCAGAGGTTGCAGTGAGCCAAGATCGCGCCACCGCACTCCAGCCTAAGCAAGAGAGTGAGACTCTGCCTCAAAAAAAGAAAACGAAAATTAAGCCCAATAGTAAGAAATCAGCTTCCAGAGAATTTCAGTCCCAGACCTAGGCCCAGAAACATGACTGGGCCTTTCTGAATGGCTCTAAACATTCTTTCTTCTTTTACAATGTATGTCTGATTTTTGTAATCTCTCAGGCTACCACCAAATGATTTCCATTTATTTCAAAAGACATTTCAACTGCCTTGAGCTTTTACCTACTAGAACTTGGTTCTGGTATCCACTGCTGCTATGTTATAACATGCACCAAATTATGCACAGAAATTACAGATGAAGGCTCTCATCTTCACACGAAAGTGGCTTAAAATCCCATGTTCCCCTTTGCAGACGCTGGTAAAACTATCATCAAAAACAAGATGAGGTCAGGCGTGGCGGCTCAGGCCAGCAAACCCAGTGCTTTGGGAGGCCGAAGCAGGAGTTCAACATCAGCCTGGCCAACGTGGTGAAAACTCACCTCTACTAAAAACACCAAAATCAGCCGAGTGTGGCAGCAGGAGCCTGTAATCCCAGCTAAACAGGAGACTGAGGCACGTGAATCGCTTGAACCCGCGAGGCAGAGGTTGCAGTGAGTCGAGATCACGCCACTGCACTCTAGCCTGGGCAACAGAGCGAGACTCCATCTCAAAAAAATAAAATAAAAGATGAAAATTAAGTATCTTCTCGCTCTTGGCGTTTCACAGAGGCTTTCCTCTTTTTTCCAGGGTACATCACTTATGACTATTGTTTCTTTGCCTTGACTCCTCTGTGTAACAAATCATCAAATCAACTTTTGTTCTAGGGATTTATTTAGTTAGTGAATTGATCCTTTCAGGCTCAGAGGTACTGAGCTTGACACCAGAGGCCCTTTTCTTTATAGTAATATAGCACCTTTCTCTAGAGAGTGCTAAGCATTTGCTAATACCAACTAATTATTCATTGAAGGTATTTCACTGATTTAGAAAGTTGCAAATTATAGAAAAATTGAAATCAACAACTGTTTCTTAATAATTACAGTTCATGAAGAGCTTATGCATTTTCATGCATTGGTCATGCTCTAATTATGATCTGGAGTAACCACTGACCAACCAATAATTAGTAGCATTATAATTATAGGAGGTTGTAGTTGTTTTTGGATTTTTATTTTGAGATGAAATCTGGCTCTGTCTCCCAGGCTGGAGTGCAGTGGTGCTGTCTTAGCTTGCTGCAACCTCTGCCTCCTGGATTCAAGGGATTCTCCTGCCTCGGCCTCCCAAGTAGCTGGGACTACAGGTGTGCACCACCATGCCTGTCTAATTTTTGTATTTTTAGTAGAGACAGGGTTTTATCATGTTGGCCAGGCTGGTCTCAAACTCCTGACCGCAGGTGGTCTGCCTGCCTCAGCCTCCCAGTGGGATTACAGGCTTGAACAACTGTGCCTGGCCTGTAGGAGGGGTTTTGGTTTTTGTTGTTTTTGTTGTTGTTGTTATTGTTGTTGTGGAGATGGAGTCTCGCTCTGTACACCAGGCTGGAGTGCAGTGGTGCAATCTCGGCTCACTGCAACCTCCACCTCCCAGGTTCAAGCGATACTCCTGCCTCAGCCTCCCCAGTAGCTAGGATTACAGGCACACACTGCCACACTCAGCTAATTTTTTTTGCATTTTAGGAGAGACGGGGTTTCGCCATGTTGCCCAGGCTGGTCTCGAACTCCTGAGCTCAGGCAATCCATCCACATCAGCCTCCCAAAGTACTAGGATTACAGTCGTGAGTCATCACGCCCGGCCCCTTCATATGTTTTTGAACCCTAGTCCCCAGAGCCCCAAAATCTGAGCAGAAGCACCATAGGAAATCAATCCATTGCCACTTTATCTGTCTATATTACCATTAATAAATTATGAAGGGAGGCCAGGCGCGGTGGCTCAAGCCTGTAATCCCAGCACTTTGGGAGGCCAAGACGGGTGGATCACGAGGTCAGGAGATCGAGACCATCCTGGCTAACACTGTGAAACCCCGTCTCTACTAAAAAATACAAAAAACTAGCCGGGTGAGGTGGCGGGCGCCTGTAGTCCCAGCTACTCGGGAGGCTGAGGCGGGAGAATGGCGTAAACCCGGGAGGCGGAGCTTGCAGTGAGCTGAGATCCGGCCACTGCACTCCAGCCTGGGCGACAGAGCAAGACTCCGTCTCAAAAAAAAAAAAAAAAAAAAATTTGAAGGGGTCCTTTTGAAAATTTAAGGGCACAGGGCATATATTCATGCCATCAGGCTCTTACTTGTACTGTACAACTGATGTCTAAATCTAGACCTATTTTGTCTCACATTTTGTTCTTATTCCTTTTGTCTCCTTCATTCTCTCTCCTCCCTCTAGTTCCTTCTAAGTGTACTGTCATTAATATTCTTCCTTTCTTTGAAATGCCTCCTTAAAAGATCTCTGTACAAAGATGAAAGATGCAAGAGGAAAATAGTATCATAAAATTGACATGAAATTTGAGATCAGCTGTTCCAGCTGGAGGATGGAAGGAAGAAGGGCCACACATTAAAAGCAGAGATTGTGGCTGGGAATGGTGGCTCATGCCTGTAATCTCAGCAGCTGGGGAGGCCGAGGCAGGAGGATCGCTTGAGGCCAGGAGTTCGAGACCAGCCAGGGCAACATGGTGAGATCCCACCTCTACAAAAACTAAAAACTTAGCCAAGCATGGTGGCGTGCACCTGTGGTCCCAGCTACTCAGGAGGCTGAGATAGGAGAATCACTTGAGCCCAAGAGGTTGAGGCTGCAGTGAGCCGTGATGGGGCAGCTGAGGCACAGAGCAAGACCCTATCTCAAAAAAACAGAGGTTGGAGAAAAGACAACACTAATCTTCTTGCTTCTCCTATCCAGAAGAGCTTTATGTTCTAGCTCTGTCTCCTTCCCACCCAGAAGCAAAGATCACTGAGCATTCTTGAGGACTATGTTTTACTCCTGCCCTACACGGAAAGGTGAGAAGGGAACTCCACCTATTATTTGCTCAGAAAGAATATCTAGGGAATTCTAGGAGGCAGAGGCCAGATAATTGCTTAAGGCCAGCCTGGACAGCATAGTGAGACCCCATTTCTTAAAAAAAAAAAAAAAGTTTTAATTAGCCAGGGTGGGCATGGTGGCTTGTGCCTGTGGTCTCAGCTACTCGGGAAGCAGAAGCAGGGGGTTCACTTAAGTCCAGGGGTTCAAGGCTGCAGTGAGCTATGATCATGGCACTGTACTTCAGCCTGGGTGACAGACTGAGACCCTGTCTCTATTTTTAAAAAAGTAAAAATATCTAGAGAATCCTGCATCTGATAGTCTGGTGCCTTAGATATTTCAAAAGACCATTCTACCACAAAACAGTCAGATGATGGGAGAATTACAATAAACATATTCTAAATGCATTGCTGAGCCTACAAGAAAATAAGAAAAATCTCCAAGGGCAAAAAAAAAAAAAAGTTTTGTAACACCAGACTTCTAAGCAAACACCAAAGTAGGGTTGTTTGGGGAAAATGCTGATTCTAAGAATCTAGAATTTTGGAGATTAGTAGCCACACCTAAGGGCATAAGGGACTAGGCTTGTAGTCCATGCAAAGTAGAAAAGCAGAACTTAAGAACTGCACATAAAACAGAATATCCTAAGGGATACGTTCTAAGTGAAAGGGAGGGCCATGAAGTAAAAAAGGATATAAAAATATTAACAACCCAGGCCGGGTACAGTGGCTCACTCCTGTAATCCCAGCACTTTGGGAGGCCAAGGCGGGTGGATCACAACGTCAGGAGTTCAAGACTAGCCCGGCCAATGTGGTGAAAGCCCATTTCTACCAAAAATACAAAAGTTACCTGGGCGTGGTGTCATATGCCTGTAGCTCCAGGCTTGAACCGGGAGGCAGAGGTCGCAGTGAGCTGAGATCACGCCACTGCACTCCAGCCTCAGCAATAAGAGTAAAACTCTGTCTCAAAAAAAAAAAAAAAAAAAGTCTGTGTTAATGTTTTCTCTCTATTCAGAGCCACTGAAGACTATCATTTCACACAGTTTCCTCCCTTTTTTCCTTTCCTCTGAGTCTGCTCAGCCCTGGCCAAAGGAGTGCCTTTGGGGCCTGAGTTTCTTTTTCAATGCTCTCCCAGACTAGACTATTTCCCATAGGAACATCAACACCTCCAAAATGTGATTAACCCAATTTTTTGAATGTCCAATCTTTCCAGCATTTCAGGGAATTATCAGGAAATACAATACAATAACATGAGGCCCAAATCCACAATATTTAGAAAAACCACTTAATCCCCAAACCAGATATGCCCATTAGAGTAGTTTACAGCCTTCACACTAATTCCCAAGTAGATATCATGTTTCCTAAACCCAATATCCATACATGCGAGATCCAAGTTGCTATTACTAGCCATAAATAAGAAGTTCATATTAGCTTAGAGAAAGGATTAGCAAAAAAAAAAAAAAAAAGAAAAAAAAAGTGAAACCAATAGGCCAGGTTTCTGTATGATTTCTGCTTTTCCAGCCTGTCAATCAACCATACCAGTTGTCCAAAATCATACCACTTGGTATGACTTTGTGCCTGTCCTTCTTTTCTAGATGTATCACCCCTTTCTGTCTGTCATTCACCAAATCTGCAGGTTTTGTTGTTGTTGTTGTTGATGTTGTATGGAGTCTCTGTCATCTCAGTTCACTGCAACCTCTGCCTCCCAGATTCAAGCAATTCTCCTGCCTCAGCCTCCTGAGTAGCTGGGATTACAGGCGCATGCCATCACACCCAGCTAATTTTTATATTTTTAGTAGAGACAGGGTTTCTCCAGGGAGGTCAGTATAAGGGATCAGGTTTGCCTTTTAACATGACAAATTATTATTATTTGTTTTAGTACAAGTTGGACTAGTCATTGTTGAATGGAAGTCAATCGGTTATTAATTAAATGACTGGGGATTGGAAATAGTATAGAAGGAAATAAAATGATTAGTGTTACTACAGGTAGACCTAGAATTGTTGGGGTAGTAAAAGAGGCGAATAAATTTTCGTTCATTTTAATTCTCAGGGGTTTCCTGTTTCTGCTCTTTGGTCGTTTTCGTTGTAGGGGGTAGATGGTAACTGAAATTTGATACTTTTAACCGGAGAATGGAGAATAGACTTATAATTATCGATAGGATGACAATGGACCATGTGGAAGTATCTAGTTGAGGCATTTCACTATAGAGAGGGCTTAGATCTCCTCAGTCTTTAACTTAAAAGGTTAGTGCTAGATGAGCTTTGCAGTGATATTATAGTGTAGACATTGATCAGGTTTTGAAGCATATTAAGGGAACTAATTCTAGGATGATAGATATAAAACTGTGGTTACGTCCACAAATTTCTGAGCATTGGTCATAGTAAAGGCCTAGTCTTATAGCAGTTAAAATGGTTTGATTTAAGCGTCCGGGGATTGCATCTGTTTTGAGCCCCAATGACGGGATAGTGAGTGAGTGCAGGACGTCTTCGGATGAGATTAATATACGAATAGGGATTTCTATTGGGAGAAGTGTTTGGTTACCAGCTTCAAGGAGTTGAAGTTCTCCTGGTTTTAAGTCTGTTCTTGGAGTCTTGTAAGAATCGAAACTTAAATCTTCATAGTCCGTATACTCATAGCTTCAGTATCATCGGTGGCCAGTTGTTTTGGCAGTGGGGGAGAGGCTATTAATTTCATCTGTCAAGTACAGAATACGAAGAGAAGGGAGGGCAGTTAAGATCAGGATAATGGTGGGTAAAATAGCTCACACAGTCTCGATCTCTTGAGCATCTGTAGTGCTAGTATGAGTTAATTTTGTTGTCAGTATTAGGGAAATAATATATAGGGCCAGGGAACTAGTCAGGAAGAGAATTATAAGAGCGTGGTCATGGAAAGTGAGCAGTTCGTCCATAATAGGGGAGGTAGCATGTTGGAGACCTAGCTGAAATAGACGAGCCGTTAAGATATATAGGGTTTAACCTATTAATTAACTTTGACAAAGTTATGTAATAATTTTATTAATATCTTATAGAGAAAGTCAGAGAGGTTATGGGATTGGCTTGAAACCAGTGTCTGGGGGTTCGATTCCTTCCTTTCTCGTCTAGGCTTTCACGTAAGCTGGCTCCTCAAATGTGTGATAAGGCGGGCAGTTGTAAAGCCACTCTAGGTTAGTAGATGGTTGCTCAATTATTAATACTTCTCGTTTTGAAGCAAAGGCCTCTCAGATTATAAAAATTATTACCATGACTGCTGTTAGTGAGATAAATGAGCCTACAGACAAGGTAATATTTCATGCAGATATTGCATCAGGATTGTCAGTGTAACATCGAGGTACACCGGAGAGGCCAAGGAAATATTGTCAGAAGAAAGTTAAATTAACACCTGTAAATATAATAGCGAAGTGGATTTTGGCTTAGGCTTGATTGAGTGTATAGCCTGAAAATAGGGGGAACCAGGAGACAAAGCCGCCTATAATGGCAAACACTGCTCCTATGGATAGGACATAGTGGAAGTGAGTGACAACATAATACGTGTCGTGTAAGTCAATATCTGGTGATGAGTTAGCTAATATAATGCTGGTCAATCCTCCTACTGTGAAGAGGAAAATAAGCCCTAGGGTTCGGAGCATTGCAAAGGATCATTTTATGTTACCACCATGTAGGGTTGCTGGTCAGCTAAATACTTCAACGCCATTCGGGACAGCAATAATTATAGTAGCAGATGTGAAGTATGCCTGTGTGTCTACATCTGTTCCCACCGTAAATATATGGTGGGCTCATATGATAAACCCTAAGAAGTCAATTGATATTACGGCTCATACTATGTCCGTATAACCAAATGGCTCCTTTTTTCCAGAATAATATGTTACAATGTGGGAAATTATCCCAAATCCTGGTAGGATGAGGATATGGACCTCAGGGTGACCAAAACATCAGAACAAATGTTGGTACAAGATAGGGTCACCCCCACCAGCAGGATCAAAAAAAGAAGTATTGGCCAGGCACGGTGGTTCAGGCCTGTAATCCCAGCACTTTGGGAGGCATATCACGAGGTGCCTCATATCATTTGGGTGCATATCATTTGGGTGCATATCACGAGGTCAGGAGATGGAGACCTTCCTGGCTAACACGGTGAAACTCCATCTCTAATAAAAATGCAAAAAATTAACTGGGCATGGTGGCAGGTGCCTGTAGCCCCAGCTACTCTGGAGGCTGAGGCAGGAGAATCGCTTGAACCCAGGAGGCGGAGCTTGCAGTGAGCCCAGATGACCGCCGCTGCACTCCAGCCTGGGCTATAGAGTGAGACTCTGTCTCAAAAAATAAAGAAAGAAATGTTGAGGTTGAGATCAGTTAATAATATAGTAATGCTGGCGGCTAGGACTGGGAGGGATAGTAGTAGAAGAACTACCATGAGGACGGATCAAACGAAAGGAGGTGCCTGATATTGGAATATTGCTGGGGGTTTTATGTTGATGATTGTGGTAAGAAAGTTGATGGCCTCTAAGACAGAGGAGACACCTACCAGGTGGAGCGAGAAGATGGTCAAGTCCACGGAGGCTCCTGCATGCTCTAGGTTCCCTGCTAAAGGGGGATAAACTGCTCAGCCAGTTCCGGTGCCTGCCTCTACCATTGAGGATGCAAGTAGAAGCAGAAAGGATCGGGTAAGAAGTCAGACACTCATGTTATTTATTCGGAGAAACGCCATATCGGGTGCTCCCACTATCAAGGGAACTAACCAGTTGCTGAAACCTCCAGTTATGACTGGCATAACTATAAAGAAGATTATAACAAATGCACGGGCGGTAACAATAGCATTATAGATTTGATCATCTCCTAGCAGAGTTCCTGGCTGGCCAGGTACTGCTCGAATTAGGAGGCTTAAGGCAGTGCCTACTATCCCGCTCATGCACCAAATAATAGGTGTAACGTTCTGATATGTGGTTAGTTGAAAACAATCGGCGATTCATGAACATGGGTATAAGGGTAAAATGGCTGAGCAAGCATTAGACTGTAAACCTAAAGACAGGTCAAAGGCCTGTTTTTACCAGTCCTGGGGTGATATCTCATATTGAATTGCAAATTCAAAGGAGCAGCTTCAATCCTGCTGCTTCTCCAGCCTTCCTTCCTAAACGGCATGGCAGCGGGAGTAGATTGAAGCCAGTTGACTAGTGTATTTAGCTGTTAACTGAATTTCTGTGGGTTTGGTCCCCACCAATCTAGCAAGGGCTTGGCTTAGTTAAAGTGGTTGATTTGCATTCAATCGATGCAGGATAGTCTTGCAATCCTTAGGTTTGTTATGGAAATTAAGTATAATTTACTTACTAAGGTCTTTGAAGGCGCTTGGTCTCATTTAACCTAAATTTCTTTTTTTTTTTTTTTTTTAATTTTTTAGTAGAGACGGGGTTTCACCGTGTTAGCCAGGATGGTCTCGATCTCCTGACCTCGCGATCCGCCCGTCTTGGCCTCCCAAAGTGCTGGGATTACAGGCTGGAGCCACCACGCCGGGCCATTTAACCTAAATTTCTAAGTCATAGTCAGTAGCAGTGGAGAGAGAGGTAGGAAGAGGGTGGAAGAGATAATAAGTGAAGGTAAGAATAGTGTAGGTTTTGTGTTTTCGAGCTGTCATTTTATTTTCATGTTACTGGACGTGGGAATAGTCTTATTGGGGTGAAATAAATTAGGCATATATAGAAGTATCGGTTGAGTAAAGTTATAATAGCTATAATAGTGGGGGTAATAAGGCTGTTATTTTTTATAAATTCTTAAATGATAGCTCATTTAGGCAGAAATCCTGTTAATGGGGATAACATATATACTGGTTTCACCGGGCTGGCCTTGAACTTCTGACCTCGAGTGATCCACCCTCCTCAGCTTCCCAAAGTGCTGGGATTACAGGCGTTAGCCACCAGGCCTGGCTTCTGCTAGTTCTTAAGGCTTTTTTTTTGTTTTCCCCCGAGCAACATCCGTGTTTCTGTGGCTACCGAATCTTCCTTCCATTCTGTAATGCCTTAGCTTTATCCTGGAACATCTGCCTCCAGGGAAAACTTCCCTCTGCTTTTCCATATTTGCCCCAGCTGGAGAAATGCACTTGAAAGATTTCTGACTTTCAGCTGTTTCCAGCGAATTCCTTAAACTGCTCTCAGCCATAATGCGAGGTCCAAAATCCCATAACTCTTGTCCTGAATTCCCCAAGTCTTGACAGCTCAAATTCTACGTTCCCAGGATACAGATTCAGATGACTTTTTGTTTTCTTTTTTTTTTTTTTTTTTTTAATTTTTTTGGGGAGAAAGGTATCACGCTGTCACCCAGACTGGAGTACAGTGGCATGATCACAGCTCACTGCAGCTTCAAACGCCTGGGCTCAAGCGATCTTCCTGCCTCAGCCTCTGTTGTATCTGGGACCACAGGTACGTGCCACCACATCTAGCTAATTTTGTTTGTTTTTTTGGTAGAGATGGGGTCTTGCTATGTTGTCCACGCTGGTCTCAAACTCCTGGCCTCAAGTGATCCCCCTTCCCTATCCTCCCCCAAAGCACAAGGATTACAGGCATGAGCCACCACGCCTGCCCCACAAGAGTTTTTAAACCATCGGCCTGCCTCTAGATGGGAGATCCTGTTTCTCCTACCCACGTCTGAGATATGCCTTTTTCAGCCTCTCAGCATCTTTCTCTCCTTCCATTCCTCTTCCCAGAGGTCTTTCTAGGCCTAGAAGATTAAAAACTATTTTTAAGCCAATCCCATAAATTGCCTCTGAAGACCTGAGTATTTTCTGTTCACATACCAACAATTCCTACATTCTCCTCACTTTTTAAAAATTTTTATTATTTATTTATTTATTTATTTAGAGATGGAGTTTCGCTCTTGTTGCCCAGGCTGGAGTATAATGCGTGATCTTGGCTCACTACAACCTCTGCCCCCCAGGTTTAAGTGATTCTCCTGCCTCAGCCTCCCAAGTAGTAGGGATTACAGGCACCCACCACCATGCCCAGCTAATTTTTGTATTTTTAGTAGAGACAGGGTTTCACTGTGTTTGAGCCCAGGCTAGTCTCAAACTCCTGACCTCAGGTGATCCACCCACCTCAGCCTCTCAAAGTGCTGGGATTACAGGCATGAGCCACCGCACCCAGCCTCACTTTCCTTTTTACCCTCCAATGAGCAGACCTGGTTCCCAGCAAAAGAAAATTGTTGTGTGTTGTTGCTGTTGGCTTTCTTCTCAAACACTCACTTTTGAATAATTTCATGAAGTGGTTCCCTGACTCGATCTAAGAAGATCATACACCATGTGCCCACGGAGCCCTCACCCCCATCCTACTTCACCTGTTCTTGTATAAATTCCACCATCTCCTAATGTTTGAGCCCATCTTCTGTGTTTTCCTAAGGAACAGCCCCTCCAAATGGGAAAAATGAAACAAGAGAATAAAATGAAATTTGCTTCCATTAATACCAACTCACTCCACAATACAGATGCTAAAACAATTTCACGCAAGAAGTCCACTTATTTGGAAGTCAGCTTTTTCAAGAATCCAATTTTTACCCCTGCCAAGCCTAGCTTAATCAAAAATCAATGCACAAACCCTCTCGCACTGTTTCTCTGTGTCTTTCTCTCTCTCTTTCTCCCTTTCTTTCTCTCTCATTCTCTCCCTCCAAGCCCAGATTCCAACCAATCAAAATCAATGCACAAACTCTCTCTCTCTCTCCCCCTCTCCTTCCTCCCCA
Organism: Rhinopithecus bieti; assembly: GCF_001698545.2. Lineage (NCBI taxonomy): Eukaryota > Metazoa > Chordata > Mammalia > Primates > Cercopithecidae > Rhinopithecus > Rhinopithecus bieti. The sequence continues at coordinate 1,747,003 of NW_016811820.1, forward strand.
GGTTTTGCAAATGAAAACCAGAGCTGCTCTTTTTGGTTTTGTTTTGTTTTGAGACAGAGTCTCACTCTTGTGGCCCAGGCTGGAGTGCAGCGGCGCGGTCTTGCAACCTCCACCTCCCTGCAACCTCCGCCTCCCTGCAACCTCCGCCTCCTGGTTTCAAGCGATTCTCCTGCCTCAGCCTCCCAAGTAGCTGGGATTAAAGGCACCTGCCACCACATCCGGCTAATTTTTGTATTTTTAGCAGAGATGGGATTTCACCATGTTGGCCAGTCTGGTCTCGAACTCCTGACCGCAGGTGATCCGCCCACCTTGGCCTCCCAAAGTGCTGGGATTTCAGGCGTGAGCCACCGTGCAGGCCTCAGAGCTGCTCTTAACAAGGCTATACCAAATTCCCTATCTTCTATGCATAAACTCCTCACCTCTGTGCTGAAAGACAATGCCTGTTAATTATCATAAAGGTAACTTACAATGCCTTTACAAGGGTAGCAAAACTAGATCCTAAATCCTTGACTAGCATTGGCCACAGCCACCATCTACCATCCCCACTGCATTCCCTGGGAATTCCAGGGCCAAGGGTTTTGCTTCAAGTCCCTAATGAGTCACCTAACCTGGTGATCTAGTCTGAGTCCCACATGGGACCCCTCTGGTCTCTTTACCTTGAGGTCCGTGAGCAGCCTGTTCATGGCCCCTTCTCCAGGGCCCTGCCACTCGGCTTTTTTAAGGGCAGAGCTGCTTCCTAGCCTGGCTGTCTCAGGCTCTATTTTTTTTTTTTTTTTTTTTTTTTTGAGACGGAGTCTCGCTCTATCTCCCAGGCTGGAGTGCAGTGGCTGGATCTCAGCTCACTGCAAGCTCCGCCTCCCGGGTTTACGCCATTCTCCTGCCTCAGCCTCCCGAGTAGCTGGGACTACAGGCACCCGCCACCTCGCCTGGCTAGTTTTGTATTTTAGTAGAGACGGGGTTTCACGGTGTTAGCCAGGATGGTCTCGATCTCCTGACCTCGTGATCCACCCGTCTCGGCCTCCCAAAGTGCTGGGATTACAGGCTTGAGCCACCGCGCCCAGCCCCCAATCAGGCTCTATCTTATCATACCATCTGCTTCATATGGCATTGAGAAGAGAACCAGAACACCAAAACAAATCCAGGCAGCAAGAGGGCTTGAATCTTCCTCCTCCCTTTTGTCCTTGGGGTCTGGAGAGGTCATCTTCCACCCACAGCAGAACCGCTCCTCCCTGACATCCCAAATTGCTCTGGAGACAAGACTGTGTGCCCAGCTCACAGGGTTCTCACAATTAAGCATTGTGAAAGGAAAATAAATGCTGGGGCCCCCAAATCACTAAGCGAAAGGGAAGAGTCAAGCTGGGACCTGCTTAGGGCCAGCCTGCCTCCCATTCAATTCAAAGTCACCCCTCTGCTCACTGAGATAGATGCGTATCTGTCTCAGCCTTTCTTTGGAAAAGCTAGTTAGAAACTCAAAAGAATGCAACCGTTCCTCTCTCCCCTATCTGTGAGCTGGAAGTCTTCCTGCCTTTGCTTCAAGTTGTTCTACCTTTCCAGGCCTTTCTTACATACGTTGATTGCTGTCTCCTGTCTCCCTTAAATGTATAAAACTAAACTGTGCCCTGACCACCTCGGGCACATGACATCAGGACTTTCTGAGGCTGTGTCACAGGTGCACGTCCTCAACCTTGGCAAAATAAACTTTCTAAATTAACTGAGACCTGTCTCAGATTTGGGGGGGTTCATAGCACCCAACAGCAAAAATAATGGAAGAAAACCCCCGACAATCTCCCCCTCTCAGGAACAGAAAGGAACTGGAAAGGAGATTTCAGTCACTCGAATCTGCACTGCTGACTGTTGGTGCCGGTGGTGACATACGGCTGTTTACTGATTTATGGAGTGATAAGTAGCAACAGGATGGAGTCTGACAGGAGTGGGCTATATATATTCCTGAAGCTGTGTTCTCCCAGTGTGGACGCTTGAATCAAGCCATATGCACTGTAGGCTGACTTTGATTCTCAGTAACAACTGTTTAAGAGAGGACAGAGGCAAGGATTCCAGATTTGTTGTTCTTGGGGAGACAGGGGGAGTGAGGTTCTGTTTCCAGGACTTCCCCTGGGAGGCTGTCTCCAAAGGAACGCAAATCATTCATTGGAGGCAGGAGATGTTAGTAGTAGTTTGGAGTTAGACCCAACATATGCCAGAACCTTCAAAGGGGTGTGGGTTGAAACAGAAGGAAGTTTATTTTTTTTTTTTACTCATATGCACCCAAAAAAGCCTCCCTCCTCCCAGCTTATAATAAGAACTGACAGTACTCAGATGTGATTCTAACATATTCTGAAAGATTTATAATGTCCCGTGAACACAAGAAGAATTTTTAACAGAGAAATCCCAAAACAGGACCATGATGTCAATCAGCTAAGCAATGATGGATACTTGCATTCTGATAGGTTTTTTCTTTTCCTTTACAGAATCATATATTCAAACATTTACCAGATAAGTGTTATGGGCTGGGGCCGAGCTAGAGTCTGAGGGTGGGTTGAAGGTAACGGGTTTCAGCAGTGCCCCTCCTCAGAGCACGGGTGCTTCTGCAGATATGACTGGCCTTCTGAGAGCTCCAGGGGATACATCCCTCCAGATTCTAATTGTTCAAAGAAAGCCCATTCTTCTTGAGGTCAAGAGCCAAACATTTCCAAGTTCTTTTAAAGAGCATAAAGGAACGTAAATTGTTCTAACATAAAGAAATATGCCCGCGAATGTTCATTGCAGCACTGTTTAAAATAGCAACATCATGGAATCAACTTAAATGGCCATCGATGGTAGATTGGATAAAGAAACTGTGGTGCCTATACACCATGGAATACTATGCAGCCATAAAAGGGAACGAGATCATGTCCTTTGCAGGGATGTGGATGGAGTTGGCAGCCATTACCCTCTGCAAACTAACATAGGAACAGAAAACCAAACACTGCATATTCTCACTTATAAGTGGGAACTGAATGATAAGAACACACGGACACACGGGGCAGGGGGAGCAACCCACACTGGGCACCTGTTGGGGGCGGGAAGAGAATCAGGAAGAATAACTAATGGATGCTGGGTGTAATACCTAGGTGATGGGTTGATCTGTGCAGCAAACCACCATGGCACACATTTACCTATGTAATCAACCTGCACATCCTCCACATGTACCCGGGGACTTAAAATAAAAGTTGAAGAAAAAAAAAAACAATATGTGAGTTGGTTACTGCCATTCTAGAATTGCCTCTCACCTCAGCCAAAACTACAGATCATCACGTTTTAACATGAATAGAGGAATTCTGGTTAAACTACCCACCTGATTGTTGAGTCTCCTCTGCAATATTCCCAGCAGGACAGCAGAAAGCTGTGCTTGAATGTCTCTGGTGACGGGGAACTTGCTACCTTTGTAGAAGCCCTTCTCGGGTCATCTGGGACTCCCTGGACCAAGTTGAGCTTAGTTCTGCCTCCCTGCAGCTTTTGCCTGTTGGGTTCTTCCATTTGGAGCCATGCAGAGCAAGTCTAATTCCTCTTCCCCAAGATATTAAACATGTGTCCTAAGTCCTCTGTCTGCCTGGCTAGGGATCAGCCATCCTTTGATCAGTTCATCATAGAACGAGCATCAGCTACTGAGGCTTACTGTGTACGATTGCAGTGTGTTAGATGCTTTACACCATTATTTCATTTAATCCTCATAGCCATTCTTTGAGAATTTTGTGCCCATTTTATAGGTGGGAAAACTAAGGTCAAAGAGGTTAAGTAGTTTGCCCAGAGTTATTCTGCAGGTATGGCAGAGTGTGAACTTGAACCCAGGGCTCTCTGACTCCAGGGCTGTCAGGTGCTCTCCATCGTGTATATTCAGTTCCCACTTATAAGTGAGAACATGCAGTGTTTGGTTTTCTGTTCCTATGTTAGTTTGCAAAGGGTAATGGCTGCCAACTCCATCCACGTCCCTGCAAAGGACATGATCTTGTTCCTTTGTATGGCTGCATAGTATTCCATGGTGTGTAGGTACCACAGTTTCCTTATCCAGTCTATCATTGATGGCCATTTAAGTTGATTCCATGATGTTGCTATTTTAAACAGTGCTGCAATGAACATTCATGGGCATGTTTCTTTACAGCATGTAGATTTATCCATCAGTCTTTCATTTTCCTTCCCTCTCTAAAAGGATATTCACACCTGCCTTGCCATATCCATCGGTTTTGTTTATTTATTTATTTATTTATTTTGAGACGGAATCTCACTCTGTTATCCAGGCTGGAGTGCAGTGGCATGATCTTGGCTCATTGTAACCTCCACCTCCTGGGTTCAAGTGATTCTCCTGCCAGCCTCCCGAGGTAGCTGGGATTATAGGCATGCACCACCACGCCCAGACCTAATTTTTATTTTTTTTTTTTTTTTTTTTTTTTTTTTGAGACGGAGTCTTGCTCTGTCGCCCAGGCCTGAGTGCAGTGGCCAGATCTCGGCTCACTGCAAGCTTCCGCTCCCGGGTTTACGCCATTTCCTGCCTCAGCCCTCCCGATAGTGGGACTACAGGGTGCCTGCCACCTCGCCCGGCTAGTTTTTTGTATTTTTTAGTAGAGACAGGTGCTTTCACACCGGGTTAGCCAGGATGGGTCCTCGATCTCCTGAACCTCGTGATCCGCCCGTCTCGGCCTCCCAAAGTGCTGGGATTACAGGCTTGAGCCACCGCGCCCGATGTTTGTATTTTTGATAGAGACGGATTTTGCCATGTTGGCCAGGCTGGCCTTAAACTCCTGACCTGAGGTGATCTGCCCACCTCGGCCTCCCAAAGTGCTGGGATTACAGGTGTGAGCCACCGTGCCCAGCCTGTTTTGTTTCTTCACAGCATTTAATTATTGGTAAGTAAGGGACTAGTAGAGTTATAGAGTGGGTACTGTTAATAATCTAGTTGTGTCCCATAGATGTAGAAGGAGAACCATCACTTGAACTTGTCAATCACCTTTTATTCTGCCCAACAAAAGTTTGAATGCTCCTAGAACAGAGCACTGAACTATGCACAAGGGATACAAAGCTGATTACCAACTGGTCACTCCTTCAAGGGAGACAAATAAGTAAATGAATAATCCAGAGACACGAGGGCAGACCTCTATGTGAAGGGTCCTGTGATCATGGAAAGAAGAGTAGGTCCTACTGCATGCTGGATTAGAAGAGCAGGAGTCAGAGGAGACCTTACAGAGGCTAGGACCTTCCAGCCCTCTCTTAGGCAGTGGACCTTTGTAACACAGAGGTGGAGAGTTAAGTGGGAGGCACCTGAGGCGCATTCCAGAATAAGCCAAGTCACTGTCATGAAGGGAACTGGTATCATCCAAGGTCGAGGAATTTTCTGGTAACACACCAATGTATCAGATGCACAGAGGGCAGGTGGTGTAGATGACAAGGCTAAAAATAAGCAGTTGGGGCAAGATTGATAAGCTAAACCTTGAAGTCTTAGCAGGGAGCCAACAAAAGTATTTATGCAATAGAAGCAGAACTACATTTTGAGTAATCCCAGCACTTTGGGAGGCCAAGGTGGGCAGATCACGAGGTCAGGAGATCGAGACCATCCTGGCCAACCCAGTGAAACCCCGTCTCTACTAAAAAATACAAAAAAGCTAGCTGGGTGAGGTGGCGGGCGCCTGTAGTCCCAGCTACTGGGGAGGCTGAGGCAGGAGAATGGTGTGAACCCAGGAGGCGGAGCTTGCAGTGAGCCAAGATCCGGCCACTGCACTCCAGCCTGGGTGACAGAGCGAGACTCCGTCTCAAAAAAAAAAAAGAATTACATTTTGAAAAGGTATCTCAGGCAACTTGCTGTGAACGCTAGAATAAGGTAAGACCGATAGGACAGAAACTTTATGCTTATAATACCAGTAGCCAAGGTCACATTTACTCTGTTTTCAACTATATTGCATAGTTCTTTCTCAGCTAACTTTTTTTTTTTTTTTTTTTTTTAAGAGCCTCACTCTGTCGCCCAGTGCAGTGGTGTAATCTTGGCTCATTGCAACCTCCACCTCCCAGGATAAACTCATTCTCATGCCTCAGCCTCCCGAGTAGCTAAGATTACAGGCACACGCCACCACACCCAGTTAATTTTCATACTTTTAGTGGAAATAGGGTTTTGCCATGTTGGCCAGGCTAGTCTCGAACTCCTGATCTCAAGTGATCCACTCACCTCAGCCTCCCAAAGTGCTGGGATTACAGGTGGGATCCCACTCTTTTCTTTTTTGAAACATGGTCTTGGTCTGTCACCCAGGACAGAGTGCTGTAGTGTGATCATAGCTCCCTGCAGCCTCCAACTTATGGGCTCGAGCCGTCCTCCTATCTCAGCCTCCTGAATGGGACTACAAGCACGCACCATCATGCAAGGCTAATTTTCTTATATTTTGTAGAAACGGGGTCTCACTGTGCTGCCCAGGTTGGTCTTGAACTCCTGGCCTCAAGTGATCCTCCTGCCTTGGCCTTCCAAAGTACTGGGAATACAGGCATGAGCCATTGTTGCTCAGCCTAACACTCCTTTTCACATGTAGTGCTGTTAAGCCATGTCTCTCCAGCCATGGGCAGTGGGACCTGCATTTATCCCTAATGCATTGCTCTGGTTAAATTTGTTCCCTCCATCCTGCTGTTTACAACTTTCAGGATATTGGTTTTTATCATCCAACATGCTTACCAGGTTCCCAGCTTCATGTTGTACAATTATGTAATAAACCTCTTTGTAAATACTCATGCAAATCACAGATTAGAAAGAAAAAAATCAGAAGGCAAGGGCAGAGCTCCAAAGCATGTCACTAGACACTTCCCACTGGCTTAACATTTACTTTTAAATCAAGTCCTTTAAAGGGGAGCTCTTTAATCAGTAACTATTTCCATTCACTTGTCCCTTTCTTTGCCAAATACTGTGCTTTCAACATTCCAGATGAAGTTAATCACATAAAACTTGCTCATGGTGGAGCCACACTGGTTGCTAGTGTCTGCGGCTTCCTTTGCTTAATGCTGACATGCCAGCCCTTGAATCTTTCATTATGCATTCCTTTTCTTAAAACAAAAGTCAAGGTCTCACTCTGTTTCCCAGGCTGGAGTGCAGTGGTGTGATCATGGCTCACTACAGCCTCGAATTCCTGGGCTAAAGTGATCCTCCCGCCTTAGCCTCCCAAAGTGTTGAAATTGCACAATTATGCATTCTTGAATGTTATTTAGTGGAGATTCCAGCTTCTTTCTTGGTTGGAAAACCAAACACCAATTGCTTGTCTCCAATTTTCCAAACCACTTAGGTTCTTCATAATTCACAAAGGCCACTGTAGCAGCTTGGGTATTCTAGTTTGACAGGCTTGGGGTTTTTTTTCCCTGTAATATGGGGTAAATTTTTCCATCCTCGAATACCACAAATGTCTGTTTCATCATTTATAAAATGGAAATTACCATAGCAGTACCCCGTGGGGTGGTTTGATAGTTAAACGGCATAATATACTGAAAAGACCAGTGTCTAACACGTATTAAACATTCCAGGTCAATTGGCCTAAAAATCCAACTTTTCTAAAACCTTTATTTTTTCCTGAGTCTCCTAATTCTGTACATGATACCACTATTCTTGCAGTCACTCAAGCTGTACACTCAAAGACATCTTTGATTCATTGCTTGCCTTCACTCCCACATCAATCAGTGTTAAGTCTGGTAGACTCTATCCCTGCAATCCTGCAGACACCAGCCCTTTCTTTCAATCTATTATGGACTGAATGTTTGTGTCTCCCCAAAATTCAGTTGCTGAAGCTCTAACCCCCATTGTGACTGTTTGGAGATAGGACCTATGAGGAGGTGATAAGGGTTAAATAAGGTCATAAGAGTGGGGCTCTAATCCAATAGGGCTAGTGTCCTTATAAAAAGAAGAAGAGTCACGAGAGCTCTCTCCCTCTCTTTTCTTCTCCTTGCCGTGTGAAGACACAGCAAGAAGGTGGCCATCTGCAAGCCAGGAAAAGAGCCCTCACCAGGAACCTAATTGACCAGCACCTTGATTTCGGACTTCCCGGCCTCCAGAACTATGAACACTAAATTTCTATTGTTTAAGCTGCCTGGCCTGTGGTATTTTGTTATAGTAGCCCAAGTGAACTAAAATAGCTACCACCTCACTTAAGGCCTTCATCACTTCTTACCTGGACTGCAGCAATAGTCTCCTGATGATTACCCCGTCCCTGTCTTTCTCCACTCCAATCTAGCTCTCTTATTGCAACCAACTTAAACTTCCTAAGTTCTTCCCCCAAATCACCAGTAGTTGCCTACCATTTACCAAACTGAGCATAAACTCACCACTACATTCAATCTTCCACATAAGCTTCCCATATAAACCCTATGTATGATCCCAATCTATTCCTGAAACCTCATATCCCTGACTCCTTATATACCCTTCATTCCAGCCAAACATCTCAGCATTTCCTAAGAAACATCTTTGATCATTTGCAACTTTTGTGTGTGTGTGTGTGTGACAGAGTTTCACTCTGTTGCCCAGGCTGAAATACAGTGTCAGGATCTCAGCTCACTACAACCTCCACCTCCTGGGTTCAAGTTATTCTCCTGCCTCAGCTTCCCAAGCAGCTGAGATTAAAGGTGTGTGCCATTGCATCCAGCTAATTTTTGTATTTTTAGTAGAGATGGGGTTTCACCATGTTGGCCAGGCTGGTCTCGAACTCCTGACCTCAAGTGATTTGTCCATCTCCCAAAGTGCTGGGATTGCAAGCGTGAGCCATCACACCTGGGCCCCATTTACATTTCTTTAAATCTCTCCACTAGTGTGTTCTTCAGGAACATATACAGCTTCAAGAAACAGAGTAACTGACTAATAGTGACATAAACAATTGGGGGTTATTATTTTCATATAACAAATCCAGGGATGGAAAGTTGCTACTGTCAGCTTAGTTGCTCCATAATGCCATCAGAGAGATTGAAACTCCTTTTATTCTATTCCAGCTCAAGATAAAAATACAGTTGCCAGAGCTCCAGACATCAAATAGATGTTCAATGCATGACAATAGGAGAAAGGGTTTAGCAGCCAAGAAAGCCCCCCTTTTTTTTTCTTTTCCTTTTTTTTTTTTTTTTTTCTGAGACAGAGTGTCACTCTGTCACCAGGCTGGAGTGCAGTGGCACAGTCTTGGCTCACTGCAACCTCCACCTCCTGGGTTCAACCGATTCTCCCATCTCAGCCTCCCAAGTAGCTGGGACTACAGGTGCACACCACCACACCCAGCTAATTTTTGTATTTTTAGTAGAGACCAGGTTCCACCATGTTGGCCAGGATGGTCTCGATCTCTTGACCTCGTGATTCACCCACCTCGGCCTCCCAAAGTGCCAGGATTACAGGCGTGAGCCACCACGCCCAGCCAAAAAGCCCCTTTTACTGGAAAGCTCAGAACACTTCATGTTCAATGCAGTAAGCTGTATTACCAATTTATTATTGCCTACAAATGGCCCCACAATCAGTAAGTATTGACTAGTTTCTGTTAGGTGTATTGGAAGTAAACAGGAGTGAAGGAAGTTATATTTGCCCTCAAGTTAGAAAGAGAGAGAGACAAAGTGACTGCTGCTAAACCGCTTTGAAAAAACGCAGTTGGTTTCAGATCAATTTCACATCGCTGGCACCAACACTCATCTTTGCTCAACAAAACCTGTCTTCACGGGATAATACACATAGAATCCTCAGCCCAACTTGGTCAACTTACTATGATGTCTGCATTTCTCTGGCTTGATTAGACAAGGTTTTACTATAGCTATACCTTTGTTAAAAGAAATATAATTAAACATTATTGCATAAAGAACATTAAAAGGGAGGAGGCAGTCATTAAAGTTGACACTACAGAATAACTGATGATATAAAATAAATATTTTAAGAAAATCCAAACTATAGATTGGAGTGCGCAGGAGCCATAATTACTGATAAGATACATCATGTGCAAGGGTGAATTTATATATAGATATAGAAGGGTCTAGAGTCGGGAGAAACAGAAACAAAGGCAGAGAGATTTTTAAAACATATTGACACCGGGTGTGGTGACTCATGCCCGTAATCCTAGCACTTTGGGAGGCCAAGGTGGGCAGATCACTTGAGGTCAGGAGTTCAAGACCAATCCTGGCAAACAAGGTGAAACACCATCACTACTAAAATACAAAAATTACCAGCACGTTGGGAGGCCGAGGTGGGCAGATCACAAGGTCAGGAGTTCGAGACCAGCCTAGTCAACATGGTGAAACCCTGTCTCTACTAAAAATACAAAAATTAGCCAAGCGTGGTGGTAGGCGCCTGTAATCCCAGCTACTCGGGAGGCTGAGGCAGGAGAATTGCTTGAACCCAGGAGGCAGAGGTTGCAGTGAGCCAAGATCATGCCATTGCACTCTAGCCTGAGTGACAAGAGCAAAACTCTGTCTCCAAAAAACAAAAATTACAAAAATTAGCCAGGCGTGGTGGTGTGCACCTGTAATCCCAGTACTCAGGAGGCTGAGGCTGAGAATCGGTTGAACCTGGGAGGCGGAGGTTGCAGTGGGCCAAGATTGCACCACTGCACTGCAGCCTGTGTGACAGAGAGAGACTCCCTCTCATACAAACAAACAAACAAAGAAAAAATATTTACCAAAATTTTGGCAGTGGTAATCTCTGGGTGCTGCATTACAGATGGCTTTTATTTTCTGTTTTTGCTTGTCAGTACAGACATACCTGGGAGAGATTGTAGGTTCAGTTACAGACCATGGCACTAAAGCAAATTATACAAATTTGTTCGTTTCCTAGTGCATGCAAACATTATGTTTACACTATACTCCAGTCTATTCAGTGTGCAATAGTAACGTGTCTAAAAAAACACATGCATACCTTAATTTGGAAATACTTTATTGCTAAAAAATGCTAACAATCGTCTAAGTCTTTAGCAAGTCGTAACCTTTTTGCTGGTAGAGAGTTTTGCCTCAGTGTTAAGAGGCTTCCTTTAAATTAGGCTTTGGTATAAGGGAATGCTGTGGCTAGTCTATCCAGCCCAGTAAAACGGTCTCCGTATCGCAATAGGGCTGCTTTGCTTTCTTATCATTTCTGTGTTCACTGAAGTAGCACTTTTAATTTCCTTCAAGAATTTTTCCCTTGCATTCACAACTTGGCTGTTTGGTGCAAGGGGCCTAGCTTTTGGCCAGTCTCAGCTTTTGACATGCCTTCATCACTAAGCTTAAGCATTTCTAGCTTTTGATTTAACCCGGCCTGACACTCTGTCCCAGCACTTCAGGAGGCCAAGGCAGAAGAATTGCTTGAGGCCAGGAGACCCCTTCTCTACAAAAAATTTAAAAATTAGCCAGGCATGGTGGTATGCACCTATAGTCCCAGCTACTCAGGAGGCTGAGGTCAGAGGATCACTTGAGCCCAGGAGATCGAGACTGCAGTGAGCTGTCATAGTGCCATTGCACTCTGACCTGGGTGGCAGAGAGAGACCGTGTCTTAAAAGAAAATTTAATAAAGACACATGCATGCACGCATATGTTCACTGCGGCACTATTCACAATAGCAAAGTCATGGAATCAACCTAAATGCCCATCAACAATAGACTGGACAAAGAAAATATGGTACGTATACACCATGGAATACTACACAGCTGTTAAAAAAGAATGAGATCATGTCTACGCAGGAGCATGGACGGAGCTGAAGGTCATTATCCTTAGCAAACTAACACAGCAACAGAAAACCAAATACCACATGTTCTCACTTAGAAGTGGGCACTAAATGATGAGAACACAGGGACACATAGAGGGGAACAACACACACTGGGGCCTTTCTGAGGAAGGAGGGTGGGAGGAGGCACAGGATCTGGAAAAACAACTAATGTGTACTAGGCTTAATACCTGGGTGATGAAATGATCTGTACAGCAAACCCCCATGACATAAGTTGACCTGTGTAACAAACATGCACATGTACCCCTAAGCTTAAATAAAGTTAAGAAGAAATTAATGTAATTTACATTGAAAAGAATAAAGTGAAAGACTGAGGGCTCTTCCTTTCACATGGACTCTTAGAATTATTAATTGGCCTAATTTCAATATTGCTGTGTCTCAGGGGCTGGGGGGGCAGAGGAGAGGTAGAGAGAGTGGGAATGGCCGATAAACACACAACATTTATCGATTAAGTTTGCTGTCTTATATGGGAGTGGTTTACGGTGCCCCAAAACAAGTACAATAATTAACACCAAAAATCACCTATCACAGCTTATAATAACATAATAATAACGGAAAAGTTTGAAATATCGTGAAAATACCCAACATATATCACAGAGACACGAAGTAAGTGCATGCTGTTGGAAAAATGGCAGAGAGAGACTTGCTCGACGCAAAGTTGCCACAAACCCTCAACTTGTAAGAAAAACATATCTGCAAAGCACAATAAAGTGAGGCACAATAAAACTGTACTCTCCAATTTTCTAAAATGAACCTGCATTATTTTGCAATAAAAAAGAAGTGTTGTTTGGTTTGGTTTTTTAACTTCGTGGTTTTAGGGGACACATCGGCCTTCTCATGCTTCAAGAGATGATCCAAATCGGATAAAGGCTGGAGAACCTGAGTGGTTACAAATTTGAAAGAGGTACTATTTATGACACCAAAATCATTTGCAAAGCAGGAGTGAGTCACTAACTGTTATTTGCAGCTTTAAAACACAAGGAGCAAAACATAAAGACAGTTTGAACCTGCAGGTAGGTGATGCGCAGCTGAAATTAATTTTGCACGGAGGTTTATTTACGCATTTCATATCTTCAGAGGTTCCCATTCACTGCAGAAGTGTAACCCCAAAACAATGAAATCATTCAGCACAGAAGCACTATCTTCAGCGCTCTGAATGCTGCCACTTGTACTTCAAGGCTCCTTGAATAAATAAACACTGGAAAGCTCATGGATTTTTTTCCTTTTGTTTTAGTAATGGAAAGGCTTTACAGAGGATGGACTCACATCGATTTGATGACAATGGCCATGACATTCAAGTGATTCCTATTTTACATGCAGTGCTAAACCTGAGTGCCTGTTTTATCTTGCTATTCACATGACAAAGCAGCCACTTATCAGTTACAACTGCAGCAGAAAAGGCTGGAAAGTCCTAGAAAGCCTGGGCTAATGGTACCTTTGGGGAAGCAATTTGGGGTCACTCCAGAGATTAACCCTTGAAATCTTAACAAAACCATGACCTGCCTGGAAGGCTCTGGTTTCAACAAGTTACTCTCCCTCCACCTATGAGATGGTGTGATGAAGATTTATGTGATATATTACTAGAAAAGGGAAAGTATAGCATTTTATACTGAGATAAGAAATGAAAAATAGCCAAAAAACATACTTCTGGCCTAAGAATATATGTGACAGTGTCAGACCCCAAACAGTAAGGGAAAGAAGACTTTGGTGGGGCATGGTGGCTCACACCTGTAATCCCAGCACTTTGGGAGGCCAAGGTGGGCAGATCACGAGGTCAGGAGATCGAGACCAGCCTGGCCAACATAGTGAAACCCTGTCTCTACTAAAAATACAAAAACTAGCCAGGCGTGGTAGCAAGTGCCTGTAATCCCTGCTACTCAGGAGGGTGAGGCAGGAGAAGCACTTGAACCCAGGAGGCAGAGGCTACAGTGAGCCAAGATTGTGCCACTGCACTCCAGCCTAGGCAACAGAGTGCTTCTCTGGTCTCAAAAAAAAAACAAAAAAAAATATATATATATAAATATATATATATATATGCACACACACACACACACACAGAGAGAGAGAGAGAGATAATAAATGAATAATGGAAATTTTAATAGCTTAACATAGCAATTCAAGAAACATTCCAAAGTAATATGTGATTGACTGCCAAGAAGGAATGCTGGCCATAAAACAATAGAAGTTAAGAAATGGTACCAATACTGCCTGAATATTCATCATCTTGGAAAACCTCAGGCACTTCCAGGTTGACCAGACAGTGAGAGTGAACTGAGAAAATGGAAAACTCTCTTCCTCAACCTTCTCCTCCAGAATCTTTTATATCTAGTGGGATTCTCCAGGTTGAATGGAGCCAGATCTCTAAGTGGATTAATTGTTATTTATAACAACATTCTGAACCATGACGCATGGTGGCCTCCCATCACTCGCTCTCCACCAGATAAATTGTCCAACAGTAATAAACAAATAGATGGAATTTGCCTCCCTGCCAAGGATGTGCTGCTGTCATCTTTCTGCCATGGTCATCAATTAAAGGATTAAATAATGAATGAACTCTCAGAGTTCAACTCTAATCTTTAGACTCAAACTCCGAAGATGTTCCAGGAATAGCAGGATGGGATTTATGCCCATTATTCTCCTTCACCTCACTCTGTGAGGGTGCACGCAGCCATAAACACACTCAAGTGCACAGTCTCACACACATTCACACGCTACACCCCACACATTCTCTCCCACAACTTCTCTTGCCATTTAAGTAATTTTTTTTTCTTTCTTTGTTTCTTTTCTTGCTTGCTTGCTTTTTTTTTTTTTTTTTTTGAGACAGGGTATATTAGTCCGTTTTCACACTGCTGATATAGACATAGCTGAGACTGGGTAATTTATAAAGAAAGAGGATTAATGAGAGGCCTCACAATCATGGCAGAAGGTGAAAGGCACGTCTTACATGGTGGCAGACAAGAGAAAATGAGAACCAAGTGAAAGGGGTTTTCCCCTTATACAACCATCGCATCTCAAGAGACCTATTCACTACCAGGAGAATGGTATGGGGGAAACTCCCTCAATTATTCAATTATCTCCCACTGGGTCCTTCCCACAACACGTGGGAATTATGGGTGCTACAATTCAAGATGAGATTTGGGTGGGGACACAGCCAAACCACATCACAGGGTCTTATTCTGTCACCCAGGCTGCAGTGCAGTGGTGCAATCATAGCTCACTGCAGCCTCAACCTCCAGGTCTCAGGCGATCCTCCTTCCTCAGCCTCCCAACTAGCTAAGACTATAGGCACATGCCACCATGCCCAGCTAATTTTTGTGTTGTGTAGAGATGGGGTTTCACCACGTTTCCCAGGCTGGTCTCAAACTCCTGGAATCAAGCAGTCCTCCCACCTTTGCACCCCAAAGTGCTGGGATTATAGGCGTCAGCCACCTCACCCAGCCCTGAGTGGCTTTTGCAATTAGATAATGAATTTATTAAAATCATGGAGGGAAACACATTCATGTTGGAGGGAAGTGGTTTTAAGCCTTTAGAAAAGGAGAGCTCTAGTAACATTTGCCAGCAGCCGCTACCTACAGTGAGGCCAAGAAAGAAGGACAGGCACTCAAACCACCAGGCCAGAAGACGTTCAGCCAGACATGTGGAACAGTGGCTTCCAGCTGCCCAAGAACACCCACCTGGAGGGGCATTTTCGCCAAAGGATGGTGAAGCTACAAGTATGCATGAGTTCAGCAAAGATTTAGGTAAAGACATGATGCCCATCTATAATGACATACTGAGAGGTTGTTAGAGATTTTGATTAATCATAGTAGTAACTTACATTTATAAATCCTTTACAATAGGCCAGGTGTAGCGGTTCACACCTGTAATCCCAGCACTTTGGGAGGCTGAGGCCACAGTAAGCTATGATCACGCCACTGTACTCCAGCCTGGGTGACAGAGCAAGACCTTGTCTCAAATTAATAAATAAAATCTTTTACAATAAATAGGCACTGAGCCAAAGTCTTTTTTCTTTTCTTTTCTTTTCTTTTTTTGAGGCAGAGTTTTACTCTGTTGCCCAGGCTGGAGTGCAGTGGCATGATCTCGGCTCACTGCCACCTCCGCCTCCCAGGTTCAAGAGATTCTCCTGCCTCAGGCTCCTGAGTAGCTGGGATTACAAGTGCCTGCCACCACGCCTGACTAATTTTTGTATTTTTTAGTAGAGACGGGGCTTCGCCGTGTTGATCAAGCTGGTCTTGAACTCCTGACCTCAGGTGATCTGCCTGCTTTGGCCTCCCAAAGTGCTGGGATTACGGGCATAAGCCACCATGCCTGGCTGGCCAAACTCTTTCATGGATCAACTCATGTAAGCCTCATCATAGCCCCATAATGTAAAAATAATGACTTGCCTGATCTTTGAAATGAGAAATCTGGGGCTCAGGGAAGTTCAATAACCAAACAAAAATCACACAACTGGAAAGTGGATTCGAGTTGGGATTCAAACCAGTCAGATGGATTCCAGAGCCCGCTTCATATCATAGCCACATGCCTAACTTCTTTCATTTTTTGTTAACATTCCTAAACTTTTGAGATTCATTTTATAAAGGAAAACACCCATTACCATATTCTCCATGAATTCTTCTGTAATACCATGATGCAAGACAGACTTAGTATAGACAGACACATACACACATGCACACACACACACACACACACACACACACAGACACATGTCTAGCCAAGGAAGGTAACTAAAGGGTGTATAGAGAATACCATCATTTCTCTCTTTCGCCTACCAGGCAATTGCTCCTGGCAGGTGGAGAGAGAGAGATACTTGAGTCAAACTCTCAGGCACAGTCTTTCATCACCCCTTCTACCTACCACCCCAAACCATCAAAGGATTATTATGGGATTGTGGCTGCCCCAATGCTAGACAGGAAACCGCACCTGGGAGTCTTTAGTACCTTAGGAACTTGAAACTAACACAAGAACTTGACATAACATGAAACTAAAGATAGCCCAAAAGTGGGCAGAAAAAGGTCAATCTGAGCACACAGATGCACAGATGGCTTAGCCATCAGCAGCCTCTTCCGGAGCTACCCCGAGGGAAGGAAGATTAGGGTCTATGCTTGGCCAATGCAAAGCAGAGTCTTATAAGGAAGACGAAGGTGATTCGCTCAGGCCACATCGAGTCTGTTACCACCCTCAGCCAATGCACTTCCACCCTGGTGCTGGGACACAGCATAAAGAAGCCTGATTTGCTTTCTCTCCTGTGCTTCCCGCCTGCTGTCCTCCTGAGATACCAGTTCTTCCTGATTTGTTTTTGTTGGCAGTGTTGGTTGTGGGTGGTCCTGGGCAGAGGGGGTCAGAGAGAGTCTCAGTGCCTTCTCAGGAGTGATCTTCGCTCTCAAGGCCCAGGGGTAACCTTGTTGCCTACAGCTCCTTGCAGAACTTGGCCTTTGCCTTTCGACAGCACACATGGCATCTGGAAACATTCCTGCGCCTTGAGAGCCCCATCTGCTCCCTCATGGAAGCTGCCCACGCGAAGGCTAAACTTCCCTCTGTTGTTGTGTAAAGAACAGAGCCTCCTTCTCAAGTCTCCAAATAAACTTCCTCCTCTCCCAAACACAAACACTGACACCCAAATGTCTTTATTGGGTCTCTTATTTCCAACCGCTCGCTGGGGGAGCTGAGTCCAACACCATGTTTCATCAGCTTAAAAGGATCACAAATCCTAGCACTTTGGGAGGCCAATGTGGGAGGATTGCTTGAGGCCAGGAATTTGAGGCTGCATGAGCTATGATCATGCCGCTGCACTCTAGCCTGGGCAACAAAGCAAGACCCTGTCTCTAGAAGAAAAAAAAGATGAAAGGAGCACAGTCTGCAGCCCTCCTCACTGCCTGTGGCACAGTGAGGTCAAGAGAACCAAGGAGAATGGTAACCCCTTCCAGAAGATGGCCCAGTCTGCAGGGAAGGAGAGCACAGGAAAACTTACCAGTCATGCAAATGCTAACACATTAATGTAATTGGGTGTGTGGGAAGAGATGGGCCTGGTCTGGAGCTTGTAAAGGCAGGAATACATCTTCCTTCCAATCTACTAGTGATTTCCATCTCAACATTGAAAAGTCATTGTCAGCTGGGCACAGTGGCTCACGCCTGTAATCCTAGTACTTTGGGAGGCTGAGGCAGGCAGATCACTTGAGGTCAGAAGTTCAAAAGCAGCCTGGTCAACATGGTGAAATCCTGTCTTTACTAAAAATACAAAAACTTAGCAGAGCATGGTGGCGGGCACCTGTAATCCTAGCTACTTGGGAGGCTGAGGCAGAGTTGCTTAAACCCGGGAGGCAGAGGCTGCACTGAGCCAAGGTCACGCCACTGCACTACTGCACTCCAACCTGGGTGACAGAGCAAGATTCTGTCCAAAAAAAACAAGAAAGAAAGAAAGAAAAGAAAGTCATTGTCTTTTTCTAAATGTCTAAATTGCTGGGTGCGGTGGCTCATGCCTGTAATCCCAACACTTTCGGAGGAGGATTGCTTGAGGCCAGTAAGTCAAGATCGGCCTGAGGAACATAGTGAGATCCCATCTCTACAAATAATTTTTTTTTTTTTTGAGATGGAGTCTTGCTCTGTTGCCCAGGCTGGAGTGCAGTGGCACAATCTTGGCTCACTGCAACCTCTGCCTCCCGGGTCCAAGCAATTCTCCTGCCTCAGCCTCCCGAGTAGCTGGGACTACAGACATGCACCACCACGCCAGGCTAATTTTTGTATTTTTAGTAGAGACAGGGTTTCACCGTGTTAGCCAGGATGGTCTCAATCTCCCGACCTCGTGATCCGCCCACCTCAGCCTCTCAAAGTGCTGGGATTACAGGTGTGAGCCACTGCGCCCGGCCTACAAATACTTTTTTTTAATGACCTGGGCTTGGTGGCACATGCCTGTAGACCAAGCTACTCAAGAGGCCAAGGAAGGAGCATCACTTGAACCTGGGAGTTCAAGGCTGCAGTGAACCATGATCATGCCACTGCACTCCAGCCTGGGCAACAGAGTGAGACCCTGTCAATAAACAAATAAATACATGTCTAAATTATAAGTCTCTGCTGAAGTTTGAATCCCTTGGATAAGACAGGATGTAACATCCTCCCTGGAAAAGGCAGAAGGCTGGTTTGGAGCAGGCTTGATTGGAGGCAGGGGAGGAAGAGCCCATGACCCCTGGGATCCAGAGGTACTTGAAACATTAGACTGGCCTGCTCTATTTGGCAAGGCTTTTGTCAGCACCAGCACTGGCTGGAGGTCATTACCTGGGTAGAGGAGCCTCCAGGACCCCTCTTCCCCACTGTCCTAAATCCTTGGTATGCTGAAGATGACCAATATTCCCTCCCTCACCCACATTTTCTTTCTTTCTTTCTTTTTTTTTTTTTTGAGATGGAGTCTCATTCTGTCACCCAGGCTGGAGTACAGTGGCGAGATCTCTGCTCGCTGCAACCTCCACCTCCCAGGTTCAAGCAATTCTCCTGCCTCAGCCTCCCAAGTAGCTGAGATTACAGGCGTGCACCACCATGTCTGGCTAATTTTTGTATCTTTAGTAGAGATGGGGTTTCACTATGTTGACCAGGCTGGTCTTGAACTCCTGACCTCAAGCAATCCGCCCACCTCAGCCTCCAAAAGTGCTGGGATTATAGGCGTGAGCGCCCGGCCTGGCTGGGCCATTCTCATCTGGAGACTCTCACACAGTAGGGATCGGGTGTCAGCTGTGCTGTGGTCATCTGGGGGCTCAGCTGCACCAGATGCTTTAGGTGGTTCACAGATGGTAGACACTGGATGCCGCTGTCTGCTGGTTGCTCAACGGTGTCTTGAAGACATGGCCTCTTCAGGGTAATCACTTCATTTCGTCTTACACGGTGGTGTCTCCACCCAGAATAATTATCTCAAGATACTAGGAAGAGGCTGGGTGGCTGTATGACCTAGCCCCAGCAGCCACTCAGCCTCACGTCTGCCATGTTCCATTGACTGGAATATCTAAGAGACCCACCCAGATTCTAGAAAAAGAACACATAGACTCTCACCTTTCGATGGAAGAAGTAGCAAAGAAGTTTGGGCCAGTTTTTAATTACTTCCATTTAAAGTTGAGGAAACTCAAACAGGATAACTATATGGTCAAAAATCGCATTCCTGGCCTGGTGCAGTGGCTCACACTTCTAATCCCAACACTTTGGGAGGTCAAAGTGAGTGATTGCTTGAACCCAGGAGCTCAAGACCTGCCTGAGCAACGCTGCAAGACACTCTCTCTCTAACAACAACAACAACAACAAAAGGCCGGGCACGGTGGCTCACGTTTGTAATCTCAGCACTTTGGGAGGCTGAGGGGGCGGATTACTTGAGGTCAGGAGCTTGAGAACACCCCGGCCAACCTGGCAAAACCCTGTCTCTACTAAAAATACAAAAATTAGCCATGTGTGTTAGTGCATGCCTGTGATCCCAGCTACTCGGGAGGCTGAGGCAGGAGAATTGCTTGAACCCAGAAGATGGAGGTTGCAGTGAGCCAAGACCGCCCCACTGCACTCCACCCTGGGTGAGAGAGTGAGACTCCATCTCAAAAAAAAAAGAAAAAATAGGCCAGATGTGATGGCATGAGCTTGTAGTCCCAGCTACCCAGGAGGCCGAGGCAGGAGAATTGCTTGAACCCAGAGGGTGGAGGTTGCAGTGAGCCATGATGCCCCACTGCACTCCAGCCTGAGTGACAGAGTGAGACCCTATCTCAAATAAATATAAATAAATAAATAAATAAAAATTAAATTAAATTTAAAAAATTACATTTCTAAAAATTATCATAGTGGAAATGCAAGCTGGGTGCAGTGGCATATGCACCTGTAGCTCCAGCTACTAGGGAGGCTGAGGCAGGAGGATCACTTGAGCCCAGGAGTTCAAGACCAGCCTAGCCAACATAGCAGAACTCTGTCTCTATTTTTTTAAAAGAAGAATGGGAATTAAAACCCAGCCTTGTCCAATTTGAAATTGAGCATCCCTCTGGCAATTTCAAAACTGCCCAGTAAGCTGGGGCATTCTTGCGTTTTGCCTTGGTAGTCAAGGGGCAGGGTAGCTATAGGCGCACTCTAGCTACAGAAATGTTAGGCCCTTTCTTCCTTCCTCATTTCCTTCCTTCCTTCCTTCCTTCCTTCCTTCCCCTTTTTTTTTTTCCCTCCCTTCCTTCCTTCTCTTCTTTCCTTCTTTCCTTCCAGCTGACTGCCTTCCTGAGTTATTTCTAAACTAAGAGCCAAATTCTACCACCCCAAGGTAGGAGAATCACTTGAACCTGGGAGGCAGAGGTTGCAGTGAGTCAAGACCGCGCCACTGCACTCCAGCCTGGGTGACAGAGTGAGACTTTGTCTAAAAAAAAAAAAAAAAGTGTTCCCCCACCCACAGGTCCATACAACTTAAGGCAGAGAGAAGTGATGTCACCATGCTGAGGGCCCGAATAGAAGGGAATCTCCACTTTGTCACCATCCTGCCAGTAAATAGTGTCTTCCCAAAGGCTGAAATCACATTACATTCTTGCCCTAAAAAGATGGACACATCTATTGAATTAGAAGCTCTAGCAAGTGCCAGAGACCTACACTTTGAGAGGCTGAAGAGTCACCCAGTCTCTTCCAATCTCTCATGAGTGCTTTGAAGACACTTAGAGATATTTTCTCCTCATCCATCTGGAATGACAAGCAGAGGCATTATGAGTATCAAACATGAACACCTACATAATCCGGACTGCTCACTGGAAAGAGCTCTCATTTCCAAATGTTCCCTCAGATGATCGTAAGAGAATATAGACTTAATTGCAACCTGTTATTAGCCACTAAATGTTTCAGCTGAGTAGCTTCTCTTGCCAACGTCCGCCGCTCTCAGATGAAGAGTCCAAGCCCTCAGTGCCAATAACAACTGTCCCCTCCAAGTCCCCAGACCAGGTAGTACTGAATGAGTGTTTTGGCACAATGGCTACGCACTGGTTTTGAAGCCTTATATTCCTGGATTCAAATTCTAGTTCTGTCACTTGTCAGTCCAAGTTTCTCAACCTCTTCAAGCCTCAGGTACCTGACTGTCAGATGTAGATCATAAAAGCATCTTCCTCATTTGGGTTGTTGTGAGATTAATGCAAGAAATTACATGAAGATTAAAGGGCAGTTTATGCAGACACTAGGAAAACACTCGGAAAAAGGTGGTAGCTTTTGGGTCTTTTGGGTGTTTCATTACCATGGAAAGGGGCAGTAACGCCTGGGTGTTGCCATGGCAACAGTAAACTGACATGGCACCCTGATGGGCGTGTCTTATGGGAAGCCGCTTCCATCCTGTCTCTGTTTTACCTACTCCATTTGGTCCAGTGTCCACGCCCCACCTCTCGAGTTGTGTCCCACCTCCTACCTCAAGATCATGCTAAGTGAGACTAAGTGAAATCATGCCCTTAGCACAATACCTAACATCTGGTAAGCATTAAATAAATATTGGCTACTACAATCCCAGAAATAACTAGACAGTGTTGGAGTAATGCTAAAGCCCAGGTTGGAAGAAAAATGAGCTAGTCAGGAGTTCAGAGAGATACAACAAGTTCAACAGTTGTAGGCAGGCAAGGAGACAGATCCCAGATCAACTAAGGGGAGGAAGATGCCAAAAAGCATACAGGATCTGGCATCTGGAAGATGAGAAGGTGAACAGTATCCACACATTTGCAAAAGCCCTTAGTACTCTGCCAGGGGTTCTTTTCTCTCTTTCAAACAGCAGGCTGGGAATGGGCAACCCAATATTCACATACAAAAAGACAGACTTCTAAGATCAAGTAATATCTAACGTCTTTAATATATGCAGTTACAGACATTTAAGAGAAGTAATGCTTATTGTACACCTACCATGTGCAAAGTACAGCACAATCACTTTTACATGCGTGATATCATGGATTATTGACATTATGCTGCAGAATTGGAAGGTTTATCCCCAGTTTTTGAAAGGTAAAGAAAACGAGGCTGGGAAATGTTAATGTAACCAGGGTCATGGGGTCAGGGTGTGGGTGAGCTGGAAGTTGAAGCCCAGATGACTCCGAAATTTGCAGTCTTTCCTCTCCACCTACCAATGATGCTTCGGAGGAGACAGGCGTGAGTTGAGTGGCATGTGAGCGATGACTGGTTCCTCTGCAGTGAGGAAACAGAAGACAGTTGTCAAAGATTCTTAGCCACAAATGAAATATCATCTTCTCTTTTCCTAATTTTTTCCTCCAAAATTTCATTATCAGGCTGAGCCTGGTGGCTCACACCTGAAATCCCAGAGCTTTGGGAGGCTGAGGCTAGAGGATCACTTGAGCCCATGAGTTCAAGACCTCTCCGGGCAAAAAAGTGGAACTCCATCTCCACACACACAAAAAAAACTTAATTAGCTGTGCGCAATAGTACGTGCCTGTAGTCTCAGCTACTTGGGAGGTGGAGGTGGGAGGATGGCTTGAGCCCAAGAGTTTAAGGCTGCAGTGAGCCATGATCACGCCACTGTATTCCAACCTGCTGGGTTACAGACTGAGACCCTGTCTCTTAAACAAATGAAGAAGAAGGAGAAAAGAAGAGGAAAAGGAAGAAGAGGAAGAAGAGGAAGAAGAGGAAGAAGAAGAAGAAGAAGAAGAGGAAGAAGAAGAAGAAGAAGAAGAAGAATAAGAAGCAGAAGAAGAAGAAGAAGAAGAGGAAGAAGAAGAAGAAGAAGAAGAAGAAGAAGAAGAAGAGGAAGAAGAAGAAAGGAGGAGGAGGAGGAGGAAGAAGAAGAAGAAAAAGAAGAAGAAGAAGAAGAAGAAGAGGAGGAGGAGGAGGAGGAGGAAGAAGAAGAAGAAGAAGGAGAAGGAGAAGGAAGAAGGAGGAGGAGGAGGAGGAGGAAGGGGAAAGGGAAGGGGAATGGGAAAAGGAAGGGAAAGGGGAGGGAAGGGGAGGGGGAGGGGAAGGAGAAGACAGATTCAAAGTCAAGTCTTAACATTTTTGCTTTTCTAGTGGAAAATGATAACTGGAATCAGATAATGGATTTTGTTGGGGTGTTGTTTGTTTATTTGTTTCTGAGGCAGAGTCTTGCTCTGTCGCCCAGGCTGGAGTGCTGATGTACTCTTAATTTTCATACTTCCATTCAGGCACGATCTCGGCTCACTGCAACCTCCACCTCCTGGGTTCAAGCAATTCTCCTGCCTCAGCCTCCTGAGGATTACAGGTGCACGTCACCATGCCCGACTAAGTTTTGTGTTTTGTTGTTATTGTTGTTGTTTTGTTTTGTTGACGGAGTCTAGCTCTGTCGCCCAGGCTGGAGTGTAGTGACGCTATCTCAGCTCACTGCAAGCTCTGCCTCCCAGTTTCACGCCATTCTCCTGCCTCAGCCTCCCGAGTAACTGGGACTACAGGCGCCCACCACCTCGCCCGGCTAATTTTTTGTATTTTTAGTAAAGACGGGGTTTCACCGTGTTAGCCAGGCTAGTCCCGAACTCCTGACCTTGTGATCCACCCGCCTCAGCCTCTGAAAGTGCTGGGATTACAGGCGTAAGCCACTGCACCCAGACTGGATTTTGTTTTTCTAAAACAGGGCCTCGCTGTGTCACTCAGGCTGGAGTGCAGTGGCTCAATTATAGCTCATTGCAGCCTCAACTTCCCAGGTTCAAGTGATCCTCCCACCCCCATCTCTCAAGTAGCTGGGACGACAGGTGCATGACAACACATCCGGCTAAGTTTTAAAATTTTTCTGGAAATGGGGTCTTGCTGTTGCCCAGGCTGATGTACTCTTAATTTTCATACTTCCATTCAGGCACATTAAGTAGTTGTCTGACCTTATTTTAAGCAGTTTTTTCTCATAAGAAAGCATTGCATTGGCAATACCCAAAGCAGAGGCCCTGGTAAATTAAGAAAGAAGGTTGGTGACTGTGCGGGGGATTTTGACAAATGGAAACCCAACTACAAATTGCTCTTGCAGATCGTAACTTGCACACAGTAAAATATACACTAATTTGGTGCATTGAATAATGAAAACTAGGTTCCAGTAATGATGTAGAAGTGACCCAAAAATATGGTGTCTTCACCACCACGCTGAGAAGCCAATGGTGATTTTCTGTTTCAAGAAAATGGCATTGTTCTATATTATGTTTAGAACTGTGGTTTTTCTGATAGCATGCAGCTGAACATTTTGTCCCCTGTACCAAAGGCACATGGTGACAATGTTTATGTACACTCTCCAGCATGCCCCATACATGGAATCAATCTGGAATTATTTTTTAAAGAGGATTTGAGTTTAGCATTTCATGGGAAATGCCTGTGTCAGGAATTCAATAACACGTTAGTTCGCTATGTCAAAACAACTGTACTAGTGAAGCTCTTCACATTGCACCATCTGAGAACAATAGTATTGCCTGAGGCACAAAACTCTCACCCCGAGATGAGTGTCAGCCTGTGTCACCTGTTAAAGTTGTCAGAAAATATTTTGATCAGTGTACCTGTAGCCATTGTGTTTGCTTTCCTTTGTGAAAGATTGGAGTCACTAGCATTCTGGATTAACTACCAACGTTTTTTGTTCTTTCTTCATCTTTACCCAAGGAAACTGAAAAATACCTGCTTCTAGTATGATCATTGATATGGTTTGACTGTGTCCCCACCCAAATCTCATCTTGAACTGTAGCTCCCATAATTCCCACATGTTGTGGGAGGGAGCTGGTGAGAGATAATTGAATCATAGGGTGGGTCTTTTCCATGCTGTTCTCATGATAGTGAACAAGTCTCATGAGATCTGAGGGGGTTTTTTGTTTTGTTTTCTGTTTTGTTTGTTTTGTTTTTTTGAGACAGAGTTTCTCTCTTATTGCCCAGGCGGGAGTGCAATGGCACAATCTCAGATCACTGCAACCTCTGCCTCCCCAGTTCAAGCGATTCTCCTGCCTCAGCCTCCCAAGTAGTTGGGATTACAGGCATGCACCACCACACCTGGCTAATTTTTGCATTTTTAGTAGAGTCGGGGTTTCACCATGTTGGTCAGTCTGGTCATAAACTCCTGACCTCAGGTGATCCACCCACCTCAGCCTCCCAAAGTGCTGAGATTACAGGCATGAGCCACCGTGCCAGGCCGATCTCATGGTTTTATAAGGAGAAACCTCTTTCACTTGTCTCATTCTCTGTCTTGCCTCCTGCCATGTAAGACGTGCCTTTCACCTTCCGCCATGATTGTGAGGCCTCCTCTACCATGTGGAATTCTGAACCCATGAAACCTCTTTTTCTTTAAAACTTACCCAGTCTTGGGCATGTCTTTATCAGCAGCGTGAAAATAGACTAATATAATCATCGAATGCCAGGAAGAAATCTACCTATCTAAGGTAGATTTCTACCTACCTGAGGACTGCCTTCTTCAAATAATGAAGTGGAAGCCCATAGAGTATAAGCAATGCGTATAAGCGCACCTAATAGTGGCAGAACCAAGCTTAGAACCTACTGAGAGACAGGTACATTATGGGAAAGCATGTGTTGATAAGACAGAACATAATTCCAAAGGGAGACGTAAAATACATTTTCATCTGGTTTAATTTGGGGGAAAAAAATCCCCACAGTTTCTCATATTTAAAAATAAAATTTTTTAAGTAGGCAAGAAAATTAGTATGCTCTTGAGGATGAAATTTCATATGAAATTTCAGATTTAAATATTATGATACAACGTTGAGCAGTATATAATTACCCAAAAGGTCACGTTTGTAAAATTTTAAATATCTAAATAACAAATTATAAAGGGTATCGATATCATTCCATTTTGAGCATCTTATATGTATTCTGAGAACAAATTATGTCTTGGCACTTGCTGTAATGTAAAAGGCTCTGTAATAGAACTTAACAGACTTTGGTTTGAGTCTTCAGTTAGTCAAAGTGGGCCTCTTAAAGAAGTCATTATATGAAAAACACTTTCACACATGTTTGTAGCAGCACAATTCGCAATTGCAAAAATATGGAGCCAACCTAAATGCCCATCAACCAGTGAGTGGATAAAGAAAATGTGGTAAATATAAACCATGGAATACTACTCAGCCATAAAAAGAAATGAAATATAATGGCATTTGCAGCAACTTGGATGGCATTGGAAACCATTAATCTTTTTTTTTTTTTTTTTTTTTAGATGGAGTCTCGCTCTATCACCCAGGCTGTAGTGCAGTGGCACCATCTCAGCTCACTGCAACCTCCACCTCCTGAGTTCAAGTGATTCTCCCATCTCAGCCTCCCAAGTAACTGGGACTATAGGCACACGCCACCAGGCCCAGCTAATGTTTGCATTTTTAGTAGAGATGGGATTTTTTTCACCATATTGGTTAGGCTGGTCCCGAACTCCTGACCTCTGGTGATCCACCCACCTCAGCCTCCCAAACTGGTGGGATTACAGGCGTGAGCCACTGCGCCCGGCCTGGAAACCATTATTCTAAGTGAAGTAACTCAGGAATGGAAAACCAAATATTGTATGTTCTCACTTATGAGTGGGAGCTAAGCTATGAGCATGCAAAGGCATAAGAATGAGATGATGGACTTTGAAGACTCAGGGGAATGGCGGAAGGGGGATGAGGGATAAAGACTGCACTGGGTACAGTGTACACTGCTCAGTGCACAGTGGTGCTCAGGTGATGGGTGCACCAAAATCTCAGAAATCACCGCTGAAGAACTCATTCATGTAAACAATACCCACTTGTATCCCAAAAACTATTGAAATATATTTTTTAAAAATAATGAGTCTCCTTGCTGTTGGTGTCTTCCTTTGAATGAAGGTTTCTAGTTAATTTTAAGGCAATGGTCATATCAATTATTGTCTTGCTAACTTTCATCTCAGTCTTTGGAGAAAAGAAAATTGAATCATGCACCTTTGATCAAGAAAGGGCCATCATGATTATACAGACAAACATTTTTATTTTGCTGTTGAAGAAACTGAGACCTAGAAATATTAAATGACTCTCTCGTGGCCCCTTGAAAACAAAAGACACCCTGAGAGTCAGCTTGTTTTCCATTCTCCTTCCCTTTTTCTTTCCCATCACCTTTATCCCTTTTTGGAATTTCATGCATTGTGGAAATTAAAAGACAGCGCCTGATTGGAAACCTGGATTCCCCTTTGAAAAGTCTGTGCTCAGCCAGGCACAGTGGCTCATGCCTATAATCCCAACATTTCGGGAGGCTGAGGCCAGAGGATCACCTGAGGTCAGGAGTTCAAGACCAGCCTGGCCAACATGGTGAAACCCCGTCTCTACTAAAAATACAAAGATTAGCCAAATGTGGTGGCACATGCCTGTAACCCCAGCTATTCAGGAGGCTGAGGCAGGAGAATCATTTGAACCTGGGAGGCGGAGGTTGCAGTGAGCTGAGATCGTGCCACTGCACTCCAGCCTGGGTGACAGAGTGAGACTCAGTCTCAAAAATAAATAAATAAATAAATTGCATCATCCCACCGTTGAGACAACCAATGATGGGACCCAAATCAGCAGATCTTGTGTCAGAAATTTAGTGTTCAAGCACGTGCTCAAGGCTCTCTGGCCATGGGAGAGAGAATTCCTTGAAGTACAGGAATGATCTCTTACCAGTATGAGATTTGTGTTCCATGCTGAGGATTTCCTTAAAAATTAACGGGAATTCCCCATGAGACAAAACATCATCCCAAACAATTACCCAGATCTAAGTAGCGTAAAGAAAGGTCTTCATATGATAAAAAATTCTTCCTCCTTCTTCTTCCATCACGTATTCCCTCTCTTCTTATTGTCTACCACCCAAACAATTCTTAAAGTTGGGAAGTCATTTAAAAAATTATTCTCAGTTCATTGAAAAAAGAATGACATTTTTCTTTTATATAGAAAGAATTTTATCTAAGGCATATCATGTTAAGTAAATAAACAGGCATAATAAAATCACCAACTTGTAAGTGTATATTGTTAAATTAATTTGAACATGAGTTAGATATAAAAGATACCAAAATATATATCTTCTCTCAGCAGATTTCCTATCTTACTTTGCATATTTGAATACGGTCTATTTTGCAGTATGTGGCTATCAAACAGCTTATTTAGACTAGATCAGAGGTCAGCAACTTTTTCTTAAAGGGCTAATAGTAAATAGTTCTGGTTTCAGGGACCAAAATTGTCTCTGTTTTTAAGTAAGTATCTCTGCCAATAGTGTGAAAGCAGCCATTAGTACCTTGTGAACAAATGGGCGTGGCTGTGTTTCAATAAAACTTTATTTACAAAAGCAGGCTGCAAGTTGGATGTAGCTTGAGGTCCATAGTTTGCTGACCCCTAGACTACATAGTATTTTGTTTGAGCGGGTGAAGAGAGTCAAAGCTGAATGTAGTTGAGGTGGAGTCTGAACTACAGCCTACTACCCTACTGCCCACCCTGATTTGGCATATATTAATACAACTTTAGTTTTACTATTGAGGGTCAGACACTAAATCCAGAAACCATATAATTACATTACAGATTAAGATTCAGTGAAAGACAGTTGCCTTTTCCCTCTCCCAAGATGACTTAGTTTCTAAAGGTGAAGATGGCCTGATTATTCATGCCCTTTCCTTTATAATGTTTGAGGCTGTATTTTGGTAGCCACATGCTGCCATGTATTGCATTTGGTTGTGTGTCTATTTATTTTACTTGGTAGTGAGATTTTTTGAGTTCAGAGGACCTTTTGCTAGCTGTGTAGTCTTGGACAAATTGCCTAACCTCCTTTATACCTCAGCTTTTTTATATGTAATATCAGGATTGTAAGAGTTAATTTCTTCATGAGTTACTACAAAAATTAAACATGATCATGCTTGTAAAACACTTAGTGTTCACGTGCTTATTACACATTATCTATTAGTATTATTATTACTCTTAACAATTTTTTCTTTATTGTTAATTTCCCATAGCACTACTCAATGTGAAGAAGATAGCAAATAAATTTTCCTGGGAGGTTGAATCTTATGAAATTACTGACATTCAACTATTTTTGACCAACAAAATGGCAATTTTAAACAGTTCAATGTAATAGAATATAATAATTAACATGGAAGGATACGCACGTGATAAAATGAATCTATAGATTAGTCTTAAGGATTAGTTAAGATATAAGTCTTTCCAATTATTTTCTCTCCAGGATATATAACGTATCATCCAATAATAAAGTATATCAAATTAGGCTTCCTATTCAGGTCTTTGGTGTTAGGGTTGGTATCATTACTGTGACAACAGCAGCATCTCTGTAGAGCGATGAATGCCTATTTGAGTNAGGGAAGGGAAGGGAAGGGAAGGGAAGGGAAGGGAGATGGAAAAGTCTGTGCTCTTTCCCAGAGGCTTTTCTTCCATTTTCTCTACAAACTACGCTGTGTCTCTAGCATAAACACCTTTCAGGGAAAGCAGACATTCCGTGTTGCAAAAGGAGAAAAGTGGAAAATAAGATTCCAGAATCAAAATTTCACTTTATGAAAATGTTATAAAGTTTCAGGGAAAAATTGAAAATTCAGCTAAAAGTTGAGAAAAGGGGTAGGTTGCCAATATGTGATCACTGCCACCCTGCCCGTGGTTTGGAATGGGGACCAGGCGGGGCATTCTAGTCTGCTTGTAGGGGATCCCAGCGCTCATACCAGCATTTGACATGCAGCCAGCCATCTAGATTAGAAATTTGATGACTATAAAAACAGTTTTAGCTTCTTCCTAAATTGATGTGTATCTTGGGTGGGTTGACTACAATTTGTTTTCCCTATTTCTTAAGTGGGCTGTCCCTGTCTCTGCCCCAGTATATTCTTTTTCCTACCACTTCATCACTCCCAACCACTTTTCAATGCTTTTGACATTTATTGCTAATAAAAATAATAACACTTATCATCTAAAAGTTAGTATTTCAGTTTGAAAGTTTTATGTATGTTATTTTTACTTGGATTTATGTCACTCTCTCCTCCAAGCAAAGAATAAATAAATAAAAGCACTTTATCAAATTTATAACCTACTCAAATTCAGAGATTTCTGAATAGGAAACAGACCAGGGACACTTAGCTAAGATTAGCTAAAATAGAAACCAAAATTTTGCATACAGGGCTCTGAAGAAAGACGTTCGTCTTTTAAGATCGTGTCTACATGTGAAATGGGAAGTGGATAATGAGGGTAATTACCTCTGCACCAGAGGCCTTCGAGCTTACCTGTTCCCTGAAATGCTCAGGTAACTAACAAAGGCAAACAGGTTCTCTGGTCTCAATTATATCCTAATAATTGTTTCAATTCTCTGCTTCCTTTTGAGTGTGAAGATCTGGGGCTAAAAGGCTTTAAAAAACAGGCTGAAAAGGTTTCCCAGACGTAAAGTAGATTTTACAAAAGAAACTTCTGGCAAGTTGAATGTAAGTAAATCAGAAACATATGGACTGTGTTTCCCTCAAAATACCCATGGGTTTATAAGCCCAGAAAACACATAAAAAGTAAAGGGAAACTGTTTTCCAAAGCTGAACTTATCTGAGACATTGCACGCTGGATCAGAAAGCCTGGCTGAACCCACCCAGCGCAGGGGATGGAGCTGGTCAGGCAGCCACCAGTGCCTACCCCAGAGCGGTTCTCATTTCTGAAGATGACATGATGGATGGAGTCTTGACCGGTACATATGGGCGTGACTGAGAAAACATCACTCAGTACTTCCCATACTGAAGACATGACTTCATAGCTCCTTTGCAACTATCTGTAGTAAATGTTTACACAGTCTGTTTCTCTTCTTGAGGGCCTCTCATGCTAAACCATCAGGCTGGTGTCAGGCATGCATTTACTGAGCATTTAGTACACGCCCCGTAGGGAAGGATCACAGAGAAAGAGATGATCCTATGATCCTATGCTGGCCCAGAAGGTGAATTACAGACTCCGAATTGGAAGGTCCTTAAAGGGACCCGAGTTTCTCTTTCCACCCTGTGCGGGGATTCTGGTTGCAGTTGGCAGTCTAGATCATGGGAAGAATGATCACAAAATAACTCAAATGGTGACCAGCACAACATAGATTCCCTGTTGACAGGCAAGGTCCTTAAACAGTAGCACGTGGTGCTCGTGTTGGTGGGTGATGCTGGTGTTGGCGGGTGAGGCTTGAGAGAACAAATGGAAGGCTGACAGAGAGTAACCCGGCCAGAGTCCAAGCTCTCTGTCCGTCAAAGTTGGGCTTATATATGCTTTGGAGGGCAGCACAGAGGCCACTAACTTACACGTAAATACACATAAGCTTTTTTGTTTTGTTTTGTTTTGTTTTTGAGATGGAGTCTCGCTCTGTAGCCCAGGCTGGAGTGCAGTGGCGGGATCTCAGATCACTGCAAGCTCCGCCTCCCGGGTTTACGCTCTTCTCCTGCCTCAGCCTCCCAAGTAGCTGAGACTACAGGCGCCCGCCACCACGCCCGGCTAGTTTTCTGTATTTTTTAGTGGAGACGGGGTTTCACCGTGTTAGCCAGGATGGTCTCGATCTCCTGACCTCGTGATCCGCCCGTCTCGGCCTCCCAAATTCCGGGATTACAGGCTTGCGCCACAGCGCCCGGCCTTGCTTTTTTTTTAAGATAAGATCTCACTTTGTCTGGCAGGCTGGAGTGCAGTGGTGCAATTGATCATGGCTCACTGCAGTCAATCTCCTGGGCTTCAAGCAATCCTCCCACCTCAGCCTCTGAAGTAGCTGGGACTACAGGCACATGCCACCACGCCTGGCTGATTTTTTATATTTTCTGTAGAGACGGGGTTTTGCCACGATGCTCAGGCTGCTCTTGAACTCCTGGGCTAAAACAATCTGCCCACCTCTGCCTCTCAAAGTGGTGGGATTCCAGGCATGGGCCACTGTGCCCAGCCACATTCCACGCTCTTATCACAGCAAAACTTGTGCTACTAATGTAGCAAATTACGTGTCTGAAATCCTTTCAAAGCTCAGTAACACATATTGAGTCCCGATTATTTTAGAAGACTATTATTATCCCATATCTATATACGTGTTAACATTATGTTCAATTTTGCATTCAAATTTACAAGATAGTTCTGTCCTCATGTCAATGTTTACCCAGTGTTGTATTATATCAGACTTGCTTCCTTAATTCTGAATGATCTTTTTCTGAATTAAAAGTACTAGGTTTAAGAAAAAAAAAAAAAAAAAAAAAAAAAAACCGAAACGGAAAAAACAGTTTGGAGAGTCAGACATCCTGATATTCAGGTCTCAGAAACACTCTGACTGTAGGACCTGTTGTATGACCACTCAGAGCCTCAGTTCCTCTTCAATTAAATACGAATAAAAGTCAAATTACCTATTGGCATGAGAAATACCTGACGGTTGGAGGTTCAAGACCAGCCTGACCAACATGGGAGAAACCCTGTCTCTACTAAAAACACAAAGTTAGCGAGCGTGATTGCGCATACCCTGTAATCCCAGCTACTCTGGAGGCTGAAGGCAGAGAACTTGCTTTGAACCCGGCGAGATAGAGGTTGCAGCCACGCTGCGAATGCAACAGTTGCACTCCAGTCCGGGCAACAAGACACTCTGTACTCGCAAAAATAAATAAATAAATAATTAAATATAAATAAATAATAAAATAAAATAGTAGGTTTCTTCCCCACTCAGGCTGTAAATAGAAAACAAAATGAAGACTAAGATGGGGCCATAATTTTCACCTTTATTCCTGAAAGAGGCCCAGTCGGAAGGCAGAGCAGAATGAGAAATAAATGGACCTGAAACCCAGATTAAGGCAGAAGACTTGTTCAGTCCCAGGTCACGCTGGGCTGGTGCAGGCTTCCACGCGCCAGAGGGGATGGTTGAATTTACAGCCTGGAAAGGCGAAGGAGAATTCAGAGCCTCAATGAGCAGCTCATCCCAGAAAGAAACCAGAGAGCTGATTTTACCTGAGCTCATCCAGATTATTCTTCCACATCTGCCAGACAGATCCTGCTGCTCCCAAGAGAAGGAGTGATTAATGGGTAGAGAACAGCCAGAAGTGACTCATAAGATGTCACCTCAATGGAAATGCCAGGAGTAGAGAAGTGAGCTAAGTAGGACAACGCATGGGAAAGGCCTCTTGTGATCTGCAAAACGTTCATGTCCGTTTTAGGCTTTTGCTCAATCTGCCTGCACGTATGATACGTCTACTATTTGCTCAGTTCCCAACACTAGCTTCCAGAAAATTTAGGTTGAACAAGACATTGTTCCTTTAATTAAGATTACAGTCTAGTAGAAGAAATAGGCAAGGAATCCCCAAATTACGGTATACAGTAAATTTTCAACTTAATATGCAGACACCGAAGTCTGTGCGAGATGTAACAGGCATGCAGAGAAGGGATTGCTGATTCATTGCATGGCCAGGTAAAGCTCCTTGTGGAAATGACATTGGATTGCTGAGACTGGAAGGTCACAAAGTAGCTGGGAATAAGAAAAAGTGGGGCTGGCTGTGGTAGTTCAAGTCTATAGTCCCAGCTACTTGGGAGGCTGAGATGGGAGGATCACTCGAGGCCCGGAGTTTAAGACCAGCCTGGTGAACATGGTGAAACCTCATCTCTACTAAAAATGCAAAAATTAGCCAGGTGTGGTGGTGCACCACTGTAATCCCAGCTACTTGGGAGGCTGAGGCATGAGAATCACTCGAACCTGGGAGGCAGAGCTTGCGGTGAGCCAAGAGGTTGCACTCCAGTCTGGGTGACAGAAAGAGACTCCATCTCAAAAATAAAAAAGAAAAAAAAAAAAGCAGGTGAGAATTGGAGTGGCTTTCAAGGCAGAAGAAAGAAGGCACAACGGGAAGGGATGCGACATTTAAGGGAACTGAAAGTCATCCCACACGGCTATAGGAGAAATCATCTTAATATTATGAAGAATAATCAGAAAAAGCATTGCAATCTAGAACAATACAGTAGAGTGCAAGAGTAAGAAAACTCGAGGCCAGGTGCAGTGGCTCACTCCTGTAATACCAGCACTTTGGGAGGCTAAGACAGGTGGATCATGAGGTCAGGAGTTCAAGACCAGCCTGGGCAACATGGTGAAACTCCGAATCTACCAAAAATACAAAATTAGCCGCGTGTGGTGGCAGCCACCTGTAATCCCAACTACTTCGGAGGCTGAGGCAGGAGAATCACTTGAACCTGGGAGGCGGAGGGTGCAGTGAGCCGAGATTGTGCCACTGCACTCCAGCCTGGGCAACAGAGCAAGGCTTAAAAAAAAAAAAAGAAAAGAAAACTCAATGTGGACATGGCCGAGACAAGATGAGCACCCCATCACATCTAAAATGTGGCCAAGTGTAAGGATAGAAATGAGACGAAGCAAGGAGGCAAAATTTTAACTGACTTGAATAATTCTACTTTTGTTTTTTATAAAACAGAAATTGGACTGGGCGCACTGGCTCGTGTCTGTAATCCTAGCACTTTGGGAGGCCAAGGTGGGAGGATCACTTCAGCCTAGGAGTTTGAGACCAACCTGGGCAACATAGCAAAACCCTGTCTCTCCAAAAATATTTATGTTTTAAATTAGATAGACATGATGGCATGACCCTGCAGTTCTAGCTACTTGGGAGGCTGAGGTAGAAAGATCACTTTAGCCCAGGAGTTTGAGGCTGTAGTGAGATATGATCCTGCCACTGCACCCCAGCCTGGGTGACAGAGTGTCTCTAAAAAAAAAAATTAAATTAAATTATTTAAGAAAGGACTCTGTGTGTGTGTGTGTGTGTGTGTGTGTGTGTATGTGTGTGTGTGTTATAGTGTGTGCCATAAGTGCAGCCTGGAAAGTTGCATCCCAAAATGTTAGCAGTGACTATATCTGGCTAGTAGAATTGCTAATTATTTTTTGTTTACCTTCATTTCCTATCATAAATATTTACCATTTTTACAAAAGAACCAATAAAACTGACTTGGCCACAGAAGATTTTCTATGTAAATTACACTTTCAAGTGTTTTCTATGTAAAATTACACTTTCAAATACACTTTCAAAGCATGGGGTTGTATAATATTGCTAGCTCTTTCTAGCAATTAATAAGCAGGTCACATGGCCCCAGGTTAGGAGTCCTAGTTCTGCATCTCCCCCATCTCAGTTATGAACTTCCAGAACATTTGCAGTGAACATTAGGTGAGTACAGTGATACAATAGCTCCCGGGTTCCTGCTGGCAGGATTCATTCAATTGCGAGCTCAGAAAAGAGGTCAAGTTCCATCTCATCCTTCCTTCATTCATTTATTCATTCAACTGTGTTTACCGAGGCAGGCCCTGTCCTAGGTGCTGAGAGCAAAAGCGTGAGCAAACAGACCCGGCTTGACCTCATGTCACTTACTGAAGCAGAGCTCTGCAAGGCCCATGTTTCATACTTACAGGGAAGACTAAATATTGTTACATACTCTTTCAAGCACTGTGGCCCCAATTTTGTTTGCTTTGAGTTTCCACAGTTAAAAACGTCTGGGTCAACCCAAAATATTCTTTTTTTGGATACGTGAATTTTTTCTTTTTATTTAACATAAATACTACATATACAAAGCAAGCGACACACATTCTGCTGGACTTTTCATCTTTCACTTAAAAATCTATCTTGGCCAAGTGCCGTGGCTCATGCCTGTAATCCTAGCACTTTTGGGAGGCCAAGGAGGGAGGATCATTTGGGTCCAGGAGTTCAAGACCAGTCTAGGCAACATAGCAAGACCTTGTCTCTAAAAAAATGTGTATTAAAATATTAGCTGAGTGTGGTGGTATGTGCCTGTACTTCCAGCTACTAGGGAGGCTGAGGCAGGAGGATTGTTGGAGCCCAGAGGTTCGAGGCTACAGTGAGCTGTGACTGCACCACTGCTCTCCAGCCTAGGTGACCCAGAGTAAGACCCTGTCTCTTAAAAAAAAAAAAAAAAAAAAAAAAAAAAAAAAAAAAAAAAAAAAAAAAAAAAAAAAAAAAAAAAAAACTTAAAAATCATATTATGCCAGTAAACATTCTCTTTTGCATATCAGCAAGTATAAATACTTTTCTAAAAGTGAAATGTACATTTGTGATTGCGATAAACATTGCTAAATTGCTCTCCATGAACACTGTTCCAATTTATACTTCCCCCCATGCCTGCTGTCCAATACTACCCCTAACCCAGCATGGTATCAAACTCTCTTGATCTTCCCCCAACCCATAGATAAAAAGTGATATCTCGGCCAGGTACAGTGGCTCCCGCCTGTAATCCCAGCACTTTGGGAGGCCAAGGTGGGTGGATCATCTGAGGTCAGGAGTTTGAAACCAACCTGGCCAACATAGTGAAACCCCATCGCTACTAAAAATACAAACAATTAGCCAGGGGTGGTAGGAGGTACCTGTAATCCCAGCTACTCAGGAGGCTGAAGCAGGAGAATCGCTTGAACCCGAGAGACGGAGTTTGCAGTGAGCCGAGATCGTGCTACTGCACTCCAGCCTGGGCAACAGAACAAGACTCTGTCTCAAAAAAAAAATAAAAATTCTCATTTTAGTTTTCATTTACATTTCTATTGTAAGTGCAGAATATACTTGAATGGGATTAAAGAGCCGTTTTGCTAAAAGCCTGTTTACTGCTACCAAACACAATCTCTTTAAGAGACAAGGACTGCAGACTCTCCAGCAGAAAAAAAAAAAAAAAAAAAAAAAACATGCAACAGCAGGCAGTATCAATCTGTTCTGAACCACCACTGTGAAGCAATCGACTGTGCTTTCCACCTATAACCTGAGGATTCAAGAGCTGCTTTCTGGACCACGGCAGAGAAATCTCAGAGGAGAACAAAACCAACCTTTGAGTGCTTGCTATACGCCAGGCACCAAGCTCTCCAGGGATTCTCGTTTAATCCTCCTAACATGTTTAATCCAGGAGGCTCTGAGAGGTTAAGTGCCTGCTCAAGTTCACATAAACTGCAAATGGCAGAGGAGGACTTGAACCCAGTCCTAGACCCAGGTGTTTGTGCACTACACTGCACAAAAGCTACGTGCGTGGGATGATATCATAGCTCACTCCAGAAGGCTCACTGGATGCCTCCTGCGATGCTGAGATGGTTAATGTCCATTCAGCTGCATCCTGAGATTCATAGGCTAACTGGCCATCTCTGGAATTTAGTCATGACTTTCTAAGTAGAAGCATACTACAGGATTGCCCATCTATGGAGCCCAAACGAATGTAGGTCTCGATAAGATTTCTTACGATGTCAGCTTCCCTTAAGACACACCCACTACAAAAGATTCAACATTGCATTAACTTGTACAATTATTGAAGATATACTTGTCACACACACCTAGTACTGTTCAGAGATTTAAATATTGTTGCCAGGCATGGTGGTGCATGCCTGTAATCCTAGCACTTTGGGAGGCCGAGGCAGAAAAGGGGCTTGAGTCCAGGAGTTTCAGACCAGCCTGAGCAACATAGCAAAACTCCATCTCTACAAAAAATGAAATTAGCTGGGCTTTGACGCACACGCCTGGAATCCCAGCTAGTCAGGAGGCTGAGGCAGGAGGATTGCTTGAGCCCAGGAATTGGAGGCTGCACTGCGCTATGATGGCACCACTGCACTCCAGCCTGGGCAATGAAGGGACACTTGTCTCTAAATAAATAAATGAATACAGTTAGTAAGACCCAAAAAAGGGCTAGGAATTGGTGCATATATTTCAAGGGGCCATGTACCTCGGCAAGGTAACCTAAAGGATTTCTTACATGGCGTGTTGATAACTCACCTTGGGAATAGAGTATAACAAAGCTCTACAATAGTGCCCTGAGGAAACCAAATGTGACAAATTATAAAGCTCCAAATGAATATACTAGTCAATGGCATTTCATGGCTTCACATCAGAGTTCCTGACCCAAATATGACATAGAACAATTGGTAGAACCTCTCACCCAGAGTCTGGGTAATAGAGGTGTGTTCAGGCAAACCAATCTACTCCCATGGTATGAGGAAGTAAAGAGTCAGTAAGAGGAAATGTTGTCTTTTTTTTTTTTTTTTTTTTTTGAGACCGAGTCTTACCCTGTTGCTCAGGCTGGAGTACAGTGGCGCGATCTTGGCTCACTATGACCTCCGCAACCCGAGTTCAAGCAATTCTCCTGCCTCAGCCTCCCGAGTGGCTGGGATTACAGGTGCCCACCACCACAGCCAGCTAATTTTTGTATTTTTAATAGAGATCGGGTTTTGCCATGTTGGCCAGGCTGGTCTCAAGCTCTTGACCTCAAGTGATCCACTGGCCTCGGCCTCCCAAAATACTGGGATTACAGGCATAAGCCACTGTGCTCAGCTGGAAACATTGTCTCGAGGGAACATATCTTTCAAAAATGTTATTAAAGTGAGCTCTGGCCAGGCAAAGTGGCTCATACTTGTGATCCTAGCACTTTGGGAAGCTAAGATGGGAGGACTGCTTGAGCCCAGAGGTTTGAGGCCCGCATGGACAACATAGTGAGTCCGCATGTCTACAAAAAAGGTTTTTTTAAATTAGCCAAGTGTGGTGGTGTGCACCTGTAGTTCCAGTTACTTGGGAGGCCAGGGTGGGAGGATGGCTTGAGCTCAGGAGTTTGAGGCTGCAGTGAGCTGTGATCGCACCACTGCATTCCAGCCTTAGTGACAGAGGAAGACCCCATCTCTTACATGAGAAAGTGAAGAGGAAGAAGAGGAAGAAGAAGAAGGAGGAGGAGGAGCAGGGAGGAGGGAGAGGGAGGAGGGGAGGGAGGAGGCAGGAAAGGGAGAAGAAGAGGAGGAGGAGGAAGAAAGAAGAAGAGGAAGAAGAAGAAGGAGAAGGAGGAGGAAGAGGAAGAAGGAGAAGAAGATTACAGAGAAAGTAAATGCCGAAGGTCAGGTGAGTACAGACTTAAAGTCAAGTCAACATTTCTGCTTGAGCCCAGGAAGTTGAGGCTGCAGTGCACCATTGCACTCCAGCCTGGGCAACAGAGCAAGACCTTATGTGTCAAACTAACATAAAGTGAGCTTCCAAGCAACCCATCTCCTCTGCTACCTACAGCAGAGCTACTCAGGGTGTGGTGTGAGAACCCTTTGCTACTGGGCCACAAGATAATCACAGAAATCAGGAATAAGCATTTAGAAACTTTTATAGCAATTTGGCAGACTAATTTTATGCCTGTTGAATCTGATAATGAAAACACGGGGCTTGTAAAATTTTTTTATTAAAGCCATTAAAATGAAGAAGTGTTTTAACATGTGACAAGCGCTCACACCACAGGGGTTGTAATGACTCAGGATAAGGAAGCCCAGGCATCTATTGCATGATGAAGAATTTCCGGGGCCCCTACATGCCCAGCCACGCACAGCACAAAGCACCTTTGCAGTGGATTGGCACTGCCATCTGCCACATTTTCTCTGCAAAAAGTCTTTGGCAAATGTGAAAACTACCATCTCACAACTGTTGCTATGGGAGGTTGTGTTAAAAATGTGCAAAATGGGTTTTTTGGATAGAAACTTCTGTTCACCATCTCAAGAAGGGGCAGAGCCTCTGAGAAAATAATTGAAGAATTATGTCACATACTCCAGAAATCTGTATCCAAAACATCGGAGCGGCCAAATTCCAGAGGGCTGTCAAGAATTCCTAAGGATATGCTAACTGAAATAAACCAGACACAAAAGGCTAGGATTGTATAATTCTGCATGGAAAGCCTGGGATAGGGGGGAACAGAGGGAGCAAGTGTTTACTGGGCACAGAGTTTCTGTTTGGGATGATGAAAAAGAACTGGAAATAGATAATGGTAATGATTGTATAACATCGCACATGTATTAAATGCACTTAAAATGCTTAAAATGGCATATCTGTATGTATACTTTATCACAATGAATAACTAAATAAGAATTCTCAAGGTATTTTCTGAGAACTCATTGCTTATTAAAAAGAGGGCTGGGTGCAATGGCTCACACCTGTAATGTCAGCAGTTTGGGAGGCTGAGGCAGGAGGCTTACTTAAGCCCAGGAGTTCGAGACACTCTGGGCAACAAAACAAGACTCCTATTTCTACAGAAGAAAAGTAAAAATTAGCTGGGCGTGATGGTGCACATCTGCAGTCCCAACTACACCAGAGGCTGAGGTGAGAGAATCGCTTGAGCTTGGGAAGTCGAGACTGCAGTGAGCCATGTTCACATCACTGCATTCTAGTCTGGATGACAGAGCAAGATCCTGTTTCTAAAAAATAAACAAAAAAAAAAACCCACATAGGTCATCCCATCTGGATCTAGTTATTGCACTTATAAACCAGAAATATACCTTTTGCTCATGGGGAAAAACCATTGGGTAAAGAAACCAGATTGTTCCAAACTTTAAAAAAAAAAAAAGCAGTCAGGAATTCTACTAGCATTAAAACTCCAGTGACTTTTAGTGTCATTTGACATTCCCATTGATCATCGAAATCTTATTGAAATTTTCCTCGCTTCTACGCAAAATCCGTCTCCTCACTGATTGCCCGAGCTGATTCAGCAGGTCAGATTGGCTGGGTGAGACCCTATCTTCATGTGCAAGCTCCGAACATCCCGCATGTAGTGGAGGAGGGTGTCATTCAATTCTATTTTCCACTTAAGATATATAGGTAAAAGTTGCCTTTCATAGAGTCTGCAAACAAGCTTTCTACAAACTCTTCTCCGTAAATCTCAGCAGTTTTGTATTCTTCTGAGACTCCTACATCTTTCTGCATCCCTTTAGCTCATTGTTAGAATTGATGTTCTCTAAATATCCATTTACTAGCTTCTTTTGTCTCTCTGTATTCTTTCCTGGAAGGCCCATGCTCCCCCTTAGCTGCAGTAAGCCACATCTTTCTCACTATGATTCTGATTTTTTTTCTTCCCAGCCTGAAACCCACATTTCTGACTGCTCACAAGTGATTCAAGCTCTGCATGATCAAACACACATTATCTTTCTTCTTCAATCTGATCTTCTGCTGGGTACTTCTGCAGAAGTGCGTTTTGTAAAAGGCACCATAACGTATCCTCTCAGTAACCCAAACTTGAGAGCTCCTGCACTCCTGTGATATCCCTCCAAGTCCTTCCCCCTGCCCTCTGGTTTTCCTTCCCTCCATCCATCTGGCACATACCCTGATTAGATCACTCCCTGGCCCATGTGAAGTGTCAAGAACCAGGGTAATAATTGATCAGCCTTTGCAAACATTAGAACATCATAGTTCCAAGAACCTCAAATCATCACAAACCAGAGGTTAGGGACAGCTCCAGTATGGGAAGCTGGAACTTGCCTGGAATTCAAAAACGGGCATCTGGAAGCTGGAAATATCTCTCCTTTTTTTTTTTCTAGAGACAAGGTCTCACTCTGTCACTCAAGCTTGAGTGCAGTGGCACGATCACAGCTCACTACAGACTCAAAATCCTGGGCTCAAGCAATCCTCCTGCCTCAGCCTCCCGAGTAGCTGAGACTACAGATGTGTGCCACCACACTCAGTTAATTTTATTTTACTTTATTTTTTTGTAGAGATGGGGTCTCACTATGTGGTTCAAATTGTCCCAAACTACTGGACTCAAGCCATCATCCTGCCTCAGCCTCCCAAAATGCTGGGATTACAGCTGTGAACCACCTCACCCAGCCTCTGAAATGCCCCACCTTTATGCCAAACCTAAAGACACCATGCCAGTGCTTAGGGAGCAGTGGCAAGTACAATACATCCTCCCAGCATTGTGAGCTGGAGATCGGCACCACCATCAGAAAAAGTGGAAGGAGTTGGAGCCTCGGTAGATAGGATGGGGGCAGCTATTCAGGCTCTCCTCATGTACTGAGCTTCATTTATGTGCCAGGCATTATACTAGGGAGCTAGAGACAGAAAACGGAGTCACAGCCCTTCAAGGAATTCCCATTCCAAAGAAGAAACATAAAATTGCAATAAAGAGGCCATGAGCAGTGGCTCACAGCTGTAATCCCAGCTACTCAGGAGGCAGAAGTGGGCGTATCACTTGAATTCAGAAATTTAAGACCCCCGGCACTGTGGGAGGCCGAGGCTGGTGGATCACTTGAGGTCAGGAATCCAAGACCAGCCTGGCCAGCATGGTGAAATTCTGTAACTACTAAAAATACAAAAATTAGCCAGGCATGGTGGTGTGCACCTGTAATCCCAGATACCTGGGAGGCTGAGGCACGAGAATCACTTGAACCTGCGAGGCGGAGGTTGCAGTGAGCTGAGATCCTGCCGCTGCATTCCAACCTGGACAACAGGGTGACTCTGTCTCAAAATAATAATTTTTTTCTTAACAAAGAAGTTCAAGACCATCCTGGGCAACATAGAGAGACTTCATCTCTACAAAAAATAAATAACATTAGCCATGCTTGGTTGCACGCACCTGTAGTCCCAGCTACTCAGGAAACTGAGACAGGAGGATCACTTGAGCCCAGGAGATTGAGGCTGCAGTGAGTTGTGAAAGCACCACTGCACTCCAGCCTGGGTGACATAGGGAGACCCCTCTGTCTCTCAAAAAAAAAAAAAAATTACTATAGAGGATGATCTTGCTTCACTAGAAATATACACAGGACACCAAGAGGCCCCAACACTGGGAACTTGGGTGGAGTGGTAGAGACTGTGGATAGCTTCACAGAGGCTGTCACCTCCATGGTTTGAGCTGGGATTGAAAGGATAAGGGAAGAGCCTTGCAGGAAGAGGAACCACACGTGCCAAGTGGTGATGGGAGCATGGGATCTTTGGAAGTATCCTATGTGACAGCATGGTCATGAAGGGGAGGAGCAGGAAATGAGGCTAGAGAAGTACTAGGAGCCAGGACCACACAAAACTTTGTATAGCAAGCTAACCCACATCCTTAACCTTCTCCTGTGATCTCTCGAGCAAGGATTACAAATCATGAACAATGAACCCTTAGGATGGATGTCAA
This sequence comes from Rhinopithecus bieti, assembly GCF_001698545.2. Taxonomy (NCBI): domain Eukaryota; kingdom Metazoa; phylum Chordata; class Mammalia; order Primates; family Cercopithecidae; genus Rhinopithecus; species Rhinopithecus bieti. The sequence continues at coordinate 1,790,458 of NW_016811820.1, forward strand.
TGTAAACACCATCAAGTCCAGTTCTCTCATTTCAAAGGACGGGAAAGGAGTCACAGTGAGAGGAAGGAGTTCTCCCCATACCTTCCAATAATCCTGCATATTCCACTTCATTATGGAATTAAAAACCCCATACACAGAGTTTCCATGAAGAGCTCACCATAGGCCAGGCATGGTGGCTCATGCCTGTAATCCCAGCACTTTGCAAGGCCATGGCGGAAGGATTGCTTGAAACCAAGAGTTTAAGACCAGGCTTGGCAACATAGTAAGTTCCCATCTGTATAAAAATTAAAAAACTAATTAGTTGAGAATGACTGTGCACACCTGTAGTCTCAGCTACTAGGGAGACTGAGTGAGGAGGATCGTTTGAGCCCAGGAATTCAAGGCTGCAGTGAGCTACGATTGTGTCACTGCACCCCAGCCTGGACAACAGAGAGAGACCCCGTCTAAAAAAAAAAAAAAAATAT
>NW_016811820.1:1791553-1799005 GCF_001698545.2 Rhinopithecus bieti
ATATAATTGTCACTTTTCTCATTTTATTGTTTGTATATTTATTTCTGCAGTAGTAAAAGGGATTCTTAGCACAGCATGAGGGCTGGAGGATACAAGAAGGTTGTACTAACCAGCTAGAGATGGTGGGGTGTGATTAAGCACTAACTTCATTTCTTTGGGTTTTATTTGTTTTCATTGTTGTTTGTTTGTTTGTTTGTTTTTAAGAGACAGAGTCTCGCTCTGTTGCCTAGGCCGGAGTGCACTGGTGCAATCATAGCTCACTGCAGCCTCCAACTTCTGGATTCAGGTATGCCAACATGCCTGGTTAATTTATGTTTATCTTTTTAGTGATGGGAACTCCCTATGTTGCCCAAGCTGGACTCCTGGTCTCAAGTGATCCTCCCACCTCAGCTTCCAAAAATGCTGGGATTACAGGCATGAGCCACCACCTCTGACCTAACCACTAACTTTGGAACTAGATGTAGAGAGATTCAAATCACAGCTCATTCACTTAGGAAGTGTGACTTTGGGCTGATTTTTAACTTTTTTTTTTTTTTTTTTGAGACAGAGTCTCACTCTGTCACCCAGGCTGGAGTGCAGTGGCACAATCCTGGCTCACTGCAACCTCTGCCTCCCGGGTTCTAGCAATTGTCCTTTCTCAGCCTCCCAAGTAGCTGGGACGACAGGCATATGCCACTATGCCCAGCTAATTTTTGTATTTTTAGTAAAGACGAGGTTTCACCATGTTGGCCAGACTGGTCTCAAACTCCTGACCTCAAGTGATCTGCCCTCCTCAGCCTCCCAAAGTGCTGGGATTACAGGTGTGAGCTACCATGCCCAGCCTGATTTCTTACCTCTATAAGTTTCCCTGAATTGCCCAGCACACTACCAGGCACTCAGGGTGTCTGTGGCTTCCCTAACCACCAGTCATACCTCTGTGGGAAAGTGATTGCAAAAATAGCCACAATGACTCACATTTCTGAATCTAGGTGCCTTTCCACACCTGCTCTGGGCTTGCCAGGTGAATTGTTTTGACAAATGGCACATGGCAAATGTGACACAAGCAGACCCCCACAGAGGGCTTCAGAACTGAAGTTTTTCCCTCTTGGGTTATTCTTGTGAATCCCCACCATAAGAATGAGCCTGGGCTAGCCTGTTGGATGATGAGAGACACATGGCCAAGTCATCTTATTGCCCCCTAGCTGACATGGAGTCAACCCCAGACGTGTGTGAGTGGCCATCCTAAGTCATTCAACCTCAGCTCAGCCAGCTGGACCACTTGAAGAACTACCCAGCCAAACCACAGAATCATAATGATACGGTTTGGCTCTGTGTCCCCACCTAAATCTCATCTTGAATTGTAATCTCCACATATTGAGAGAGGGACCTGGTGGGAGGTGATTGGATCATGGCAGCAGATGTCCCCCCTTGCTGTTCTCTTGATAGTGAGTCAGTTCTCACAAGATCTGAGGTTTAAAAGTGGCAGCTTCCCCTACACACTCTCTCTCTCTCTCTCTCTCTCTCTCTCTCTCTCTCTCCCTCTCTCTCTCTCTCTCTCCTGCCATTATGTAAGACATGCCTTGTTTCCCCTTCGCCTTCTGTCATGATTGCAAGTTTCCTGTGACTCCCCAGCCATGTGGAATTGTGAGTCAATTAAACCTCTTTTCTTCATAAATCACCAAGTCTCAGTATCTTTATAGCAGTGTGAAAACGGACTAATACACATGAGAAATCACAAATGTTTGTTATTTTAAGGCCCTGCATTTGGAGTGGTTTGTTACACAGGAAAAGCTAACAAAAGTACCGCTTAGATGTTAGGAATTCCTGTTTTATGGCCTCAGGTCTCTCCTTATTCAACATGAGAGATCAATAGAGTAACATCAAAATGAGGACTCTGAAAGCTATAAGTCTCGGAAAGGTCTCTCTTAACTACTGGAAAATTTCATCGTCTATCTTTTAGATACCTCGAGTCAGGGCCAACATGAAACTCATTATATTCCCCACAAAACTAAACAAAAATTTTTCCTCTTGGTGTTCTGTTCCCAATATGTGAAACAGGAACATTCTTCTCAACTCTTCCCTCTTATTTACCCTCTTAACCTGTCAGCCACCAGGCCCTGTCAATTTCACCTCTTAAACATTGATATGGTTTGGATTTGTGTCCCCACCCAAATTTCATGTTGAATTGTCATCTCCAATATTGGAGGAGGGGACTGGTAGGAGGTGATTGGATCATGGGGGTGGATTTCCACCTTGCTCTTCTCATGATAGTGAATGAGTTCTCCTAAGATCTGGTTGTTGGTTTTTCCGTTGAATGGGGAGGGGTGTTCTGCTTTTGTTGTTGTTGTTGTTGTTGTTTGAGACAGAGTCTCACTCTGTCACCAAAGCTGTAGTGCAGTGGTGCAATCTCAGCTCACTGCAACCTCCACCTCCTAGGTTCAAGCGATTCTCCTGCCTCAGCCTCCCAAGTAGCTGGGATTACAGACATGCACCACCACACCTGACTTATTTTTGTATATTTAATAGAGACAGGGTTTTGCCATGTTGGCTAGGTTGGTCTCAAACTCCTGGCCTCAAGTGATCCACCCATCTCAGCCTCCCAAACTGCTGGGATTACAGGTGTGAGCCACTGCACCTAGCAAGATCTGGTCTTTTATAAGTGTGTAGTACCTCCCCCTTTCCCCGTTCCTCCTGCTCCGGCCATGTAAGATGTATCTGCTTCCCTCTTGCCTTCCTGAGGCCTCCCCAGCCATACTTCCTGTACAGCCTGTGGAACCATGAGCCAGTTCAACCTCTTTTCTTTATACATTACCCAGTTTCAGGTAGTCCTTTATAACAATGTGAGAACTGACTAATATTGTAGTATTCCCTTCACTTCTCTGTGCTTCAGTTTCCTTAATTATAAAATGAGACTACTCAAATGGGAATACTACTGGTTCCTTCCCTTCCCCTTTATGCCCTTTATTTCTACCCCATGGAAGTCTCTTTTGCTGTCCTATCAACACTATTGCAATAGCCCCACAGCAATTTCCTGCCTTCAGAATGTTCCCCTTGCAATGCAGCTTCTCACAGCTACTTCCCTGTGAAAACTCTTCAGCACATCCTATTGTCTATGGGATAATGACCAAATGCCTTAATAGATCACATAAATAGATCTTAATAGATCACTCCTTCCTGATACAGTTTGGATGTGTGTCCCTCCCTCTGCCGCAAATCTCATATTGAAATGTAATCCCCAATGTTGAAAGTGGGACCTGGTGGGAGGTGACTGGGTTATGGGGACGATTTCTCATGAATGGTCTAGCACCATCTGCCTTGGCTCTATCTTTGTGATAGTGAGGGAGTTCTCCTGAGATCTGGTCATTTAAAAGTATGTGGCGCCTCCCACCTCACTCTCTTGCTCCTGCTCTGGCCATGAGATGAGCCTACTCCCCCATTGGCTTCCACCATGATTGTAAGTTTCCTGGGGCCTCCCCAGAAGCTGAGCAGATGCCAGCATCATGCTTCCCATACAGCCTGCAGAAACATGAGAAAATAAATAAAATTTATTTTCTTTATAAATTACCCAGTCTCAAGTATTTCTTTAGAGCAATGTGAGAATAGACCCATACACTTCCCAAACCAGCCTCCTCTCCACTGCCACTTCCAGTTCTATCATGTTCCATATCTCACTGAGAGTTCCCCCATCATGCCAGGCTGCTTCATGCCCCAGGGCCTTTATACATGTGATTGCATAGACACAAAATGTCTGTCTCCTTTGTTCCCTTTTTGAGTTTCTATTCACCATAAGGTTCAACTCAGAAGTCACATTCTGGCAGGGCACGGTGATGCATGCCCATAATCCCAGCACTTCGGGAGGCCGGGGAAGGATAATCACTTGAGTCTAGGAGTTCAAGGCTGCAGCGAGCTATGATCATGCCACTGTGCTCCAGCCTGGGTGACAGAGCAAGACCCTGTCTCTTAAAAAAAAAATCCATAAAGGGCAAAAATTGATGAAACTTTATGCACTCTGTGTGAAAGAAAAAGAAGTTCCATCCTTATATAAAGCACCCTCCCAGCCCTACCTCAGAAGTTAATCCTTTGCCCCACAGAATCACTGTGCTTTGCACTTTCCTTGAATTTTGCAGTTATCACACTATATTACAGTGGCCAATACTTCCTTCTCCGCCACCTTCCCAAAACCATCCTACAAGCTTCCTTATGGCAGAATCTGCAACAGTAATGAGTATATAATAAGCATTCAAAACAAAAGTTTGTCTAAAATGAATGAAATCTCAGCATATTCCCTTTTTCCTTACAATAGGAAGCTTTGTGGATCTGTCGTTAGTAACTTCTTAATGCAAATAAGCTCATTTTACAGAGTTTTGAACAAAATTGTGAATGCAGAATGTATAAAGTCCTTAGATTTAAGATTTCTGTTTGAGATGCATCCTTTCTGATATTCATACCCCCTGGTGAATTGTGTTAGTCTAGTTCTACAAAGCAATGTACATCTTGGACCCTCAGGAAGGAGTTCTAAGAATAAGGAATTTGATAACTCCCACAGAAAATCTTACATTCTGATAAATGTACAGATAAAATAAAAGAATGGGAGATATGAAGACAAGCAGCAGATTCCAAGTTCGTAAGAGACTGAAACACTGTAGACGCACCACATAAAATCTTCTAAATCCCTTCCCAAGTGGGGTGATGTATTGGCAAGAGCACAAATATCAGAGATGAGAGGACTGAAGTCAAGTCTCTGCTACTATGTAGCTCTGTGACCACTGGAAAGTCTCATAACTTCAGCACTATCCACAACAGCAAAGACATGGATCCCATCAATGATAGACTAAATAAAGAAAATGTGGTACATATACACCATGTACTATGGAATATGGAATATGTATTATGGAATATGGAATACTGTGCAGCCATAAAAAGGTACAAGAGCATATCCTTTGCAGGGACATGGATGGAGCTGGAGGCCATTATCCTCAGCAAACGAACACAGGAACGAAAAATCCAATACCACAGGTTCTCACTTATAAGTGGGAGCTAAGTGATGAGAACATATGTACACATGAGGGGAAGCAACACGCACTGTGGCCTGTTGAGAGGGGGCAAGGGGAGGGAGAGCATCAGGAAGAATAGCTAATGGATGCAGGGCTTAATATCTAGGTGATGGGCTGATCTGTGCAGCAAACCATCATGGCACCCATTTACCTATGTAACAAACCTGCACATCCTGCACACATACCCTGGAACTTAAAATAAAAGTTGAAGAAAATAATATTAATAGTAAAGTATACAGGATTCCTGAAAAAAAAAAAAAAAAAAAAAAGTCTCATAACTTATCTTTCCTCCTCTTTAAAATGAAAGTGTTGGACCAAATTATTTCGAAGTCCTATTAAATTCCTATGGGTCTGAGACTTTGACAGTGATTCCTAAATCTGCCTAGGCATCAACATCACATGGGAAGCTTTATGGATCCACAGCTTCCCAGCCTCCTTCTCGAAGGCTGTGATTGCACTGATTTGAAGAGAAGTCTGGGAATCTCATAGTTTTAGAAAGCCCCAAAGGGTGGTTCTAACGCAAAGTCCAGTTTGGAAGCTTAGCCACCGTATAAAACCTTTGCTAACTTTTTTCAGCCACATCTACCACCTACAGAAGAATGTTTTCCAGTGGGAATATATCTCTGATTTCATAATAATGGCTAAAGGGAAATATAGGATTCACTTTACATAAAGCCTCCTTAGGGGCACTTTACTGGAACACATTTATTACTCAAATATGGAAAGTACCTATATGGACTTGTATTTTGATACCTGTATGATCACCATTTTAAGCATGTCATGTGGTATCATTTTCAGCAAAATATTTTTCATTGAAACCCATCTTAGTTTTTTCATGAAAATCAGTGCAAAAATAATTATTTCACTAGATATTTACAGCCACCACCCAGGAATATGTCTGCATTGTAAAGAAAGATATATATTTGTAGCACAAACAAATCGCGAGATTAAAACATATTATCTATACTTAGATGGTACACTGTGTAGATGATAGATAATATATCATCTACACAGTGTACCTTGAGGAAGTTTGTAGCAGACACTACACTTGCCTAACCAACTTCACCATCTTCTTTAGGGCCTGTTCATTTCCAGTCAATGCATCATGGTGGGTCTAAGTTAATTTTGACAATTCTATTTCTCGTACAAGATACTAATTGCTGTTTTTAAGAGATAGAGTCTCATTCTGTCATCCAGGCTGGTGTGCAGTGGCGTGATCATAGTTCATTACAGCCTTGACCTCCTGGGCTCAAGCAATCCTTCTGCCTCAGCCTCCCAAGGAGCTGGAACCACAGGTGTGCACCACCATACCCAGCTAATTTTTCTTTAATTTTTGCAAAGATGGGGGTCTCACTATGTTGCCCAGGCTGGTCTCGAACTCCTGGCCTCAAGTGATTCTCCCACCTTAGCATCCCAAAGTGCTGGAACAAGATCCTAATGTTGCGGCCCCTCTTGCAGCTGGGGACAACCATGTGATCTGTGTACAGACAATGAGACTCAAGAGCCAGTCTGTTCGTGCACTCCTGGGAAATAACTTTTCCTTCCTTGATAAAAAGCAGATACTTGTTGTTACCCACATCATCGCTTCCTTCCTTAAATACGAAGGGCCAATAGTTGATAACCATGAGGCCCTAAGCCAAAGGCCCACATCTCCATAGCCAGAGATGGCAAAGTAGCAAATGAAGTCACAGCTCCACAGGTTTTTTGTCATGTGAGACAATTAAGAATCTTTATTGGGCCAGGCATGGTGGCTCACGCCTGTAATCCTAGCACTTTGGGAGGCTGAGGCAAGATCACTTGAGCCCAGGAATTTAAGACCAGCCTGGGCAACATAGCAAGACAACATTTCCACAAAAATATATAAATTAGCTTGGCATGAAATCATGCACCTGTAATCCCAGCTATTCAGTAGGCTGAGGCAAGAGGATCACTTGAGCCCAGAAGTTGGGAGGCTGCAGTGAGCTATGATCATGCCACTGCACTCCAACCTGCGTGACAGAGCAGGACCTTGTCTCTTAAAATATAAATGAATATATATATATATATATATTCATTAAAACATATGTGTGTGTATATATATATAGCCACATTTCTATTAGCTACCACTGAAAATACATCTTAACTAAATCCATTTCTGGTCAGGGTTAAGTACCATCAGCAGGAAGCAATAGGCATATTTGGGGTCATTTCAAGAACTGCTTTTCAAGAACTGTTTGAAGGATGGGAAAAGGGTAGAAGGATGGGGAGAGGTAGGGACTGTATAGCATTTATGGAGAATGCTTGAAAGTTAGAGAAAAGAATAAAAACGGCTTTGAGTTTATCCACTGCCACTCAAGTAGGAGAATCTTTACAATGAAAATGTGTAAGGATTTTTTTTTCCCAAAATCTAAGTTAAAAGTGGTAGGAGTCACACATTCAA
>NW_016811820.1:1799145-1854125 GCF_001698545.2 Rhinopithecus bieti
TTTTTTTTGAGACGGAGTCTCGCTCTGTCAAACAGGCTGGAGTGCAATGGCGCGATCTAGGCTCACTGCAAGCTCTGCCTCCTGGGTGCCTCAGCCTCCCGAGTAGCTAGGACCACAGGCGCCCGCCGCCAGGCCTGATTTTTGTTTGTTTGTTTTTTTTTTGGTAGGGATGGGGTTTCACCCTGTTAGACAGGATGGTCTCAATCTCCTGACCTTGTGATCTGCTCACCTCGGCCTCCCAAAGTGCTGGGATTACAGGCGTGAGTCACTGCGCCCGGCCTTCTTTTTTTTTTTTTAGATGGTGTCTCACTCTTGTTGCCCAAGCTGGAGTGCAATGGCATGATCTCAGCTCATTGCAACTTCTGCCTTCCGGGTTCAAGTGATTTTCCTGCCTCAGCCTCCCGAGTAGCTGGGATTACAGGCATGCGCTACCACGCCCAGTTAATTTTTTGTATTCTTAGTAGAAACGGGATTTCACCATGTTGGCCAGGCTGGTCTTGAACTCCTGACCTTAGGTGATCCGACCACTTCGGCCTCCCAAAGTGTTGGGATTACAGGCATGAGCCTCCACACCTGTCCTCCCTATCTTGAAGGCTCTGTTATCATGAGTTCTGCCCAATAGTTGTACCCCAGGAGATGCTGCATTTTAAGACTTACGAACTTCTTCTGGCACCAAGGTGTGTTCTTGGCCCCCAGACCTTGGCCCCTTTGACTCCAATGATGCTCTCTCCAAGTCAAGTCCTCTGGGATCCTGGAAGCCATATTGGAGTAAAACTCTTATGTCTGGAACCAGTTTCTGGAAAACATCAAGAAAGGCAACACACGCTCTATCTCCTGTCTCTCTCTCTCTCTCTCTCATTTTCTCTCTAACACTTAAGGAAATTAAAAAGAACCCATCAGCACATTGGCACATCAAACTCCGCAAAGGAAAATATTTGAATTTTTTCCATCTATTTTCCTCTCCGGTTCTTTATGCATCTCGAGGAGGAAAAAGGTAGAGCTTACATTTTATGTCAACACAAAAGGCCTCCGTTTGTGTGCATTACTTATTAAAGTATTCAGTGATTCAATGTCAAGGTATGTATTGTACATACTTTTTTTTTTCTAGGCCATTATTAGCTTTCTTACAACACTATTATTCTTCAGCCCAGCTAATGCTTCTGTCAAAGATTTAGCAACAAGCATGGAAAATGTCAAACAGTAGGGAAGAAACCTAGCTGTTTCCACAACTACACAAAAAGCCGTGTTGTCTTCTATGGAAAAGCCACATAATTCCGCGATGAACGCCAGTGGATGTTTTATCAGGAGACAGAGTCGTGGGATGGTTTATTTGTTTTCCTCTGCACACCTGAGTCCATCTCCTCTGAATAAGTTTCCTTTCTTCTCTTGCCAATATACTTAATAAAACAGGGCCTACGTTGTTATCATCTTGCCCTCTCCCCAGGAGGTACCCGGCTTAGAATGCGACAGAAATCAGCCAAGAGAGTCAGTCTTGTTCTGTCTGCAGAGTAGTGTGATAAGATTTAAGGAGCACTAAAAGGCTCCTCTGGAGAAAAATATTTTCCCAACCTGCTTACCAGGGTGCCTGAAATTACAACCCTTCTGCTTTAAGGCATTGAAAATCTCCATTAAAATGCAAATATGTTAGGTGAGTTGTTTTATCAAACTATCATATCTTAGCTTGAATTAGTTTATGGCTTAATCCAAAATCCTGAAGTGACAGGGACACAAGGCCATTAAGTTTGGATGTGAGCAAAGATCATACAAAGATTTCGGGTTTAAAAATGCATTGCCTAAGGTGCAGACCCAGGTAATAGAATAGAATAATCTAACAGCACCAAGAATGAGGTCCAGAGTTCATACTTACAGACAGCGACGTTCCACCCTCCTGGCAGAGCAACAGGCTGGTCCATGTCATTGAGAAGTTGTCATTCTTACCTTTCAAAGATAAATTTTAAGGGCAGGCGCTATGGCTCACACCTGTAATTCTAACACTTTGGGAAGCCAAACTGGGAGGATCATTTGGGGCCAGGAGTTTGAGACCAGCCTGGGCAACATAACAAAACCTCATCTCTACAAAAAAAATTTTTTTAATGAGCAGGGCATGGTGGTGTGCATTTGTGGTCCCAGCTACTGGGGAGGCTGAAGTGGGGTGGGAGAATCGCTTGAGCCCTGGCGGCTGAGATTGCAGTGACCTATGATGGCACCACTGTCCTCCAGCCTGGGTGACAGAGTGACACCCTGTATCTTAAAAAAAAAAAAAAAAAGATAAATTATAAGAAGCATCAGTGAACACTTGATCTGTATCCTTGGTTGGGTTTATTTACCATTTCTTCCTTGTGTAAGCCTTCCATGGACTCTTCCCCACTGTCTCTCCGGCAGTTTCGGAGGCAGTATAGATTCTGTGGTCAACACGACCATCTTCTCTAATATTTCCATTTCTCCTCTCCTTCCAATCCCTTGAAGTTAGTCATGGCCATTTGACTGGCTTTGGTCAATGAATTGCAAGCAAAAAAATGACATGTGTCACTTCCAGGGAGAGGTATTTCAGAGCTGGTGTATGATTCTTCATGCTCTCTTCCTCTGCCACGGTGAATTCAGAAGCATGATGAACTTGAAATAAAAATGCTACAAGGGGCTGGGCATGGTGGCTCAAGCCTGTAATCCCAGCACTTTGGGAGGCCGAGGCAGGTGAATCACTTGAGGCCAGGAGTTTGAGACCAGCCTGGCCAACATGGTGAAAACCCATCTCTACTAAAAATACAAAAATTAGCCAGGCGTGGTTGCGGGCACCTGTAATCCCAGTCACTCGGGAGGCTGAGGCAGGAGAATCACTTGAACTCAGGAGGTGAAGGTTGCAGTGAGCCGAGATCGTGCCATTGCACTCCATCTTAGGTGACAAGAGTGAAACTTCATCTCAAAAAAAAAAAAAAAAAATTGCTACAAGGTCAAAACAACCAAAAAGGATGGATCCAGAGAACTTCTACTTGGAAAGCTACTTAGATCTGCAGATGACTATAACTGAGCAGGAATGAACGTCTGCTGTGTCCAGCTATCGATGTCTTAGTATTACTAGTTTCACATAACATTGCCTACCCTGGCTAATTTGTTTCCCATAAATAGCACCTCAAGAAATCTCACCAGGCCCGCTCTACTACCACACACTCATCGTTCAGCAAATATTCACCGAGCTCCTACTATGTGCCTAATAGTAGCATAGATCCAAGAGATTTCATGCCAACAGTAAAGACAAAGTCCTTGGAATCATGAAGCTTACAATCTAGTCAAGGAAGAAAGATTATAAATAAGTTTTTGTTTTGTTTTGTTTTAAGACAGAGGCTCACTCTGTCGCCCAGGCTGGAATGCAGGGGCACAATCTTGGCTCACTGCAACCTCTGCCTCCCAGGTTCAAGTGATTCTCATGCCTCAACCTCCCCAGTAGCTGGGACTACAGGTGCATGCCATCACACCTGGCTAATTTTTATATTTTCAGTAGAGATAGGTTTTCGCCATGTTGCCCAGGCTGGTCTTGAACTCCTGTCCTCAGGTGATCCGCCCACCTCAGCCTCCCAAAGTGATGGGATTACAGGTATGAGCCACCACATCAGCCTAAATAAGTGTTTTTAGTAGACAAAGTCTTGTTCTGTTGCCCAGGCTGGAGTACAATGGCATAATTATCGCACACTGCCGCTTGGAACACCTGGGCTCCAGTGATCCTCACACCTCAGCCTCCTGAGTAGCTGGGCCTACAGGCAGGCATCACCATGCTGGGTTAATTTTTTAATTTTTTTAGAGACAGGGTCTCACTCTGTTGTCCAAGCTGGTCTTGAACTCCTGGGCTCAAGTGACCCTCCCATCTCAGCCTCCTGAGTAGCTGGGACTATAGGCGTGTGCCTCTATGCCCTGCTAATTTTTCATTTTTTGTAGAGACAGCGTATTTCTCTGTCACCCAGACCGAAGTGCAAAGGTGCAATCATAGTTCACTGCAGCCTAAACCTCCTGGGCTCAAGCAATCCTCCTACCTCAACCTCCCAAGTAGCTAAGACTACCAGCATGCATTACCACACTCAGCTAATTTTTTTTATTTTTATTTTTTGTAGAGATGGGCTTTTACTATGTTGCCCAGGTTGGTCTCAAAGTCCTGGTCTCAAGAAATAAGCCCACCTCAGACTCCCAAAGTGCTAGAATTACAGGTATGGGCTACCACATTTGTCCTTAAATAAGTTTATTAGTTAGAAATACATTTGGTTGAGTATAGCAGAAAATCCAAATAATACCAATTTAAGCAAATCAGAGGTCTAGTTCCCCTCACATAAAATAAGTCTGGAGACTGCCATTCCAAAATGCATAGAGTGACCCTGTAATGTCATCAGGAACTCACACCCCTGTCTTTGCTCTACCATCCTTAGTATGTGACTTTCATCTTTCAGAGCACCTCATATTCCAAAGTGGCTGCTAGAGCTCCATTCATTTCATCCACGTTCCAGCAAGAAAAAAAGAGACAGACACTTCAGGAGGTCAAGACAAGTAGATTACCTTAGGTGAGGAGTTCCAGACCAGCCTGGCCAACATGATGAAACCCCGTCTCTACTAAAAATACAAAAATTAGCTGGGCGAGATGGCACACACCTGTAGTCTCAGCTGCTGGGGAGGCTGAAGCAGGAGAATCTCTTGAATCCGGGAGGCAGAGGTTGCAGTGAGTCAAGATCACACCACTATACTCCAGCCTGGGTGACAGAGAGAGACTCTGCCTCAAAAAAGTAGTAATTAAAAAAAAGAAAATTTAAAAAAGAAGAAAGAGAAAAATAAGTCGAGGGGGATGCCTCCCAACTCAGTTCCCCTTAAAGAGCTCACCCAACCCAGGTCCATGCCCTGGTCTGCCAAGTGTCTTCAACAAAACAGCAAATTCTACTTACACAGTCCAGTGGTCGGTGTAAGGACTGAAGGTAAACTCTGGGTTCAAATCCAAGCTCCTCCACCTTTCAACTGTGTCCCAGCACACAATACTCAACCTTTTTTGTGCCCCAGTTTGTTCATCTGTAAAATGAGGACATTAATAAGACCAGCCTTATAAGGCTATTGTGAAAATCAAATGAATTGGTAAAAGGAATACTGAAGAGTACCTAGCACACGATAAAGCTCTCCTTATCCAACCTTGTTATTTATTTATTTATTTATTTATTTATTGAGATGGGGTTTTGTTCTTGTTGCCCAGGCTGGAGTGCAATGGCACCATCTCGGCTCACTACAACCTCCAACTTGTGAGTTCAAGCAATTCTTCTGCCCCAGCCTCCCGAGCAGCTGGGGTTACAGGCATGTGCCGCCACGCCTGGCTAATTTTGTACTTTTAGTAGAGAAAGGGCTTCTCCATGTTAGTCAAGCTGGTCTCAAACTCCCGACCCCAGGTGATCCACCCGCGTTGGCCTCCCAAAGTGCTGGGATTACAGGCATGAGCCACAGCACCAGGACACAATGTTATTTTGGTTTGATTGTTTTGAGACGAAGTCTCATTCTGTCGCCCAGGCTGGAATGCAGTCGCGAAATCTCGGCTCACTGCAACCTCCACCTCCTGGGCTCAAGTGATTCTCTCACCTCAGCCTCTCAAGTAGCTGGGACCACAGGCGTGCAGCACCACACCTGGCTAATTTTTTGTATCTTTAGTAGAGACAGGGTTTCGCCATATTGCCCCGGCTGTTCTCGAACTCCTGAGCTCAAGCGATCTGCCTGCCTCAGCCTCCCAAAGTGCTGGGATTACAGGCGTGAGCCACCACTCCTGGCCCCAATGTTGTTATTTTATTATCATCTTTCTGCATTACTCAGCTTGAATCTCACTCCCTCCTCAAGCCTCCCACCCCACCCCAGCCTTCATTTCTCTCCTTTTCCTAATTCATTTCATACTTACTATTCATAACACATAATCCACATCTTACAACATGCTGCCCTGTTCTCTAATTGTTGGAATCACTCAATTTGGCACTTGGATCTATGGTAATTACTGTATGCTAATATGTAAAATCACACTTTGCGCTAATTCTTCATGTATGTGCCTCAGCTCTTCTCTCCAACTGCACTGACTTTCCCACAAATCAATCACATACTTCTCTCACACCTTCACGAGAGAGAACACAGTGCTAAATACAAAATGGGGATTTGCTAAGTACAGATGCTCCTTGGCTTACAATGAAGTTACACCCCAATACAGCCATCATAAATTGAAAATATCATGAGTTGAAATGCACTTAATACACCTAAGCTACCGAACATCGTAGCTTAGTAGAGTCTTACCTTAAACATGCAGCTGGGTGCGGTGGCTCACGCCTGTAGTCCCAGCACTTTGGAAGGCAGAGGCAGGTGGATCACCTGAGATCAGGAGTTTGAGACCAGCCTAGCCAACATGGTGAAACCCTGTCTCTACTAAAAAATACAAAAATTAGCCAGACATGGTGGTGGGCACTTGTAATCCCAGCTACTCGGGAGGCGGAGGCAGAACAATTGCTGGAACCCAGGAGGCGGAGGTTACAGTGAGTCAAGATTGTGCTATTGCACTCCAACCTGGGTGACAAGAGCAAAACTCCATCTCAAAAATAAAATAAAATAAAATAAAATAAAGTAAGACAAAACAAAATAAAAACAACATGCTTATAACACCTACATTAGCATACAGCTGGACAAAATCATATAACGTCATGCCTATTTTCTTTTCTTTTCTCTTCTTTTCTTTTTGACACAGAGTCTCGCTCCATTGCCCAGGCTGGAGTGCAGTGGCACAGTCTCGGCTCACTATAACCTCTGCCTTCCAGGTTCAAACAATTCTCCTTCCTCAGCCTCCTGAGTAGCTGGGATTATAGGTGCACACCACCAGGCCTGGCTACTTTTGTATGTTTTAGTAGAGATGGAGTTTCACCATGTTGGCCAGGCTGGTCTCCAAACTCCTGGCCTCAGATGATCCACCTGCCTCGGCCTCCCAAAGTGCTGGGATTACAGGCATGAGCCACTGTGCCCGGCCTTACATCATGCCGATTTTCTAATAAAGTGTGGAATACTGTACACAGGCCTTTTGTAGACATGATGCGGCTCAAAAACAATATGCAAAACAATATGAGCAACACAGAACGCCGTATTGGTTGTTTATTCTCATGATCACGTGGCTGATGGGGATCTGTGACTCGCTGCCACTGCCCAGCATTGCAAGAGAGCAGCAAACCTGCAGATTACTAGCCCTGGAAAAAGATCAAAATTCAAAAATCAGACCAGGAACAGTGCCTCACACCTATAATCCCAGCACTTTGGGAGGCTGAAGAGGATCGCTTGAGGCCAGGAGTTCGAGACTAGTCTGCAATATAGTGAGTTCCCTGTCCCTCCAAAAAAATTTTTAAATTCACTAGGCACAGTGGTGCACACCTGTAGTCCCAACTTCTGGGGAGGCTGAGGCAGGAGGATCACTTGAGCCCAGGAATTGAAGTCTGCAGTGAGCTGTGATAGTGCCACTGCACTCCAGCCTGCGTGACAGAGCAAGACCCTGTGCTTTAAAAAACAAACAAACAAAAATCATAATCTGGAGTATGGTTTCTACTGAATGCATATTGTTTTTGCACCACTGTAAACTTGAAAAATTGTAAATCTAACCATCGTAAGTTGACATCACAAGTCAGAGACCATCTGTACTTGGGTATTAAAACAGGGCCTTTTGTTTGGAGAACTCCAGAAATCCTCTGCTTTGGAAAACCAAGCGGAAGTCGGGGGGTGAATGTTTCAGACGTGGAATTGACTTACATAAATCTCCAAGTAAGCCAAGCACTCCCTGGGCAGGGCCTATGCTATCCTGGGGAGAACACTGTCATGGATTTTCTTCTTAAAGGCCTCAAAAATCCTTCCAAGAGATAGTCTGACTCATTCAAGACTAAAAACCGCAACTTGAGCAGGCACCTCAGACCTCCTGGAGTGAGGGGAGAGATTGCCGGCCTTCAAAGCAAGTAAGCTCTTCCTGAAAATTAGCCCAGGGCTTCTGCAGCTATAGGAAAACAAGTGCTAAGCAGAAATCGTGAGCCTGCTGAAAGCCACCCTGACCTGAACCCACTCGATGGCTTTGGAGGCCACATAAGCTGGAGAAATAGGCACGCACAGGGGCACAGAGAACTTGTGCAATGGAGAATGATACAGTTTGCCCATTCTACAGCCCCTCTGCACACACTTTTAACATGGCTCATACTGCAGAGAGGCAGTGTGGAATCAGGATTGACAGCCTCAAATCTGCGGCCAAAGTGTCAATCCAAAACGCAGCTCTGCCACTCACCTGCTGCATGGCTTTGAGTTACACTAACCTCTCTCTGCCTCAATTTCTTCATCTGGAAAGTGGTTATTATAATTGTCCCCAGTGCCTATGGTTTCTATTAGGGTTAACAATTATTTTTCTTTCACTTTTTTGAGACAGGGTCTCACTCTGCTGCCTCGGCTGGAATGCAGTGGCATGACCTCGGCTCACTGCAACCTCCACCTCCTGGGTGCAAGCAATTCTTGTGCCTCAGCCTTCCGAGTAGCTGGGATTACAGGTATGCATCACGATGCCTGGCTAACTTTTTGTATTTTTAGTAGAGTAGTAGAGACAGGATTTCAACACATTGGCCATGCTAGTCTCGAACTCCTGGCCTCAAGTGATCTGCCCGCCTCAGCCTCCCAAAGTACTGGGACCACAGACATGAGCCACCATGCTCTGCCAGGATTAAGAATTTTGAAATTTTTACAGTGTTCAGGACAGTACCTGGCTGTCAGCATTGTGTAGTGCTTGCTGAATTTTGTTTATTGTATTTATTCACAGGTGTGTGTGTGTGTGTGTGTGTGTGTGTGTGAACTCTGAGCATTTCCCAGGAAAATGCATTTCCTAGAAATTTCTAGGAACTCAGAAAATAATGATGAATGAGACACAGCCTTTTCTTTTGAAGAACTCAATGTATATTTTAATACACAGACTGGTTTGTTCTGTTTTTAGAGATGGGGTCTCATTCTGTCACCCAGGCTGGAGTGCAGTGGCACAATTATAGCTCACTGAAGCCTGTAATTCCTGGGCTCAAGAGATCCTCTCACCATAACCTCCCAAGTAGTTGGGACTACAAATACGTGCTATCGTGTCCAGCTAATTTTTATTTTTTATTTTTATAGAGACAGGGTCTCACTATGTTGTTCAGGCTGGTCTTGAACTCCTGGCCTCAAGTCATAATCCCGCCTCAGCCTCCCAGTAGTGTTGGGGTTACAGCCGTTAGCCACCTCGCCCTGCCAACTGGTTTTTAACAGCTCTAGTAGAGATATTGGCAAAGTGCTGGGGGGAAATCCAGGAGGAGGTAAGCAACTCCATCCAGGGGTAACAGGAATGGATACGCACAGCTCACATCTGCAATTGAGCAGAATTCAAGGTGTAAGAGGAGGTACCTTGTAATAGTGGCTCTCAACCTTCCCTTGAATTTAAATCTCCTAGAGGGCTTTTTTAAACACAGATTCCCAAGCCCCAGGCCAAAAGTTCTGATTCAGTAGGTCTGGGCAGGACTCGAAAATATGCCTTTCTAACAGGTTCCCACGTGATGTTGTTGCTGATGCTGGTCCAGGGATCCCACCGTGAGAACCGCTGCCTTACAGGACCTGGGAGAAAACAACAAGTGCCTGGGTTCAGGAAAACGAAAGAACCTGGCCTTCTCAGGGGAGCAAAGGTAGTCTGGCAGGGTTGGGTCAGACAGCAGTGTAGAAAATAACAAAAGATGAGGTAGGAAGTGTGCAGAGGCTGCGGCGAATCCTGAACACTTAGGGGACCTTTGGAATTTGTGGCCTTGAATAACTTGACCCAACTTGTATTTCCAAAATGATTGCTGTGGAGGAAAGGAGACCGGCTCGGAGGTTGCTGTTAGAGACCAGAGAAGAAATAATGAGGTCAGAGCTGGTGCAGGTGCAGTAGAAATAAGAGGAAACAGGCCAGGCACAGTGGCTCATGCCTGTAATCCCAGCACTTTGGGATGCAACAGTGGTAGGATTGCTTGAGGTTAGGAGATTGAGACTGGCCTGGGCAACACAACAAGACTATATCTCTATAAATAATTAAAAAAATTAATTAAGGGTCAGCACAGTGGCTCACACCTGTAATACTAGCACTTTGGGATGCTGAGGTGGGTGGATCGCTTGAGGCCAGAAGTTCAAGACCAGCCTGGCCAACATGGTGAAATCCTGTCTCTACTAAAAATACAAAAATTAACCAGGTGTAGTGGCACACACTTGTAATCCCCACAACTCAGGAGGCTGAGGCAGGAGAATCACTTAAGCCCAGGAGGCAGAGGTTGCAGTGAGCTGAGATCATGCCACTGCACTCCAGCCTGGAAGACAGAGTGGGACTCCATCTCAAAAAATATGTATATATTAACTAGGCATGGTGATGTGTGCCTGTAGTCCCAGCTACTGGGGAGGCTGAGGTAGGAGGACCACTTGAGCTCAGGAGTTCAAGACTGCAGTGACTTATGATTGCACCACTGCACAGACTGGGCAACAGAGTGAGACCCTATCTTTAAAAAAATAAAAGAAGAAATACATGGACATCATAGAGCACAGAATTAGGTATCTCTGTGGACGCCTATACAGAATGTAAGAAAGAGGGAAGGGTTAAGCCTTGCTCCATTCTTAGCCAGCCCTCATGCCTGGATGAAGGGGGTTCTATCAACTGAGAAAATAATGGAGGAAACAAAACAGATTTGGGGAGAAGAGAATGTCAGAAATTCAATTTGCAGTAATTTTGTGACATCACTGACATCCAGCAAGCAATTAGAAATACAGGGCCAGAGCCAAGGAAAGAAGCCAAGACTAGAGATAAAGACCTGGGCATCCCTGAGCACAGGGTCAGGTTAAAATCAAGGCTTTGGATATGATGGCCAAAGGAAACAGAGCTGACTGGGGGAAGAACAGGCACAAAAACCTGACTTACCTCTTTTAAATGGCTTAGCTTAGTAGTTGCAAAGAAGAAGAGAAAAGGGAGAATAAGGAAGGAATCCAGAAGCTAGGACCCAGCAGGACTTAGTGAAGATGTTTACAGCATCCTGGTACTAGCTCTGTCATCTGTGAATGCTATGGTTTTGATGTGTCTTCTCTAAAATTCATGTGTTGGAAACTTCATCCCCAATGCAGCAGTGTTGGGAAGTGGGGCCCTTTGGGAGGCGTTTAGGTCATGAAGGATCTGCGCTTGTAAATGGATTAATGCCATTGCAAAAAGGGCTTGCAGGAGTGGGTCTGCTCTCTCTTGCCTTTCTGGTTTCTGTCATGTGTGAACACAGCAAGAAGGCCCACACCAGATGCCAGCACATTCATCTTGGACTTCCCAGCCTCCAGAGTTGTGAGAAATAAATTTCTGCTCTTTATAAATTACCCAATCTGTTGTATTCTGTTACAGCGGCACAAACAGACTAAGACAGTGTAGCATCACAAGCCCTTCTGACCTAACCTGCATTTAATTGCAAAGTGCCTGCTAGTCATTATCTATTCTCAGGCCCATGGGCTGCCTGCTCTTCCTGGTTCTGCTCCTATCACAGAGGCCTGGCCCATGGAAAGTACATTTCTCAGGCTCCTTGACCAACTGGTTTCTGGTGAATTTCCACCAAAGAGTGGCACTGGCAGGAGATTGCAGGGAGAGGAGTAGTAAAAGTTAGTCCTCCCCCACCCCTTTTCTTCCCCAACCCTTGCCCCATCTATCCCTTCTGGGGTGTCTTATGAGAGCTGTGCTGGGTCTCAGCACGTATCCCAGCTCCTGGCATCTGGTGACATTCCCTCTGCCTTCCGTCCCTCCAGCTGCGTGTGGGTGGGGAGTCACAGCTTGCTGCTGTTGCTCATCTCTGCAATGACTCACTAGCCCATTTGACTTTCAGCTCTTCCAATATCTGACGACTAGTTCCCTGTATTTGAATTTCTTCTATTGAACTAGCTGGTGTGGGACCTGTTGTTGTCCTCACTGGTGCCTGATTGATAAACATACAATGATAATCCATCAGCTTCTCCCCCCACCACTGTGTCAGGCATCAGAATCTAATTCAGGCTGGGATTACCCAAGCTGATATTAACAAAGCCTGTCGTTTAAAAGTTAAGCAGAAAAGCAATTTTAAAAGAGGTGGTAAATAAAGATAAAAGCTGAAATAAACACATTGTACAACATAAAGCAGTAAAATGATAGATGAGTTCAAAAGCTGTTTTTTTTTTGATAAGATGACTAAAATAAACAAACCTCTGACAAATTTAATTAGGGGAATATTTTTAATTAGAAATGAGAAAGGAGATAGGACAATTTATAGAAAATAGATTTTCCCTCAAATCCACAGAGAATGTTATGCATTCTTCTAGACTAATAAACTGAAATCCTCAACGAAAAATTTCTAGAAAGATATAGATTACTAAAAATAATACAAGTATAAATCCAAACAGAACAACAACTGAGAAAAAAATTGAGAAAATCATCCAATAACAGTCCCCAAACTGCAGTTGGTCTCATTATTTCCACCAGGGCAATTTTTGTATGTTTAAGAAACAGATAATTTTCATGTTGTATAACATACAGAGTGGGCCTGGTGTGGTGGCTCACACTTATAATCCTAGCACTTTGGGAGGCCCAGGTAGGCGGATTGCTTGAGCTCAGGCATTTGAAACCAGCCTGGGCAATGTGGCAAAATTCTGTCTCTACTAAAAACACAAAAATTAACCGGGCATAGGGTATATGTGCCTGTAGTCTCAGATACTTGGGAGGCTGAGATAGGAGGATCACTTGAGCCTGAAAGATTGAGGCTGCATGAGCTGTATTCGCACCACTGCACTCCAGCCTGGGTAACAGAGTGAGATCTTGTCTTAAAAAAAAAAAAGTATATATATGTATATATACACATACAAAGAGATGAGTTCCTTTATGTCTATTCAGCAAGCATGAACTTCTTCTCAAACCCTGATAAAGATAAAATATACAAACAGAAAATTATAGGCACAGATAACATGAATATGGATAGGAAAATCTTGAAGAAAATTCTCACCTCTAAAAAGGAACTTGTTTTACTATACTGCTATCTTCACAGGGCTGATAAGTTTTTTTGTGGGGAGGAGGGTGTTGTAACAGCTTCCCTGAGATCTAATTTTTATTTTTTTTTTAAGACGGAATTTCTCTCTTGTTGCCCAGGCTGGAGTGCAATGGCACGATCTTGGCTCACTGCAACTTCTGCCTCCCAGGTTCAAGCAATTCTCTCACCTCAGCCTCCTGAGCAGCTGGGATTACAGGCGCTCACCACCACGCCCAGCTAATTTTTGTATTTTTAGTAGAGACAGAGTTTCACAATGTTGGCCAGGCTGGTCTCAAACTGCTGACCTCAGGTGATCCACCAGCCTTGGCATCCTAAAGTGCTGGGATTACAGGTGTGAGCCACTGAGCCTGGCCTATATTCTTATACTACAAAAAATATGGACCTTATAAATCTATGTCATCCTGATGCAAGGGCCATGCAAATCTCCACTGTACTGTCTCAACTTCAGTATATGTGCTGCTAACGCAAGCACAAAGGGTGATAACTTTACAAGTTAAATTGAAAGAAACCACAGAGGATGGATTGTTTGTATGTTATCAGAGTAAACAACCACTTGACAAAACTTCCAAAGCTAAAATCAAAGGGAAACTATCTGGAGCAAATGTTCACAGCAAATATAACAAAAAGTTCTGTGTTACGTAAAGAATTTACACATGTCGGGCCAGGCACGGTGGCTCACTCCTGTAATCCCAGCATTTTGGGATGCTGAGGTAGGTGGATCACCTGAGGTCAGGAGTTGGGGACCAGCCTGGCCAACATGGTGAAACCCCATCTCTACTTAAAATACTAAAAAAATTAGCTGGGTGTGGTGGGGGCATCTGTAATCCCAGCTACTTGGGAGGCTGAGGCAGGAGAATTGCTCGAACCCGGAAGGCAGAGGTTGCAGTGAGCCAAGATCACGCCGTTCCACCCTAGCCCAGGCAACAAGAATGAAACTCCATCTCAAAAAAAAAAAAAGAACTTATGCATGTTGATACAAAATAAATAAATAAGTCTCCAATATGTAAACTGGCAAAGAACTTGAGAAGGTAATTCATGAAAAAAAGAGATGCTATTAGTAAACAAGCATGTGAAAAAATGTTCAGCTTTGCTGTGATCAAATAAATACTCACTAGCACAGTGTGGGAGCATCTTACACCCACTACATTAAGATAATTGGGTTTTTTGTTGTTGTTGTTGTTGTTGTTGTTGTTGTTGTTGTTTGAGACAGAGTCTCTCGCTCTGTCACCCAGGCTGGAGTGCAGTGGTGTAATCTCAGCTCACTTCACCCTCCACCTCCCAGGGTCCAGTGATTCTCATGTCTCAGCCTCCCAAGTAGCTGGGATTACAAGTGTGCACCACCATGCCTGGCAAATTTTTGTATTTTTAGTAGAGACGGTGTCCTGCCATGCTGGCCAGGCTGGTCTCAAACTCCTCACCTCAAGTGATCCACCCCACTCAGCCTCTTAAAGTGCTGGGATTACAGGCATGAGCCACCATGCCCGGCCCCCTACATTAGGAGAATTTTAAGAGTTACCTGGTATTACAACACTGTGGTAAAGTGAGTTGACTTATACACTATTGGACATCAGGGATGATCTCAAAATTTCATAATATCCCTTTATCCTAAGGAATTTTTAAAGATTAAAAAAAAAACTACATGAGATGCTTTTGCAAAGTCATTTCTAACAAGAAAAATAAATGTACATATATGTGTATATATTTATGTATTTTTATGTGTGGGTATATATATGTATATACACACATATGTCTATATATGTATATATACACACATATGTCTATGTATGTGTGTATCTATACACATATATTTGTGTATGTATGTGGATATATACATATATGTGTATATGTGGGTATATATACATATATGTGTATATGTGGGTATATATACATATATGTGTATATGTGGGTATATACATATATGTGTGTATATATGTGTGTGTGTATATATATATGTGTGTGTGTATATATATATGCTTCAATTTCTTCATCTGTAAAATGGGGCTAATGACAGTACCTAAAGAGTGATTATGAGGATTAAGTAAAGCTCTTCAGGCTGGACACGGTGGCTCACGCATGTAATCCCAGCACTTTGGGAGACCAAGGCAGGCAGATCACTTGAGACGAGCCTGGGCAACATGGTAAAACCCTATCTCTACAAAAATACGACGACAAGCTGGGTGTGACGGCACATGCTTGTTGTCCCAGCTGGTGGGAGGGATGACTGAGCCCAGGAGATCCAGGCTGCAGTAAGCAGAGCTCACACCACCACTATACTCCAGCCTGGGCAACAGAGCAAGACCCTGTCTCAAAAGAAAAAAAAAAAGAATAATGATAATACAAAATGGGTATCACTTCAAATGCATAAACACAATGATTTACAACAATGTAAACATGATGAGAAGTGGACAATTAACCAGAAGGAGAAAGGAATAATGAAAATCGCCATTGCATGAACAAGGGAGGTATATAAATCACTTTTCCTTTTGGAATTATTTTGGTTTTAGTACAAGTAGAGATCTGGTGGGAAACAAAATTAAAATATACCGAAAGCTACTCTAATGAATTGGCACCTTCTGGGCAGCCTAATATTACATCTGGGAACTCTGCATCTAAGATATTTGAAATAATAAACTCAGCATACATCCCCCCTGGGGACACCATGTGGTGTGTGGGACCAGCCAGCTGATGGCACTGCTTCACTTACCTAGAGGACCAAAGAGGCATTTATTGGCCTCAATAATATACCAGGACTGGTTATTCGATCTTCCTTAAAGATGAAGTCTTTTCCTTGGCCAGGCATGGTGGTGCATGCCTGTAGTCCCAACTACTGGGGAAGCTGAGATGGAAGGATTGCTTGAGACCAGGAGTTCTAGGTTGCTCTGAGCTATGATTGTGCCACTGCACTCCAGCAAGACCCTGTCTCAAAAAAAAAAGAAAAGATGAAGTCTTTTTCTTAAACCCAATACTCAAAACGCAAAACAAATCTCTGCACAGTTGGGAAATTGACCCAAGTTTGATCTGGATGAACAGTAACCTTCCAGAAATAGTATGGAGAATCCTTTAAAAACTAAACGTAGAACTACTATTTGATCCAGCAATCCCATTACTGGGCATCTACCCAGAGGAAACAAAGTCATTATACAAAAAAGATACTTGCACACACATGTTTACAGCAGTACAATTTGCAATTGCAAAAACGTGGAACCAACCCAAATGCCCATCAATTAACGAGTGGATAAAGACACTGTAGTACATATATACGATGGAATACTACTCAGCCATAAAAAGGAATGAATTAATGGCATTTGCAGCAACTTGGATGGAATTGGAGACTATTATACTAAGTGAAGTAACTCAGAAATGGAAAACCAAACATCGTATGTTCTCACTCATAAGTGGGAGCTAAGCTATGAGGATGCAAAGGCATAAGAATGACACAATGGACTTTGGGGACTCAGGAAAAGGATGGGAAGGGGGTGAGGGTCAAAAGACTACAAATTGGGTTCATGTATACTGCTCAGGTGATGGGTGCACCAAAATCTCACAAATCACCACTAAAGAACTTATGTAACCAAATACCACCTGTTCCCCAATAACCTATGAAAATAGAAAATTTGAAAAAAGAAATACTAAATTAAAAACAAACAAACAACAACAACAACAAAAACAGTAACCTTCCAGGAAGCTGCTTTGACCTGCAGGACCAGGACCGGGTGGTTAAGCCTCCCTTGTGTGATTTGGTCAACAGGCAGAAGAGTTGAACAGCAGACAGCATTATCGCCAGATTCATTTAAATCTACAAATGGAGAAAAATGCAAATCACCAGAGGGACAGGCTTCAGGATAATGAGAGACGAACCTAAAGGCAGCCTTAGGCTTTTT
This sequence comes from Rhinopithecus bieti, assembly GCF_001698545.2. Taxonomy (NCBI): domain Eukaryota; kingdom Metazoa; phylum Chordata; class Mammalia; order Primates; family Cercopithecidae; genus Rhinopithecus; species Rhinopithecus bieti. Next base: position 1,816,106 of record NW_016811820.1, read on the forward strand.
CTTCCCAAAAGTCAGCAAAGCTTGAAAATCTCTACCCAGTCCAAAGCCATGTGTGGAAAGTGACTTCACCGGCGGCTCCTGCATTGTTACCGGCTTGTGAAGGACAAATCAGGATACGAGTAGCCGAGAGACGGAAACATAGCTGATCCAAGTTGAGCTCAAGTCCTGACAACTGCCTACATGACTCAGAATGTGTGCAGTTAGTAAGTATATGGCTCCAATAAAGGAAGTGACAAGTTCAGCAGAGGATATAAATCCAGAAGAGAAATACCAGAAGATAACATAGAACCTAGCGTGACCAGAGGCTGAATCACACTGAGCTCAGATTCATATGTCCAAATGCCTCTTCCACTTGGGATGTCAATAGGCATCTCAAACCTAATAGGTCAAACACAGGGCTCCAGGTCTTTGCTCTCACCTGTCCTGCCCACTGCCTTCCAGTCTCATGTAAGGCATCCTTTCAACTCTTCTGCTGGAGTCTCTTTACTTTCTCTCCTTGTTTTACATCTCACATCCAATCCATCAGAAAATCCCATTGGTCCTAGATTCAAGATACCCCCAAATCCCTCGTCTTCTCATCACCTCTGCTACAACCACCCTGGTCCAAGCCATCATCATCTCTTGCCTGATTCTTTCTTTCTTTCCCTCTTTCTTTCTTTCTCTTTTTCTTTCTTTCTTCCTTCCTTCCTTCCTTCCTTCCTTCCTTCCTTCCTTCCTTTCTTTCTTTCTTTCTTTCTTTCTTTCTTTCTCTTTCTTTCTTTCTTTTTTTCCCTCTTTCTTTCTTCCTTTCTTTCTTTCTCTTTCTCTTTGTCTTTTCTTTTCTTTCTTTTCTTTTCTTCTTTTCTTTTTGTACAGGGTCTCACTCTGTAATCCAGACTGGAGTGCAGAGAAGAGAAGAGAAGAGAAGAATGACAAGTGTTGGCAAAGATGCGAAGAAACTGGGACCCTTATACCTCTTGGTGGAATACAAAATGGTGCGGCTGCTACAGAAAACAGTATGGCCACTCCTCAAAAACTTTAAAATAGCGTTACCATATGATCCAGCAATTCTATTTCTGGGTATATACCCAAAAGAATTGACGGCAGGATCTCCAAGAGATATTTATAAACCCATATTCACAGCAGCGTTATTCATAATTGCCAAAAAGACAAAGCAACCCAAGGTCTATTGAGAGATGAATGGAGTTTAAAATGTGGTGTATATATTACAATGGAAGGAAAATCCTGTCACATGATACAACACAGATGAACTTTGAGGACATTATGTTTTGTGATATAAGCCAGTCATCAAAAGACAAGTATTGGGCCCGGTGTGGTGGCTCACACCTGTAATCCTAGCACTTTGGGAGGCTGAGGCAGGCAGATCACTTGAGGTGAGGAGTTGGAGACCAGCCTGGCCAAGATGGTGAAACCCTGTCTCAAAAAATTAGACAGGCATGGTGGCGTGTGCCTGTAATCCCAGCTACTCAGGAAGCTAAGGCATGAGAATCACTTAAACCTGGGAGGTAGAGGTTGCAGTGAGCCGAGATCACACCACTGCACTCCAGCCTGGACAACACTCGGTCTCAAAAAAAAAAAAAAGACAAGTATTGGATTATTCCATTCATACAAGGTACTTAGTGTGGTCAAATTCATAGAGAGAGGCCAGGCACTGTGGCTCATGCCTGTAATTCCAGCACTTTGGGAAGCCAAAGTGGGCAGATCACTTGAGGTCAGGAGTTTGAGACCTGCCTGGCCAACATGGTGAAGCCCCATCTCTACTAAAAATACAAAAACTAGTTAGTCATAGTGGCCCATGCCTGTAATCCAAGCTACTCAGGAGGCTGAGGAAGAAATTACTTGAGCCTGGGAGGCAGAAGTTGCAGTGAGCTGAGACCACACCACTGTACTCCAGCCTGGGCAATAGAGCAAGACTTTGTTTCAAAAAAAAAAAAAAAAAAAAAAACTCATAGAGACAGAAAGTTACATGATGGTTGCCAGGGGCTGGGGAGGGGACAATGGGGAGTTGTTTCATGGGCATAGAGTTTCTGTTTTGCAAGATGAAGTTCTGAAGTTTGGTTACTCAACAATGTGAATGGTCTTAATGCTAATGAACCACACACTAAAATACGGCAAAGATGGTAAATTTTGTTATGTGTATTTTACCACAATTAAATTTTTTGTGTTGTTTTTGTTTTGAGACAGGGTCTCACTCTATCGTCCAGGCTGGAGTGCAGTGGTGACATCTTGGCTCGCTGCAGCCTCCATCTCCAGAGTTCAAGTAATTCTCCTGCCTCGGTCTCCCAGGTAGCTGGGATTACAGCCACATGCCACCATACCTAGGTAATTTTTATATTGTTTTTAGTAGAGACGGGGTTTTACCATGTTGCCCAGGCTGATCTCAAACTCCTGGCCTCAAGCGATCCGCCCACTTTGGCCTCCCAAAGTGCTGAGATTACAGGCATGAGCCATCACAACCAGCCTACACATTTTTTAAATTACCACATTGCACACTTGAAATGTGTATAGCTACAGTGGGGCAGGGCAGGGAAGGGGAGGTGAGGGAAAACTTATTGGAGGTGATGGATACGTTGACAGCATTGATTTTTATGATGGTTTCATGGCTTCACAGGTGTAAACTTTTCTCCAAACATGTCAAGTTATATCCATTAAATCTATAGCGTAAAAAAGATCTACAACTTAAAAAAGGAAATAAATAAGTGCCATTTACCCTATGTCACTTTTGTCTCAACAAAGCTGTTTTATTTTTTATTTATTTATTTATTTATTTTTTGAGAACAGAGTCTCGCACTGTTGCCAGGCTAGAGTGCAGTAGCGAGATCTCGGCTCACTGCAACCTCCGCCTCCTGGGTTTACGCCATTCTCCTGCCTCAGCCTCCCAAGCAGCTGGCATTACAGGCACCCACCACCACGCCTGGCTAATTTTTGTATTTTTAGTGGAGACGGGGTTTCACCGTGCTGGCCAGGATGGTCTCGACCTCTTGACCTCCTGATCCAACTGCCTCAGCCTCCCAGCATGCTGTGTTTTTAATTTTTTGATTTAATTTTTACAAATTCAATGGGATCCTATCTCTCCGCTGCTCTAAACCTTCCATGGTCTTCCCATTTCACTGAGAGTAAAAGCCACAGTCCTTGGAATGACCCACAAGGTGGTAGATGATCTGGTCCTGAAGTCACAGTTTCCTCATTCCCATTCCTCTCCCCCTCACCTGTGCCAGGCCAGCGACACTGGCCTCCTTGCTATTTTCTCCAACACACTGCGTGCCCTCCCCAGGCAGTTACCTGGGCTGCTAGCATTTACCTGGAAGGCTTGTCCCCCAGGCAGCTTCATGGCTCACTTATTCACCTCTTTCAAGGCTTGATTCAAATGTCACCCTCTCAGCAGGGTCTTCCCTGCGTGGTATTTAAAACTCAAAGAGTCCCACACTCTGTAAGTGTCCATCTTTCTTCCCTGCTTTATTTTCTACACAGCACTTATCACTAATAAACTACATTTTATTTTTTATCTATGTCTCTCCTGACTGGAGCTCAAAAAGACAGATTGTTTTCGGGTTTTTTGGTTTTGCGTTTTGTTTTGAGACAGAGTCTCACTCTGTCACCCGGGCTGGAGTGCAGTGTGACGTGACCTCGGCTCACTGCAACCTCCAACTCCCAGGTTCAAGCGATTCTCCTGCCTCAGCCTCCCAAGTAGCTGGGATCACAGAGGTCCACTGCCATCTCCGGCTGCTTTTTGTATTTTTAGTGGAGATGGGGTTTCACCATGTTGGCCAGGCTGGTCTCGAACTCCTGACCTCAGGTAATCTGCCCTCCTGATCCTCCCAAAGTGCTGAGATTACAGGCGTGAGCCACAGAGCCCAGCCCACTTCTGGTTTTCAAATGGAGATTGATGACCTCAAATGCAGAAGTACAGACAAACCCTCTCCCTGGTCTCCATCCATGTGGAGGCAAAAAAGACCAAAGTCAGAAGCGCTCGGTCTGTGTGGCCTCTCTCCTCCACCAGGTCCAGCATTTCCCACACTTTGTGGGTCTGATGCTTGATTTTAGCAGCCAGGGCACACAAGAAAGGAGTGCAGCTGGAGCCATCCTCCCCTCACCACTCACGGTGACCTGAAGTCTCAGAGCATCCAGAAAAAAACGCAAACACCAATTAATCGGGAGGCTGAGGCAGGAGAATCGCTGGAACCCAAGAGGTGGATGTTGCAGTGCACTGAGATCGCACCACTGCACTCCAGCCTGGGCAAAAGAGCGAGACTCCATATCAAACACACACACACACACACACACACACGTGCGCGCGCACGCACACACAAACAGGTTTTTATGCGGGCTGTAACCCAATGGACAAGGTGCTCTCTCTCAGCCTGGGAATGTCCCTGCTCTGAACCAGTCACCTTGCCAACAAGCCACATGTTTCCACTCTGCAGAATCCAATTTCTGAGCAATGTGACAGTGACAGGTCCAGAGACATGCTACACACTCCCAAGGTGCCTTTGAACACCTGCTGAATCGTTAAGAACAATGTGTATCTCTGGATGTACTTCGCAACATGGAACACGCACCGGGCAAATGCTCATCACGCTCAGTTTATGCAGCAGCCCCCACCACCCCAGGCCACCCCCAAGCATCTTGCAAGCTACAGAGCACACAAGGCTAAGCCACCTTCTTTATCACCATCATTCTCAGAATCACTGCAGACTCACTCCTTAAGTCCCAGATTAAGTATTAAATATTAACATCTTAATATTAAGTTATTTAATCCTCACAACAACCCTATGATTTAAATGATTATTATCCCATTTCAGATGGAGGAAGAGAGGCCTAGAAAGGGTCGGTAGTGCTGGGTACTGTGGCTCACACCTATAATCCCACCACTTTGGGAGGCAGAGGCAGGAGGATTGTTTGAGGCCAGAAGTTCGGCCTGGGCAACATAAGGAGACCCCCTCCGCCTCATGTCTACAAAAAGAAAAATTTAAAAATTAGCCGACTATAGTGATGTGTACCTGTAGTCCCAGCTGCCTGAGAGACTGAGGCGGGAAGATCCCTTGAGCCCAGGAGCTGGAGGCTGCAGTGAGCAGTGATGGCACCACCGCACTCCAGCCTGGGTGACAGAGCAAGATCATGTCTCTCCAAAAACAAAGAAAGAAGGGGTAAGTAATTATCCAAAGTCACACAGCTAGAGAAAAATGACACCAGGATTTAAACCTAGACCGTCTGCCTCCAGAGTTTACCCTCTCAAACACTCCCCTATACTATAACTCTGTAATACTCCTTAAATGTGCAGGCTAAAAGATTGTCGTAATTATCATTGCTGCCTAATTTACCCACCCAGAAACTTCACAAAGAAAAATATCAAGTTCATTCTGCTCAGGGACACAGTGGGTGAGGAATTTGGGTAGGACACCACGGGGACAGCTTGTCTCTGCTCTACCGTGTCTATCCAAGGCATCAGCTACAAAGGCTCAAAGGCTCAGAATGACTCAATTCTGATATCATCTGAAGGTATTGCACTAACGTCACTCTCTGCGCACAGTCTCTCCATGTGACCTGGGCTGCTCAGCCTGGTGGCTGCATTCCAGAAGCAAGCGCGTCCCACAAGGCAGGAAGTAGAAACTGTCGGTTTCTTAAGACGGATACTGGAATCCAGAACAGCATCACATCTGCCGTTTTCTATTGACCAAGCAGTTCTAGAGTCCAGATTCCATGGGAGGGGCAGAGACCCCACCTCTCAAAGAATTTTGTGGCCATTTTTTTAAACCACCAATAAGATCGTTTAGTCTAACTCTTTTATTTATTTATTTATTTATTTATTTATTTATTTATTTATTTATTTTTATTTTCTGAGATAGAGTCTCAATCTGTCACCCAGACTGGAATGCAGTGGCGCGATCTTGGCTCACTTCAACTCCTGCCTCCCAGGTTCAAGCCATTCTCCTGAATCAGCCTCCTGAGTAGCTGGAATTACAGGTGTGCGCCACCACACCCAGCTAATTTTTATATGTTTAGTAGAGATGAGGTTTCACCACATTGGCCACAATGGTTTTGAACTCCTGGGCTCAAGTGATCCTCCCACCTCGGCTTCCCAAAGTGCTGGGATTACAGGCATGAGCCACCGCACCTGGCCAGTCTAACCCCTTTAAATTATAGCTGAACAACTGAAGCTCAGAGAAGTTAAGCAATGTGTCCAAGATCACATAACTCGTAAAGTGCTAGTGCCAGGATGGAACAGGTGCCTTCAGGCCTGGTCTCATATGCTATGCCACTCCATCTCATGTGGCTGCACATTGAAATCACCTGGGGAACTAGAGTGCTGACGCCTGGGTGCCCCCTGCAGAGATTCGCAATTGTTTTGACATGGCCTGGGCATGGGGTTCTTTAAAAGCTCCCCAGGGGCTTTAACGGTCTGCAGTGTGAGAACCATGCTCTATGCAATACCCCCAGATGGTTCCATAGAGGTGAAATCTACCACTGTTTCAGTGTCTCCACGTTTGCAGTGACGCTAGCCTACGATGGGAACAGTTACACCAAGAACAGATTTCTGACACCTTCACCTGGTTCTCTAACTTCATCCTGAACCTTTGTCCAACATGCCTAAAAGATTTTTGTATTTTTTTTTGTAGAGACAGGGTTTCGCACATTGCCCAGGCTGGTCTCGAACTCCTGACCTCAAGCAATCTGCCCGCCTCAGCCTCCCAAAATGCTGGGATTACAGGCATGAGCCCTGCAACTTACCACCTTCTCCTTCTTGATAATACTTTGTGGGGGTTTTTTGTGGAGCAGGGGTCTTAACCTTTATTTTATTTTATGNATACACTACAACAGTAATTTTGCTGAGTCCCAGAAATCATCCAATTGCCATTCAAAGCCCACAAGATTGTTTGCTCTGACCTTCTCAATTATCTTTATTGTGAATCATCCATGTGTATATTTGAGAATTGATTCTGTTACACAGTCTTCCAAGGATGATATAGCCTATGGCAACCTATTCATATTCTGATCTCTAAGACAAACTATTTTCTGTACTTTGCATGTGAAGAATGGTATATAGTTTGCATTTTTTGATGTATTATTGCTTCATTGAACTTCAGTTTCAACTAGGTGCTACAGACTGAGTACACTTAGGATTCAGAGCTATTTTCAGGGTACTATTAGTCATGTGGCATATTTGTACTATTTTTTATGATTTATTTATTTTATTTATTTATTTATTTATTTATTTATTTATTTATTTATTTGAGATGGAATCTCGCTGTGTCATCCAGGCTGGAGTGCAGTGGCGCGATCTCAGCTCACTGCAAACTCCCCCTCCCGGGTTCACACCATTCTCCTGCCTCGGTCTCCCAAGTAGCTGGGACTACAGGTGCCTGCCACCATGCCCGGCTTTTTTTGGTATTTTTAGTAGAGACAGGGTTTCACCGTGTTAGCCAGGATGGTCTCGATCTCCTGACCTCGTGATCCACCTGCTTCGGCCTCCCAAAGTGCTGGGATTGCAGGTGTAAGCCACCGTGCCCGGCCGGTCTTAACCTTTATTTTAAGTTCAGGGGTGCAAGTATGGGTTTGTGACATAGGTAAACTTGTGTCTTGGGGGTTTGTTGTACAGATATTTCATCATCCAGGTATTAAGCCTGGTATGCGTTAGTTATTTTTCCTAATCCTCTCCCTCCTCCTTGAAGGGCAAACCCTCCACCCTCTGAAAGGTCCCAGTGTGTGCCATTTCCCTCTATTTGTCCATGTGTTCTCATCATTTAGCTCCACTTATAAATGAGAATATGCGGTATTTGGTTTTCTGTTCCTGTGTTAGTTTGCTGAGGATAATGGCCTCCAGCTCCATCCATGTCCCTGCAAAGGACATGATCTTGTTCTTTTTTATAGCTGCATAGTATTCCATGGTGTAGACGTACCGTATTTTCTTTATCCAGTCTCTGTCACTGATGGGCATTTAGGTTGAATTATGTCTTTGCTATTGTGAATAGTGCTACGGTGAACATACATGTGCATGTGTCATTATAACAGAATGATTTGATCCCCTCATCTTCTGCCTCCCACCCCCTTCCAGTGGCCCCTCAGAAGCAGCACTTTAACACTCAATGTTTCAACTACGAGTCACGTTCACCTCTTCACCACCATCTGCCAAGCTCCAGAAATTTATTCCTGCCTTTGGAGTTCCTCACAGGTGGAGACCCAAAGGCCAGGTTATCCTGTTCACCCTGCCTGAGCCTCCTGGATAACCACTAACCCGTCATAACATTCCTCCTCAGCCGGGCGCGGTGGCTCAAGCCTGTAATCCCAGCACTTTGGGAGGCCGAGGCGGGCGGATCACGAGGTCAGGAGATCGAGACCCCCCTGGCTAACACGGTGAAACCCCGTCTCTACTAAAATACAAAAAACTAGCCGGGCGCGGTGGCGGGCGCCTGTAGTCCCAGCTACTCGGAGGCTGAGGCGGGAGAATGGCGTGAACCCGGGAGGCGGAGCTTGCAGTGAGCTGAGATCCGGCCACTGCACTCCAGCCTGGGCGACACAGCGAGACTCCGTCTCAAAAAAAAAAAAAAAAAAACCATTCCTCCTCCAGCTCCAAATATGTCTTCCTTCCTCTTCCTGGTCCATACAGCACTGGGCTAAAATTCTAAATCATGCTTTAAAAGTTTGATTCTGGCCAAGCATGGTGGCTCATTCCTGTAATCCCAGCACTTTGGGAGGCCAAGGCAGGAGGATCCCTTGAGGCCACAAGTTGGAGATCAACCTAAGCAACATAGCAAGACCCCGTCTCTGAAAAAAAAAAATTGGCCAGGCATAGTGTCACACACCTATAGTCCCAACTACTCAGGAGGCTGAGGTGGGAGAATCACTTGAGTCTAGAAGTTGGAGGCTGCAGTGAGCTGTGATGGCACCACTGCACTCCAGCCTGGGCAACAGAGCAAGACCCTGTCTCAATTTAAAAAAAAAAAAAAAAAAAAAAAAAAACCTTGATAGGTTGATTCTGTGAAGCCATCAGTTAACTTAGCAGGGGAAAAAAAAATCCATCAATGTGATTATTTCACTGAAATAATTGATCAGTTGCATCCTATGTCTTCTATCATAACAAACTGGCCAAAAATATTAGCCTGAACAAGTAATTTTAGCATTTCTCCTTAGCTTCAAATTCTCATGAAGGGCAGATTTTTAAAATGCAGATGTAAAGAAAGAAACTTTCTGATATTGCTATTCTACTAGATTTACTGATCTATATTAGGAGAAGATCTTTACAGTTTTATCACTGGTACATATCTCCTGAGGATAATTTTATAAAACATGTTTATGCTTCACTTTACACAAAATGAAATCTTCCTAAACTTCATAGGCAATTATTTCAAATACGCCAAAGAAAAGATATTGAAAGGAACTCTTTATCTGGGTTCATTATACTTTTCTCTTTACTTTTGTGTATCTTTGAGCATTTTCATAAGATTAAGAAGGAAGCAAAGAAGAGAGGGAGGCTGGGCAACCTCAGGGAATTCTATGATAGTCTAAAACCTCATTATATAAGGAAACGCAAATTAATACCCCCCACCCAAAAAAAATGCCATTTTTATTTGTATGTGTGTTTATAAAGTCTAATTTCTCTAGGCTAGGCTCTAAAAATCTAAAATAATTATTCTCTTTTTTTTTGAGGCAGAGTCTTGCTCTGTTGCCCAGTCTGGAGTGTAGTACTGGTGCAATCATAGCTCACTGCACCCTCAAACTCCTGGGTTCAAGTAATCCTTCTGCCTCAGCCTCCCAAAATATTGAAATTACAGGCATGAGCCACTGCACCTGGCCTAAAATAATCATTTTTTTTTTTTTTGAGACGGAGTTTCACTCTTGTTGCCCAGGCTGGAGTGCAATGGCGTGATCTCAGGTCACCACAACCTCTGCCTCCTGAGTTCAAGCGATTCTCCTGCCTCTGCCTCCCGAGTAGCTGGGATTACAGGCATGCGACACCACACCCAGCTAATTTTGTATTTTTAGTAGAGAGGGGGTTTCTCCATCTTGGTCAGGCTGGTCTTGAACTCCCAACCGCAGGTGATCCGCCCACCTTGGCCTCCCAAAGTGCTGGGATTACAGACATGAGCCACTGCACCCAGCCAATAATCATTCTTATAAAGCAGTTTTTCCACCTGCACTTTAAGCTGCCTTTGTTCTCCTCTCTCAAGTCCTACTTGCATGCTACAGGCCATGATACAGAGTTAATGCTTCTTCAGTGCCCCATTACTGAAATAAATCCTGAAAGGTACTGCTTTGTAGATCAAAGTGCTTGCGAGGCACTTCCCTGCCCAGATTCCATGTGATTCAATGGATTCGGTAGATGCATTAGGCCACTCTTGCATTGGTAGAAAGAAATGCATGAAGCTAGGTAATTTATCAAGAGGTTTAATTGGCTCATGGATCCGCAGGCTATAAAGGAAGCATGGTGCTGGCATCTGCACTCCTTCTGGGGAGGCCTCAGGGAGCTTTTACTTATGACAGAAAGCAAAGGGGAGTAGTCATGTCACATAGCAGGAGCAAGAGAGAGGGGAAGGTGCCACACACTTTTCCATGACCAAATCTCATGAGAACTCACCCATCATGGTAAGGACAGCACCAAGCTATGAGGAATCCACCCCTGTAACCCAAACACCTCCCACCAGGCTTTACTTTTAACATTGGGGATTACATTTCAACATGAAATTTAGAAGAGACACATATTCAAACTATATCAATGAACTGGATCACAATTAAAGTCTGCTTACAATCACAATATTAAAAGAAAGCTTAATCTCATCAAAACCAATTGCCCATACAATGATGTGCCTCTGTAAATAAAACCTTGGTTCTTTAGAGTATCCAGAGAAACCACACCTGCGTGGATATGGTTTGGTTCTGTGTCCCCACCCAAATCTCATGTTGAATTACGATCTTCAGGGCTGGAGGAGGGGCCTGTTGGGAGGCAATTTGATCACAGGGGCAGATTTCCTCCTTGCTGTTCTCATGAGAGTGAGTGCATTGTCACAAAATCTGTTGTTGTTTACAAGTGTGTGGCACTTCCCCCTTTGCTCACTCTCTCTCTTTCCTGTCACCATGTGAAGACGTGCTTGCTTCCCCTTCGCCTTCCGCCATGACTGTAAGTTTTCTGAGGCCTCCCCAGCCGTGCCTTCTGTACAGCCTGTGGAACTGTAAGTCAAATAAACCTTTCTTCATCAACTACCCAGTCTCAGGTAGTTCTTTATACCAGTGTGAGAATGAACTAATACATGCACCTTCTGTGTTGATCTTGAAGAGCTATAGCAAGTTGAATAATTAAGCATTTAGACTCCAGAGCCAGGAAGACTGGATTGGAATTCCAACTTCACCACTTTTTAGCTGTGTGACCTTGGACCAATCACTCCAGCCCTCTGTTTTCTCATGTGTTAAATGGGGGTAATAACAGTACCCATCTCATGCGATTATTATAAGTGTCAGATAAGATGATATTTACAAAGCACAGTGCCCAACACAGAATCAGTGTCCTAGAAATGTGAAGTCCTATTGTGGAACTTGTCGATGGTGATGCTGTTACTATTATCAACATTTCTCAAAGTCTGCTCGTGAATATATTTCACTTCATATATCTGTCGTACTCCTGGGAGGCAGGGCTTTCATTATTCACAATTAAGGAAACCAGTTCAGAAAAGTCACTTGACTGGCCCCAAATCACACAGCCTTGGGGTGGAAGAAACAGAAGTGGAAAATCAAGTATTTAAACCCAGGATTGTGTGTAGTTCACTTCTCCCTTTTCCTGCAGCAACCTTTCTACCAAGTGATTTTCCAGTCTATAATTAAGCTCTTTATTTTTATTTCTTATTTTTTTTTTTAGAGACAGGGTTTCATTCTTTCACCCAGGCTGGAGTGCAGTGGCGTCATCATAGTTCACTGCAGTCTCTAGCTCTTGGGCTCAAGTGATCCTCCGGCCTCAGCCTCCTGAGTAGCTGGGACTACAGGCATGTGCCACCGTGCCCTCCTAATTTTTTCTTTCACATAGTGATGGGGTCTCCCTATGTTGTCCCAGCTGGTGTCAAACTCCTGGTTTCAAGTGATCCTCCCCCTTCTGCCTCCCAAAGTGCTGGGATGACAGGTAATTAATTCTTTCAATGACAGGGAACTCGCCACCCACTGATTCAGCCCTAACAACCCACTTTCCAACATCTCCATCAGTAGCATGTTCGCCCTTCTCATGAACTGGAATCTGTCTCCGTGTAAGTTCTCTCCGTTGGTCTGACTCTGCCCTGCAGGGCCACCAGGAACAAGTCTGCTCTCTCTGTCACATCACAGCCCTTGAATTTTTAAAGAACCAGTCATGTAACCCACCCCTCACCCCCCGCCTCACCAAGTCCTCTCCTCTCCAGGCCCAACACCCCCAGATTCTTTCACATTCCTCTTCCAGAACATATTATGAATCCCCTTCCCACCTAGGCCCCCTGCTCCGCCTCAGGGCTTGACAAGAGGCATATACTATTGATGACCAGAGAAGCTTTCATGATGCCCCCAGAGGCTTGTAATACATTTATGCTTTCTCGGGATGACACATACTCCAGGAGTACTAAGAATTGCTGTCAATCTCTCTGGCATTGTGAAGGACTCTGGCATTTCACCATATAATCATTTTTTTTCTCCCAAGGGGCTGCCTGCTTGAGAAAACTGTCATATTCTTCAGCCAAGGGGAACCAAAGTGTTCTGAAGCAGATAAACATAGCTCTGCCATGTGGCTCTTTCCAGACACTTTCCTGATGCATCAGCTTGTGGTAAAGAAGCTAAAATAACCTGCAGTCAGAGATATTGGCCTCATACCAGCTCCCCAGGCCTCACCAGCCTTAGAGAAGAAGGGAGTATTTTTGTCAGGATAGGATAGGTTAGACTGCATTGCAAAAGAGCCCTAAAGGCCAAGCATGGTGGCCCATGCCTGTAATCCCAGCACTTTGAGAGCCTGAGGCAAGAGGATCGCTTGAGCCCAGGAGTTCGAGACCAGCCGGGGCAACATAGAAAGACCCCATCTCTACAAGGCATTGAAAAATTAGCTAGGCATAGTGGCATGTGCCTGTAGTCCCAGCTACTTGGGAGGCTGAGAGGGGAAGATTGCTTGAGCCCAGAAGTTTGAGGCTGCAGCGAGCTATGATAATGCCATTGCACTCCAGAGTGGGTGACAGAGAGAAAGCCTGTCTCTAAACAATAAAAAAAAAAAAAAAAAAACTGGAAAAAAAAAAAGGGACAGAAAACCTCAGTGACTTAACAGTAAAAATTCATTTCTCATTTATGCAAAGTTCACTGTAGATCTGGTAATTTCCCAGGGCGGTTTGCTTTCAAGTGGTGACTCATGGTTCCAGGGACTTACATCTTACTGCTACACATCCAGAAGACATGGCTTCCAGGTCACGGTGGCAAGGGAAGAGCCAGCTTTTCGATGCTTCAAACTAGAACCAACATAAATCATTTCTGCCTATAAGCCCTGGCCAGAAATAGTCATATGGCCCCACCCAACTGCAGGCGGCTGGGAAAATGTGGGTGAACACAAGGATATTCAAGGAGTAGTCAATGGCTGGGTGCAGTGGCTCACACTTGTAATCCCTGGGAGGCAGGAGGATTACTTGAGGCCAGGAGCTCGAGACCAGCCTGGGCAACATAGGGAGACCCCATCTCTACCAAAATATATATGTATTTTTTTAGTTAGCCAAGTGCGCTGGCTTATTTCTGTAGTCCCAGCTACTGGGGAGGCTGAGGTGGGAGGATCACTTGAGCCTAAGAGTTAGAGGCTGCAGTGATTCATGATTGTCCCATTGCACTCCAGCCTGGATGACAGAACAAGACCTATCTCCAAAAAAAAAGGAAGCAACAGTAAGTAATTATTCTGCCACGGAAGAGAACAATCTCAATGGCCTTTAACCCCAACACACTTGCCTGCACATCTAGAGAAATTGCTGTGATGGTGAGCTCCCAGCATCGCTCCTGAGGGCTCACAGCCCTTCAGCAACCACAGTGTTTGATGACCACTGCACCAATGTCACCCTCTGAGCCACTGAATGGTGATCTTAATTGGCAGCTACAGAAAACTCCTTCCCACCTCTCTCTGCTGCCATTAACCTCATTGAGACTCTTGTCATTTCTTTTCCGAATTTTTTTTTTCTGTCTCTCAGGCTGGAGTGCAGTGGCACAATCTCAGCTCACTGCAAACTCCACCTCCTGGGTTCAAGCGATTCTCCTGCCTCAGCCTCCATTGTAGCCGGCATTACAGGCCCCCATCACCACACCCAGCTAATTTTGTATTTTTAGTAGAGACGGGGTTTTGCCATGTTGGCCAGGTTGGTCTCAAACTCCTGACGTCAAGTGATCCACCTGCCTCAGCTTCCCAAAGTGTGGGGATTACAAGCATGAGCCACCACACCCAGCCTCTTCCAAATCTATTGCCACGGCGTTCTTAACTGGTCTCCATTCCTCTCTCGGTCATACCACTATCCATCACCATTTTAAAAATCTCATCTGATTATATCCTTGGTCAGTTTCAAATCTGCCATAGCCACAGTTCAACAGGATAGACTATTTCCTTAGAGCAGTGTAAAGAAAACTTTTTTTTAGAGACAGCGTCTTGCTCTGTCACCCAGGCTGGAGTGCAGTGGTGCGATCATACCACACTGCATCCTCTACCTCCTGGGCTCAGGTGATCCTCCTGCCTCAGCCTCCTGAGTAGCTGGGACTACAGACATGAGCCAGTATGCTTGGCTAATTTTTGTATTTTTTGTAGAGACAGGGCTTTGCCATGTTGCCCAGGCTGGTCTCAAACTCCTGGCCTCAAGCGATCCTCCCACCTTGGCCTCCCTATACGCTGGGATTGCAGGTGTGAGCCACCGCATCTGGCCAAAATAACGTTTATAATCTGGTCCCAAAATCCCTTCCAACCTCATCACCCAATGTCCTACTGCTGTGTTCCCTGTATTCAAGCCACCCCAAATTTATACTCCCTCACCAAAGAGCCATAACACTTCCCAGAGAGCTCCCTCCAACCTGCGGCAACTGTAGAAATTCTATTGGCTCTCGAATACCCAGCTCAAGTATCCTGTTCTCTATGGCGACCTCCCCCATTCTCCCCAACAGGCTGGTTGTCCCCACTCCGGGTTCCAGACGCCTGCCTCAATTGCACCTCTTGGTTGAAGTGTGCTTCTCATTCACCCAGTGGATTGCTCCTTGATAGTGGCCGCGCCTTGATCATCTCTGTATCTCCAGTGGATAGAATTATTCCTGGCCTCATAGGTATCAGTAAATGTAGAATAAATCCACGCTATAAATTTCTCCATCTCATCTTATGCTGCTGAGAAAGAAGCCATTCCTTCACACACTGCGAGGTCTTTATTCCAAAATAGTGAGAGAGAAACAGGAGCTGTAGAGAATAATAACACAGCTCCCAGGCTGGCCTAGGGGGGTTGAAAGAACATTAAACTCCCAGGAATTTTCCCAGCAACCTGAAGACCAGAAGCTCCAGGGGTACCACTTTGACTTTCTAGATCATTCTAAAGTGGCCTCTCTACCTCATTCAGAAAATCCTATGAGGACAGACTGAAAATAAATAGCTGTTTGATTAGCCGAGTATTGAGCTATTTTAATGCCTTTCCTCTCCTGAGCAGAGAGATTGTATGCCCTGAAATAAAAAGGAAGTGTGTATGAAAACCCTCGTTATTCTGAAGGGAGAATAACAGGGGGAAAAAAAAGAGTTTAAAACTCTCCAGAAAGCCTTCAGCACTGTAACTAAATGCTAATGTTTAAAGATATCCCAGTATTTCAGGAAGCCATTGGTAGTGCCACACTAAAGCTCATTCTAGTTTTAAAGAGAAATATTTGACTTGGAGGAACAGACCCCATGCTGGCTCCAAGATAAACTTTCCTAGCTCTCTCAGGCCAATTTTAATGCTAAGAGCAGCTCCATTTGAGTAAAAGTTCATTTTTGAGAGCCAAGCTGTGAATTATGCTACAGGCTGAGCTGAGCAGTTGGTCTTTTGCTGATGAAGGCAGAAGCTTGAATATGATACAGAAATGGAGGGGGAGCCAGGGACATCCAAGGGGGATTATCACAGAAGGTCAGACTAATTAAATCAAGAGAAGTCACTAGAGAGCCGGAGCTCCCACACATCCCATCTTCAAATGCTCTGACACATGCAGGGGTTGATAAGAAAAAGAGGGTTGAATTGCCACTTTCATCTGCCTGGAAGGACAACAGTCAACCAAATACAACTTTTTAGTATTGGTTTAAACTGAGGTGGGGAGGGAAGAATTGAAACTGCTGCCAATTCCTAATTATGCAGTTGAATCAGAGACAGGGAGCACGAGGAGAGGCGGAATCCAGTGATCTCTCTGGTTAGACATTGAATGCATGGTCGTTGTGTACCTACTATGTGCTGGGCACGAGGAATGAAACAAACAAGAAACATTCCCTGACTTCAATTAATAAATCTTTATGTATTATTTATTGTTGTTATTACTATTTTGGAGACAGGGTCTCACTCTATCGCCAAGGCTGGAGTGCAAGGGTGCCATCATAGCTCACTACAGCCTCAACCTCCTGCCTCAGCCTCCCAAAGTGCTGGGATTATAGGCGTGAGCCACCACCATTCACACAATATTATTATACAATATTAGCATAGCACAATGGCTTATGCCTGTTATCTCAGCACTTTGGAGGCCAAGGTGGCAGGATTGCTTGATCCTAGGAGTTTGAGACTAGCCTGGGCAACATAGTGAGACCCCATTTCTACAAAAAAAAATTCAAAATTAGCCAGTGTGGTGGTGCACACCTATAGTCCCAGCTACTGGGGAGGCTGAGGTGGGAGGATCACTTAAGCCCAAGAGTTAGAGGCTGCAGTGAGCTGTGATCGCACCACTGCACTCCACCCTGGACAACAGAGAGAGACACTGTTTCCAAAAAAACATAAAATAAAAGAAGAAACTCCAGTTCCTTTGCTTCTGTGTCCATCAAGTATCAGAGATCTCATAAACGGAAAGACATTCATTGGCTCGCTCTGGGGGCAGGTGGCTGTAGTCAATTCACAAAACACGACCTTGCAGGTTAAAAGCCTCCTGAAGCCTTGGGTCTGTGCTGTGCTGGTGCTTTGAGTTTCCAACCTGGATGAATGTTTGACATCTCCCCAGGCACAGAGAAAAGGAGATAAAGAATGGCATGCTAGGGCACATGAACATGTCAACAGGTCACAGGTCCGCAGTCCTTGGTGAATTACAGAATCCTGAAATGTATGAAATGCTATGAAATAGCCCTTTTGGATTACTTAGTCCAAGACTCACAAAGAGATTTCAATTCACATGTCTACACCAGCTAAGAGGAAGTGGCTGCCTGGGGTGCTGGGGAGAAATGGGGCTAGGACTGGGTGTGAAGGGGAAAAAAATGCTGGGATGGAGTTTCTTATGTCTACAGTGAATCTTGGAAGAAAAATGGTGGCACTCATTGGAGACCCAGGCAAACTCCCTTGTTACAATTAGGGAAACCAAGACAGTGAAGTGACTCCTCCAGTGCACCCAGGTCATCAGGCCAGTTCCTGTGTCCCACCCAAGTGTTGTCTACGGTTCACCCACCATGTTGTCTTGGTGAACCCCACTCTCTTCTTGGTTCTTGTTTTCTTTTTTGTTTGTTTGTTTGTTTGTTTGAGACTGAGTCTCTCTGTCACCCAGGCTGGAGTACAGTGGGGCGATCTCAGCTCACTACAACCTCAGCCTCCCAGGTTTAAGCGATTCCCCTGCCTCAGCCTTCTGAGTAGCTGGGATTACAGGCATGTGCCACCACATCTGGCTAATTTTTGTGTTTTTAGTAAAGATGGGGTTTCACCATGTTGGCCAAGCTGGTCTCAAACTCCTGACCTCAGGTGATCTGTCCACCTCGGCCTCCCAAAGTGCTGGGATTACAGGCGTGAGCCACCGCACCCAGCCTTGGTTATTTTCTCATCAGTTCACCCACCTAGACCCCATGTAACTCCCACCAGCAATTGTCCCTTCCTGGTCCTTTCTTCCCAGGCTTTTGTGTCTCCTAGAACAGGCTGAACATTCCGAATCTACAGTGTTCCACTTGCTTCCCCAGGGCCCTCACAGGGAGTTCTGTTTCTGGGACGTCCAGCCTACTCCACTGAAGTCACTCTCTGGTTGGTAGGTTTTGGAAGGAATGCACTCATCTGCTTAAAGTGGGCCTCTGTATCTTTACCTGGATTGGTACATTCTAATTTTACTACATTCTCTTCACTTTTTTTTCTGAGACAGAGTCTTGCTGTGTCGCCTGGGCTGCAGTGCAGTGGCATGATCTCGGCTCACTGCAACCTCAGACTCCTAGGCTCAAGCGATACTGTGTCTCAGCCTCCTGAGTAGCTAGGATTACAAGCATACACCACCATGTCTGGCTAACTTTTTTGTATTTTTAAGTAGAGATGGGGTCTCGCCATGTTAGCCGGGTTGGTCTCCAACTCCTGGCCTCAAGTGATCTGCCCACCTCAGCCTCCCAAAGTGCTGGGAATTACAGGCATGAGCCACCTCGCGCAGCCTCTCTTCACTTTTTATGACATTTACCACACTTAACTAGTATTTGAGTTGTAGCTGTTCCCATATTGTTGTCCCTCCCTATCCTCAAGGATACGTTCCAAGATCTCCAGCAGATGCGTGAAACCTCAGATAGTTCCAAACTCCATATAAACAGTACAATGCTTTCTCCTACACACATACCTACAATGAAGTTTAATTTATAAATTAAGCACAGTAAGAGATCAACAATAACAACTAATAATAAAATAGGACAGTTATGACAACACTCAGAATGGCATGCAATTTAAAACTTATGGATTGAGCCAGACGTGGTGATGTACACCTGTAGTCCCAGCTACTTGGGAGGCTGACATGGAAGGATCAACTGAGCCCAGGAGTTCAAGAACAGCCTAGGGAACATAGCGAGACTCTGTCTCTACAAAAAAATATAACAATTAGCCAGGCATGGTGACACATGCCTGTAATCCCAGCACTTGGGAGGCCAACGTGGGAGGATTGCTTGAGCCCAGGAACTTGAAACTGACCTGGGCAATATAGCAAGACCCCTTCTCTTAAATTTAAAAAAAAAACCAAACAAACAGAAATTGTTTATTTCTGGAATTTTCCATGTAATATTTTCAGACCAAAGTTGACTGCAGATCATTGAAATCACAGAAAGTGAAATGATAGATAAGGGGGAATGACTGTATTTGTCAACAATAAGATCCTTTAAAGAAGTAGCTGGATTTTTATACAGTGCCTAACACAGATCATAAAATAAATGTGACGTGAGAAAATGAGAGGACATAATTTAGTCTCATGTTACTCTGCTGTACTTCAGGGCTTAAAATACAAAGTACAATTTTATTTATTTATTTATTTTTTTGAGACAGGGTCTCACTCTGTCACCAGGCTGTAGTGCAGTGGTGCTATCTCAGCTCACTGCAACCTCTGCCTCCCAGGTTCAAGCAATTCTGCCGTCTCAACCTCCCAAGTAACTGGGAGTACAGGCGTGCACCACCACCCCCGGCTAATTTTTGTATTTTCAGTAGAGACAGGGTTTCACCATGTTGACCAGGGTGGTCTTAAACGCCTGGCCTCAAGTGATCCACCCACCTCAGCCTCCCAAAGTGCTGGGATTACAGGCGTGAGCCGCCACCGCACCTGGCCTCAAAGCACGATTTTTACATCTAATGAATAAATGGATTTCACCACCATTCTGCTATAGAACACAAACCCTCCCCCACATTATTGAAGTTTTAAATCGTTTTCCAGGTTGTCTGCGTGTTTGCTTCACAAGCCTTCCCTCTATTTGCTTAGTGCAGTGGTTTGCAAATTTTATTTTAGCAGCAGAACTCTTAAGCCCAGTGAAATATTTTGCCAAACCCAAAGACAAAGCAGAGAAGCACCAAGACACCCTAGGAAAGTGAGGGTGCCGGCTTGCACCCCCCTAGCTCTTTTTGGCAGTCCCTGACCCACCCCTGCTGTGCCCCAAGACTCCTAAAGGGCATGGGTCTTGCATCAGCCTCCTTCTTGGCTTTTCTCTCCATTATCTTTTTCTCCAGCCCAACCCACACTCAGCTGCCAGCTTAATATTAACATAGCTCTAATCCCAACACCCCTTTCAACCTGTCACTCTCTGGTGCCATCAAGTCCAAATCCTTCCTGCGGGCTTGAAGACACGGATGCGTCTCATCACACATTCAACTGACACCCCGTTTCTTCCCTGTAGCCACATCACTTTGTCTTCAACGGGATCTCCTGTGCACAGCACACTCCAGGCTCACACTTTCACACACAGACATTCTGAGCCTGGGGTGCTCACTCAAAGCCCCCCCAACGCCTCCTCATGGTTCCCCTTTATCCATCCCACTCTTGGCTCCTTCTTTTCTGGATCCATTGCCTGCTATCACCTTTCATGCATTCCTGAATCCAGAGTCATCTGAAATCCTCCCTCTCCCTCACTCTGCACTTCCAAGCAATCGCCAGTCCTGGGGTTTGCCCTTGTAAATGTGTGTGTGCACGTGTGTGTGTGTGTGTGTGTGTGTAGCCTTTTTTTGAAATGGAGTCTCGCTCTGTTGCCCAGGCTGAAGTGCAATAGTGCAATCTCAGCTCACTGCAACCTCCACCTTCCAGGTTCAAGCGATTCTCTTGCCCCAGCCTCCCAAGTAGCTGAATTACGGGCACCTGCCACCACATCTGGCTAATTTTTGTATTTTTAGTACAGATGGCGTTTCACCATGTTGGCCAGGCTGGTCTCGAACTCCTGACCTCTGGTGATGCACCCACCTTGGCTTCTCAAAGTGCTAGGATTATAGGTGTGAGCCACTGCGCCCCGCCTTGTAAATATTTCTTGAACCCATGCCCCTTTCCCTCCTCATTGCGGAAGCCTTCAGGTGGACTCCTTACCTCACTCAAGGATTCCTGGAAAAGGCTCCTAATGGATCTCCCTGCCTAGACAATTCACTTCGTCCAGAACCTCAAGGCCAACCATCCAAAATGCAGCCCCTTCCCAGGACCCCCCTTGCTGGAAACTTTCCCACAGTTCCTACAGTTCCCACCGGCTTTCTGTTGAAGGCCGTGCTCCTCAGCCGAGCAGAAAAGCTTATTTGTGCTCTGGTCTCCCCTTACCCTTTCTTTTTTGATTTCTATTTTTATTTTAGGTTCAGGGGTACATGTGCAGGCTTGGTACAAGGGTACATTGCGTGCAGCTTCTATGCAGAGGATTGGGCTTCTATTGATCTCATTGCCCAGGTAGTGAGCACAGTACTCAATAGGATGTTTTCAGCCCCTGCCTGCTTTCTCTCTCCCCACTTTAGTAGTCCCCAGTGTCTGTTGTTCCCACCTTTATGGCCATGTGTACCCAATGTTTAAGCGCCCACTTATAAGTGAGAATATGGAGTATTTAGTTTTCAGTGTCTGTGTTAATTTGCTTGGGATAATGGCCTCCAGCTGCATGCACGTTGCTGCAAAGGACATGATTTTGTTCTTTTTGATGGCTGTATAGTATTCCATGGTGTATATGTACCACATTTTCTTTATCAGATCCACTATTGATGGGCACTTGGGTTGATTCCATCTCTTTGCTATTGTGAATAGCACTGTGATGAACGTGTGGGTGCAAGTGTCTTTCTGGAAGAACGATTTATTTTCCTTTGGGAAGATACCAAGTAATGGGATTGTTTCATTGAATGGTAGTTCTATTTTTGGTTCTCTGAGAAATCTCTGAACTGCTTTCCATAGTGGCTGAACTAATCTACCTTCCCACCAACAGTGCACAAGTGTTCACCTACCTTTCAACATCATCTCCTACCACTCCCCGGGGCTCAGCCAGCCCATATCAACAGCCCTTTTCCCTGGGGTCGTTTCTCTTTCACCTCACAGCAGGCTGACACTCCACTGATATGCACCGGGACACAAACACACGGCATCCATTGGTAAACAGCCACTAGCCCAAGAGCTTCATACTATCCCAGCCCCTCCAGCAGTTATAAGGTAAGTTATAGGGTATGGCCCAGCAAGTGGCCAGCTTGCTAAATACCCTGGCTCTCACCCCTGCCCAGGAGCTCTGCCTTCACCCTCTGTCTGTACCATCCCTCTCCCCAGCTTCTGATGTCCCCATGTCCATATCCTCCATCCCAGGGAGAGACAGGGACTCTTCCAACTTTACTCAGTTGCTCCCATCCTGGTATCCCCATAGAACCTCCTTGGTGTGCAATCCCAGCACTTTGGGAGGCTGAGGCGGGCAGATCACCCAAGGTCAGGAGTTTGAGACCAGCCTAGCCAACATGATGAAACCCTGTCTCTATTAAAAATACAAAAATTAGCTGGGTGTAGTGGTGCACACCTGTAATCCCAGACACTTGGGAGACTGACCCAGGAGAATTGCTTGAACCCGGAGGTGGAGGCTGCAGTGAGCCGAGATTGCACCACTGCACTCCAGCCTGGCCAACAGAGCTAGACTCCATCAAAATAAATAAATAAATAAATAAATAAAAGAAATAAAAAATTAAAAATTAAAAAAATTAAAAAAAAAAACCTCCTTTATACAACTTGCCTTGGCGTGTTGTGATTTCTTACTCATCTCTCTGTTTTCCACTTAACCAAGAGCTACTTGGGAGCTGGAGCCACAGTTCATTCACATAATAAATACTCAGTAAGTGCTTGGCGAACTAGACCTTTTTAGCAACTAAGCAAAGTCCTCTTCTCCCTTAAAGCTCTCCTAACTGCTCTTGTACCCACAGTCCTAGCCTTTCCCATATCTATACCTCCACTAGTTTACTTTGTGTAGAGATAGGCTTATTATAGGCACTCAAACTGGGCACAGTGGCTCATGCCTGTATTCCCAGCACTTTGGGAGGTCGAAGTGAGAGGACTGCTTGAGGCCTGGAGTTCGAGACCAGCCTGGGCAACATAGTAAGAACCCCCGTCTCTACAAAAAGTAAAAAAAAAAATTAGCCGAGTGTGGTGGCACATGCCTGTGGTCCCAGCTACTCAGGACACTGAAGCAGGAGGATCACTTGAGCCCAGGAGGGTTGAGGCTGCAGTGAACTATGATTGCGTCACTGTACTCCAGCATGGGCGACAGTGCAGGACCCAGACTCAAAAAAAGAAAAAAATTAGGTCTCAAAAAATACGATTTCTAAGGCTCATATGTATGTATCCCCTCCCCCATGAAATGAGGACATAACAGGCCTTCTTAGCTAAAATAAAGGGATCCAGCTGAGGCCAAGTAAATCAGGAAATCGCTGCCAAAAACAGCTAAGCTCACTCATCCATGCTGCTGGCGAGCCAAGAACCACGCGCGCCAGCTCTGCTTTGGAAAGGAGGAGTGCTTTGCGGGTCCCCCCCACCCCCCACCCCCCTAGAAGCTCTTCTTCCTGCCCTGAGATCCCAAATAAGGCAACCCAAAGCCCAGGCTAGAGAAAGATAAAGCAGGGATCAAACAAGGCTCTGGGGCCAGCTGTAAGGTGCTGAGTGTTTTTAAAGGAGAGAGGAAACAATCAAAAGGATGTCTTGTCTCTTTCAGGGACAAGCACAAGTGAAATCACCCAGGCGGTCCGATGTTCCGCGGATTTCCCCTAACAGGCCTCGGAACACTGGGAGAGGGTGGGGGTGGCTCTATCCGCCTCTGATCTGAGACCAGGAACAGCTATGACTCTTCTGTCCTCAGGCCTTCCTGGTTTGCTGGGGAGGGAAGGAGGAAGGAAGGAAGGAAGGAAAAGGAGACAAGGGAAGCGGAGAGGAAGGAATAAAAGAAGGGAGGGAGGGAGGGAGGACATCGCAGCTACTATAGACTGGCATTCTGCCAAAAGCTTTGCACGTGTCCACTCCCTGAACCATAAAAGCAGCCTTCTGAGCTTGGTGTCTTTCCTGTTCTAAGGCAGAGGGGACTGTGACTTGCCCAGGGGCACAGAACTATCGAGTGGCAGAGCCGAAAAGACAAGCCAAGGTGTCTGATCACAATTCTAATAGCTCTCTGAGAGCAGTGGCCCCCTCTCACCTTTCCTTGAGACTTCCCCAAATCTCCAGCAGGACCAAGCTCTGCATGACATGGCGTCACTCTCCTGCTTTCTGCTTGGCGAAGCAGGTCCACGCCTGTGTGGCTTCCCGGCATCAAGGGATTTTACTCTCAACACCCACATGCATGCATGTGCTTTGCACAAGGGCAGAGAGAGCTAAAGATTAGTGGTGAATGGAGATTAGCACTATCCGCATGAGCCCAAGGCAACTGGGACACTAGAATCACCCCTTGTTTGAGCGTCTGTTCAACATGTCACCTGTGACCACCAGGCCTTCCTTCCTATGTAGTGTTGTCCCCGCCCACCTCCCATCACCCTTGCTCTATGTAACACACTTTTATTTTCTCCTTAGCCCTTGCTACAGTCTAGTTTATCTTATTTTATTTTATTTTATTTTATTTTATTTTATTTTATTTTATTTTATTTTCCAGACAGGATCTCACTCTGTCATACAGTCTGGAGTGCAGCGGTGCTATCTTGGCTCACTGGAGCCTCCAACTCCTGAACTCAAGCAATCTTCCTGCCTCAGCCTCCTGAGTTGCTAGAATTGCAGGCAAGCACCACCATGACTGGCTTTTTGTTTGTTTGTTTTTGAGATGGAGTCTCATTCTGTCTTTCAGGCTGGAGTGCTATGGTGTGATCTCAACTCATGGCAACCTCTGCTTCCTGGGTTCAAGCGATTCTCCTGCCTCAGCCTCCCGAGTAGCTAGGACTACAGAGGTGTACCACCATGCCCAGCTAATTTTTGTATTTCTTTTAGTAGGGGGTTTCACCATGTTGTCCAGGCTGGTGTTGAACTCCTGACCTCAGGTGATCCACCCGCCTTGGCCTCCCAAATTGCTGGGATAACAGGTGTGAGTTTTTTGTTTGTTTTTAGTTTTTTGTAGAGACAGGGTCTTGCTCTCTTGCCAAGGCTTGTCTCAAACTCCTGGCCTCAAGTGATCCTTCCAACTCTGCCTCCCAAAGTGCTGGAATTATAGGCGTGAGCTGCTATGCCTGGCCCAGAATTACTGTTACCCAAGTATTTCCTTGTTTAGCATCTTTCCCATTATAACGTAAAGCCCAGCTATGACCAAAGTAAGGCATGCTGTCCAGGAGTTTGCTGAGTCAGTCTAGAACCCCATATTAGCTTATTCCACAGGCTGAAGGGTTCTCCTGTGAACCCCTCTACCTAGCACGCCTCCCCACCACTCAATTTACCAGGTGTGGGATGCATGTAATAGATTTTCCTGATGCGACTACTCTCCAACTAGATGTAGAACCTCAACTCTGCCAGTGTCTATTTCTGAGAGATTCCTCCAGGAGCTGGAAACAATGGCCTCGATACCAAAGAGCTGCTGCAAACAGGGCCAGGGGATCTCTCTGAAAGCTGTACGTCAAGGATGCCTGTGCCCTGGTGCCACGGTTTGCACGGTTACTACTTGAGATCGCCACTAGGGCAGTTACTACTGTCATTACTTGAGACCATCATTACAAGATTGAATGAAGGGGGACGAACGCAGAAATGAAAACTTAAAACAAAAGTAACTATTTTAAAGGAAGGGTAACATGGGAAAGAAGAAGAGGGCTCCCTGCTTCTAGCGAGCAAAGGCATCTTCCTCTTTATTGGGTAGAAAGAGCAGGGAGCAGGAGGTAATGATTGGTCAACTGCTTAATTGATCACAGGTTCACATTATTGCTAACAGGCGTCAGATGCGCCTAATTACAAGAAACACTTGCACCTGGGGCGTGACTGCCCTCAGCATCCCTTCTGGGTGGCAGACGCAGTTTGTCAGTTTGCCAGCAACCTGCTTTCAAGAGAACAGTTTGCTGTTTACTCATATAGCCTCCAGTGGTATACTGAGTTGATCATGACCCTCACTCTTTTGTCACCCACACTTTCCATCAGTTGGAAGGAGGCATTGCCCCCCATTTTCCAACAATCTGGTTGTTGCCAATCACATGGTTTTGGCTTTATTTGTTTCGTTTCCTTTTATTCTTTTTCTTTTTTTCAGATGGGGTCTTGCTATGTTGCCCAAGCTGGTCTTGACCTCCTAACCTCAAGCGACCCTCCTACCTCAGCCTTCCAAGTAACTGGGATTAGAGGCACATGCTGTGGTACCTGGCTAGGTTTAAGTTTAGAGAGGTGTTTGAAAGTGCAGTTCCCGGAGTGTTTGTCAAAAATGCAGATTCCGGGGCTCTGAACTTCTGATTCTGATATTTTGTGGCCTTGAAATAGTTCCTTCTTTACTGGACTCCTGGGGTAAAAAAACCAGAGAGGTTGATCAGTCCCTGCTTTCTTGAAGCGAAGAGCCACCTAAAAGCAGGTCAACCCTCGTTGCTTATGGACAAGTCAAGCTTTGGTAACTTAGAGTTTGCTCATACAAATAACTTCTGATCAAATACCATTTGGAAAACCCCTGCATTGGTATCTTTTGAGGAACTGGACAGCTTAGTCACTCACCCCCACCAAAAGGACATTGTCACACAGCAATAGCTCCCACTCACCCACAGTCACCCGAGCAACTTACTATTTCTAAGCATGCTCAGTATTTCCTTCTCAACTGGAGCTCCAATGTGGATGTGACTAAACAGTTACACTCAGTGGAGAGATCAGATCCGGCCAATAGGTGTTGCCCCTGTCATTTATTTTGAGGGCTTGTGTAGGATGAATGCCTTAAAATCCCATTCAGAAAGACCTCACCCAGACTCTATTTCCTTCAAAAGGCCACAAACTCTGGTTTGGAGGGAAAGAATCTCCAAAACAAAGTCTCTTCAGCCCCACACACAACCATATGCCTACCTTCTGCTTCTCTGTTTCACACACTTCTCTCTTTCCAGTGGAGAAGCTGGGCTTATAACCTGATATAGTTTAGATACTTGTCCCTGCCAATCGCATGTTGAAATGTGATCCCCAGTGTTGGAGGTGGGATCTGGTCAACACCAACAATCATGGCGGCAGATGCCTCATGAGTGGCTTGGTGCTATCCCATTGGTGATGAGTGAGTTCTTTATGAGTTCACACAAGATCTGGTTGTTTAAAAGAGGCTGACAACTGGGCATGATGACTCACACCTGCAATCCCAGCACTTTGGGAGGCTGCAGAGGGCAGATCACCTGAGGTCAGGAGTTCGAGACCAGCCTGGCCAACATAGGGAAACCCTGTCTCTACTAAAAATATAAAAATTAGGCAGGCATGGTGGCACACATCTGTAGTCCCAGCTACTCGGGAGGCTGAGACAGGAGAATCGCTTGAACCTGGGAGGCGGAAGTTGCAACTGCACTCCAGCCTGGGCAAGAGAGTGAGAATCTGTCTAAATAAATAAATAAAACAGAGGCTGACACCTCCTGCTCCCTCTCTCGCTCCCCATCTCACCATATGACACACCTGCTCCCACTTCACCTTCCACCATGATTGGAAGCTTCCTGAGGCCTTCCCAGAAGAAAATGCTGGTGCCCTGTTTCTTGCACAGCCTGCAGGACTGTGAGCCAAATAAACCTCTTTTCTTTACCCAGTCTCAGGTATTCCTTTATAGGAATTGCAATTTTGCATTATAGCAACATGAAACAAACTAATACACGACCTCAGTGGAAAATCATCCTGGCACTGTTGTGCTCAATGGACCATGAAATTCACAATAGATGCTGACGAAACCACAAGCCACAATCACCCCCACCAAAATCTCAAACCTATGAGAAAGCAAAAGACTAACCCTTTGAGACATCCTGAAACTGATCACTGGTGGTGAAATTTCATGACCCAGGCCAACAGTATGGAAATTGCCCCATGGATAAGTGTTCTGTGGATTCTCAGCAACCTGTGTTCAGAAGAGAGCCCTGGCTCTAGGCATCCTCCCACCATGGAAGTACCTCTTTCCCCTGAATGGCTTCCATGCTCCACCTGCTCCATGAGCCAGAGCCTCAGAATGTGGTCCACTCACATAGTTAAGAGCTTTTACCAATAACATAACCCCTGTCCCTCCACCCTCACTCCCTCACTCCCACAATTTCATTCATCACATTTGGTTATTGATGGCAAGTCTACTTCCAAGTTAACTTTGCATGTACTACTTCCTTCCCACTTCAAAACCGAAAACAACAGGAGAACCACTAGTTAGAAGAAACAATTCATGGAAGTGTTTCTTAGGAGTTCGTCAACCACACCAGTACTTTGAAAAGTACTTTTCCTTTTGTACTCCAGCCTCTGACATTATCCTTAAAAAGTCACTTCATGTAGGAGACAGTGAAGAAGATGTGCTGTTTCCAAGAGCAGGGTATGACAGGCATCCGAAATACCTCCTCTAATTAAGAACCATTTCCAGGCCAGGCATGGTGGCTGACATCTAAAATCCCAACACTTTGGGAGGCTGAGGCAGGAGGATCACTTGAGCCCAGGAGTTTGAGGCCGCAGTGAGATATGATTGTGCCACTGCACTCCAGCCTGGGCAACAGAGTGAGATCCTCTCTCTTGGAAAAAAAAAAAGAAGAAGGGTTAGTCCAAGACACTTGTTTCCCATTTAAAACCCAGTAGTCCCCCCTTACCTATGAGGGATACATTTCCAGACCCGCAGTGGATTCCTGAAACGGCAGATGGTACTGAACCACAGATAGTTCTTTTTTTTTTCCTCTACAGCAATGGGTATATAGTGTATACAGCATAAATATGCTGGACAAAGGGATGATTCACATCCCAGGTGAGAGAGAGTAGAATAGCATGAGATTTCATCCCACTACTCAGAACAGCACACAATTTAAAATTTACAAATTGTTTATTTCTAGAGTTTTCCACTTAACATTTTTGGACCACGGTTGACCACAGGAAATGAAAACCTCAGAAAGTGAAACAGTAGATAAGGGGGGAGTATTGCATGCAAAATTAAACAAATTATGTCAAGATTGCTCTTTTTTTTTTTTTTTTTCATTTCCTTATGGGTTTGAGGTGTTATCAGAATGGTGCTGCAGTTCAAACCTGCATTTCTCTCCTCAAACACATGAGCTATTTGACAGCGACAGCAGCACGGTGTACCTGGAATTGCTACTCCTCAAATTCTCTCTCCTCCTTCACCTTTCCAGCCAAGAACCCTGGCCCTCCATGCCTATTCCCCACTAAACAACGCTTTCTTGAATGTAACTTGACAACCCAATTCAGTCCGATCCATAGGCATTACATTTTCCCTTCAGCAAATTTATACCTCTTGGTCTGCAATTAAGAAGGAAATGTGGTCCGTGGACCCCACGTGTGGTACAGCAGGACGAAAAATGTTTATAGCTGACTTCAAATGAGAACTCCCAGCAAGCTAGGATCCAAATGCAGATCACAAGTAAAGAGTCTGCCCTTCCAAAATGGTTTCTGCTGTGGCCATGTGTGCCTTCTCTCTTCCTTTCATATCAGGACCTTCCCAGCCATCCACCTTCTTATTTTTCTTACAGGCAGGGTCTTGTTCTGTCATCCAGGCTGGAGTGCATTGGCAGAAGCGTAGCTCACTGCAACCTCAACACCCTGAGCTCAAACAATCCCACTGCCTCAGTCTCCTGTGTAGTTGGGACTATGGGCATGTGCCACCAAACCCAGCGAAATTTTTATTATTATTATTTTTATAGAGCTGGAGTCTCGTTATGTGGTCCAGGCTGGTCTCCAACTCCTGGACACATGCGATCCTCCCACCTTGGCCTCCCAAAGCACTGGGATTGCAAGCATGAGCCACCATACCCAGTTGCCATCCACCTTCCACACGAAGGAGAAAGTCAAGGGTCAGAAATTAGCAACTGGCCTGATATGGTTTCAACTGCGGGAGCTAGTCCTAAGGCATTACCTGTTTAAATGTGTCCCTAGGATCCATGTGCCTAGCCAAAGGTTCATTGGCATCAATAGCTCTTCTGAAGGCCGGGTGCAGTGGCTCATGCCTGTAATCCCAGCACTTTGGGAGGCCAAGGCAGGGGGAATCCCTTGAGGCCAGGAGTTCAAGACCAGCCTGGGCAACATTATGAGACTTCCATCTCTATATATAAAAAAAAAAATTAAATTAGGCAGGTGTGGTGGTACATGCCTGCAGTCCCAGCTACTCAGAAGACTAAAGCAGGAGGATCACTTGAGCCCAGGAGTTTGTGGCTGCAGTGAGCTGTGATTGCACCATTCACTGTACTTCAGCCTAGGCAACAGAGTGAGACCCTGTCTAAAAAGAAGGGAAAAAAAAGTAATAGCTTCTCTGTTTGGGATTTTGCAAACTCCACTGCCAAAGGCCATTACTGTTGGCAGATGTGAACAAGGACAGTGCTAGCTGGTGTTTCTCTAAGCTGAGCTAACCACACTGCTGCTTCCTCATGCCTATGAGAAGTGCTGAATGAGCCCTCCATTGGCCAGCAATCCACTGAGCCTCCTTCCAGTTCTCCCTGCCCTCACCCTCTTGTCTGGGTTCTGTTTCAAGTGTTTCTGGTTTCTGTGGCATGTTGCCTGTGAATGTTAAATATTCAGCAATCTCTGGGCTCCTTAGTGCTTTTATGCAAATAGCTTGGCTTGGAGAAAAGAACAGGTTTATCTAAACAAGCGGGAGCAGCACAGCAAATGAGCAGAGTCAACAGTTCAAATAAAGTTAAAAAGGGCCAGGCGCAGTTGCTCATGCCTGAAATCCCAGCACTTTGGGAGGCCAAGATGGGTGCATTGCTTGAGGTCAGGAGTTCGAGATCAGCCTGGCCAACATGGTGAAACCCCATCTCTACTAAAAACACAAAAATTAGCCCGGCATGGTGGTGCGTGCCTGTAGTCCCAGCTACTTGGGAGGCTGAGGCAGGAGAATCACTTGAACCCGGGAGGCAGAGGTTGCAGTGAGTTGAGATCATGCCACTGCCTTCCAGCCTGGGTGACAAAGCAAGACTCTGTCTCAAAAAAAGAAAGAAAGAAAGAAAGAAAGAAAGAAAGAAAGAAAGAAAGAAAGAAAGAAAGAAAGAAAGAAAGAAAGAAAGAAAGAAAATGAAGTTAAAAAGGAAGAAGCCTGCCTATTCAACAAGACACACACACCACAAACACAACACAGCAAAGGTGGGGGACGAGAATGCACCTCTATAGAAGACAGGGTGGTGCAGGCAGGGCTAAGGGTGTAAGTCCTCAGGAAGTGAATCCTGCAGGGCGTTGGGCAAATATCAACCTCTCTGTGTTCTCTAAAATGGAGAGATTTGGGCTGACCTGATAGTGCTTTCGTGAAGATTAAATGCAATGAGGCACGTGCTTGGTTCCATACATATGCACTCCAATTAGGCCAAAATGTACTGCTAAAAGGAGACCTGAGCATTACCCAAAGAAAGGCTTTATCTGTACATATTTAAAATCTGGAGGCTGGGCGTGGTGGCTCATGCCTGTAATCTGAGCAACTTTGGGAGGCTGAGGCCAGAAGATTGCTTAAGGCCAGGCATTCAAAACCAGCCTGGGCAACATAGTGAGACTATGTCTGTACAAAAAAAGAAAAATACGTTATTTTTAATTAGTTGGGCATGGTGGTGCACACCTTAGTTCCAGGTGAGAGGATCACTGGAGGGCAGGAGATTGAGGCTGCAGTGAACTATGATCACGTACTGCACTCCAGCTTGGGTGACAAAGCGAGACTCCATCTCAAAAAATAATAAAATAAAAAGAAAAAATAAATTTTTAAAAAATTGGCAGTTCAAAAAATTACATGCGTGTATGTTTTCTATACACACACACACTCAGCCTGTGTTCTTTGCAATAAACAATGATTATCAAAATAATGATTATGTAGTAATACTGGCTACTACATGCCAAGAGCTATACCAGTAGCTTTAATCTATACTCCTTTCATTTTCAAAACAGCCTTTGAGGGAACGACTACGGTTCAGTTTCTCAAAGAGAGAAGTTACTTGCCTCCGACTACACCACAGTGAGTGACAGATCCCAAGGACCAACTTCAGGGCTGCCTGACACTCACATGCAGGTTCTTAGCACTGCACTGCACAACCTCCATCTTGGACAGAAAAGCTGCTGCTCTGTGCAAGCTGGAAATGTCCATCCAGCACAGACCTCCTGTTTCCCAGATGCTGAGTATATGAAAAAACTGCTAAAGTAAGCTTCAGTTCAGAGAGAGGCAGATTCCTCCTCGTGTGAGCTGCCAAACTGTGCTGACAACGAACATGTTCCAACAGAACTCTCCAAATCTCCCTCCTACCCAGTGAATTCCCCTCGTCCAGGCGGCAGCCCCAACAAACCGCTCAGGGGTCCCCATTCCAGGGGTGTGACCTCTCTCCACTGCACAGAGACAGCAAATGGACCACAGGAACCCAAGAGACTCTCAAAGCACATCCACATGTGCCAGGCCTAATTAGCTTATTTTTACCTAGGCTACTCCTCCCAGCAGTGTTCAATCCCTGCAGCCAAAAGGCTAGGGACCCGGCTGCCAGCGCCTCAGCGTCCGCTTCTCAGAGCCTGTTCATAATTAATTTTATAAAGGGCCTTGGCTCCCCAGCCTCATTCCATGTGCCTGATTCAGGTGAGGTCATGACAGTAATCACTGCCAAAGTTCTGTCCAATGGACGAAGGGCTCACTGGTGTGCACTGTGTGCATGTGTGCGTACATGTACACATGTGTGCGTGTGTGAGAGAGAGAGAGGAGAGAGCGATAAAGAGACTCTTGGCCAGGCATGGTGGCTCATGCCTGTAATCTCAGCACTTTGGGAGGCCAAGCCAGGTGGATCACTTGAGATCAGGAGTTCAAGACCAGCCTAAGCAACATGGGGAAACCCATCTCTACTAAAAATACAAAAATTAGCTGGGCACAGTGGTATGTGCCTATAATCCCAGCTACTCAGGAGGCTGAGGCAGGAGGATCACTTGAGCCCAGGAAGTGGAGGTTGCAGTGAACCCGGATTGTGCTGCTGCACTCCAGCCTGGGTGACAGGAGTGAAACCCTTTCTCAAGAGAGAGAGAGAGAAAGAGAGAGACTCTTCAACACATAAAGAAGCTAATAAAAGAGGCTCCCATGCTTTTTAAACCCTGGCCTGGCCAGAAATGGTACTTTTCTTTTTTTTTTTTTATCATTCAGTAATTTACTCAACTAATTGAGTGGTTTTTGTGTGAGTGCCAGACACCACCCTGGGCAGTGGGGTTATAAAAATGACTCAGACTCATGATCTCTGTTCTCAAGGAACTCATCATCAAATGCAGAATCTACATATGTAAATGACAATACAGGTGATTAATGCCATGTGTATTAGTCTATTCTTATGCTGCTAATAAAAACATGCCCAAGACTGTGTAATTTATAAAGGCAAGAGGTTTAGTGCACTCAGTTCCACACAGCTAGGGAGACTTCACAATCATGGCGGAAGATAAAGGAAGAGCAAAGCCACATCTTACATGGCAGCAGGCAAGAGAGAACGAGAGCCAAGCAAAAGGGGAATCCCCTTCAAAAACCACCAGATCTCATGAGAAGTATTCACTACCACGAGAACAGATGGGAGAAACTGCCCCATAATTCAATAATCTCCCACCAGATTCCTTCTACAACACATGGGAATTATGGGAGCTACAATTCAAGATGAGATTTGGGCGGAGATATAGTCAAACCATGTCACCATGACAGGCATTAATATAAGTGGTTACAGGAGCATGAGGGAACATCTCACTCAGTCTTAGGAGGTGCAGGAAGACTTCCTGGAAGCCATCAGAAGTCCAGAACCAAGCTTAGAACCTAGCACAGGGGATTTAATCAAGTGTCTTCTATGTTGACTTCTTGAAGACCAAATAAGAATTAGCTAGGCCAAAATGGGGGGACCATATCTGTATCCATTAGGAATCCTTTTGCCTACAGCAAATAGCTTAAACAAATAGGGGTTTATTTTCTTACATAAAAGAAATCTAGAGATAGGCAGTAGTTAATATTGACCCAGCATCTCAGGGATGTCAGGAATAACATGTTGGCTGTGTGCTTAATATTTCCCTCATGGTCACAAAATAATTCCCTTAGCTCCAGACATTGCATTTGCCTCCAAAGCTAAAAAAAGAATGAAGCATCCCATCAATCTCAGCTCCTGTTTTTAAAGAAAAGTTTTCTCTCAAAAGTGTCCCAATATGTTTCTGCTCATTTATGGTTGGCCAGACCTTCCTACATGGCTACCCCTAGCAGTGAGAGAACCCAAGAAAGTAAGAATTTTGCTTTTAGGTTCCGTGGTGAAGCTAAGCTTGGAAGAAGGAAGCTGGGATGATGGGCTTTGGGTGGGCCAACCAGCAGAGTCAACCATAGTATTCCAAAGGCTATTTTTCTTTTTCCTTTTCTTTTTTTTAATTGTTTTTATTGTTGTTGTTTTAAAACAGGGTCATGGTGTGTTGCCCAGGCTGGAGTGCAGTGGTACAATCACTGCAGCCTCAATCTGAGTCTATTTTTCTTCAGCACTTCCTGATTTCATTTACTATCCATTCAATTACTAGCAATTCTTGTTATCTTTATGTTAGAGTCCACATAAGGCACAAAGTCTCTGCCTTGAGATGCAAACTAATCAGGACAAGGGCTAAGAACAGTGACGGGGATGGGCAGGGAGGGGTGGGAGAGCTTTCCTGGAGAAATCTTCTCTCACCCTCTTCAGGAGCCTTTTTCCACCCATCCTCCTCCTCCTCCAATTATTCAGGTTCTCTCTATATCTTTTAATTTAAAAAAAAGACTTCAGGCTGAGCACGGTGGCTCACGCCTGTAATCTCTGCACTTTGGGAGGCTGAGGTGGGTGGATCACAAGGTCAGGAGATCAAGACCATCCTGGCTAACACAGTGAAACCCTTGTCTCTATTAAAAAAAAAAAAAATTAGTTGGGCGTGGTGGTGGGCGCCTGTAGTCCCAGCTACTCGGGAGGCTGAGGCAGGAGAATGGCGTGAACCCGGGAGGTGGATCTTGCAGTGAGTTGAGATCGTGCCACTGCACTCCAGCCTGGGCAACAGAGCAAGACTATGTCTCAAAAAAACAAAAAACAAACAAATAACAAAAAAAACTTCATTGCCATAAAATACATATAACAAAAAATGTGCTATTTTAGCCATTTTTAAGCATACAGTTCAGTACTGTTAAGTACATTCACATTGTTGTGCAACCAATCTCCAGAACTCTTTTTCATCATTCAAAACTGAACATTGATACTCATTATAACAACTCCTCATGTCTCCCCACCCCCAACCCCTGGCAACATCGTTCTACTTTCTGTGTCTACGCATTTGACTACTTTAAGCATCTCATCTAAGAGAAATCATCCTGCATTTGTCCTTTGGTGACTGATTTATTTCACTCAGCATAATGCCC
Organism: Rhinopithecus bieti; assembly: GCF_001698545.2. Classification (NCBI taxonomy): domain Eukaryota; kingdom Metazoa; phylum Chordata; class Mammalia; order Primates; family Cercopithecidae; genus Rhinopithecus; species Rhinopithecus bieti. The sequence goes on from NW_016811820.1 coordinate 1,851,420, forward strand.
TCAAGGTTCATCCATGTTGCAGTATGTGTCGCCATGTCCTTCCTTTTGAAGGCTGAGTAATATTCCACTGTATGAACATGCCATATGTCCCATTTTGTTTATCCATTCATTCACTGATGGAATCGATGGGCGTCAGGTCCTATCTATTTTCTTTTTTTTTGAGATAGGGTCTCACTGTGTTGCCCAGACTTGATCTCAAACTCTTGGGTTCTAGTGATCCTCCCACCCCAGCCTCCCAAGCAGCTAGAACTATAGGCATGAGCCACCACACTCAGCTTCCTATCTGTTTTTGTAAACCTGAACAAAAATGCTTTCTCCCAGGATGACCAGACCAATCTAGTGCTCAGTAACCCTTTGCAGTGTAATCACTGTCTCTGTGAGAAATAAACAAACATCTATTGGTTTCAGCCACTGACATTCTGTGTTTTCTGTTAGTAAAAGCCTGATCTTTGTTGATATACCTCATTTGTCAAACAGATATATCTCTAAGGCTGATAATTATATGATAGGTACATTAGTTTGTTTCGTGATATGGTTTGGCTGTGTCCCCACCCAAATCTCACCTTGAATTGTAATAATCCCAACATGTCAAGGATTGGGTCAGGTGGAGATAATTAAATAATGGGGGCTGTTTCCCACATACTGTTCTCATGGTAGTGACTAAGTCTCATGAGATCTGATGGTTTTATAAATGGGAGTTTCCCTGCACAAGCCCTCTTGCCTGCTGCCATGTAAGACATGACTTTGTTCCTCATTTGCATTCAGTCATGATTGTGAGGCCTCCTCAGCCATGTGGAACTGTGAGTCCATTAAACCTTTCTTCTTTATAATTATCCAGTGTCAGGTATGTCTTTATTAGCAGCGTGAGAACAGACTAATACATTTGGGCTGCCATAATAAAATACTACAGACTAAGTGGCTTAAATAACAGAAATGTAGTTTCTTACAGTTCTGGAGGCCGGAAGTCCAAGATCAAGATGTTGGCACTGTTGGTCCATTCTGAGACCTCTCACCTTGGTTTGCAGATGGCCGCCTTCTCACTATGTCCTCAGGTGGCCTTTCCTCTGTGGGCAAGTGCCCCCAGTGTCTCTGTGTCCAAATCTCCTCTTCTTATAAAAACACCAGTCAGATTGGATTAGGACTCACTCTAATGGCCCCATTTTTAACTTCATCACCTCTTTAGAGATTCAATCTCCAAATACAGTCACATTGTGAAGTACTGGGGGTTAGGACTTCAGCATATAGATTTGGGGAGAGGACATAATTTTGTCCATAACAGTATAAACTCTGTGGTCATACCAGTTGCTGACATACTCACACCACTGCATGCCAGCCTAGGTGACAGAGTGAGACTCTGTCTCTAAAAAAGAAAAAGAGGAAAAGAGAAAAAAAGCCTAAACCACTAACCGTTACTATTTCTAAAGCTGAAGCAAAACAGGTGAGTTATAAATAATTCTTAATTTTTCTTTTTATTTTTTTTTAAATCCTGGGTGTAAAGACCAAGCTAGAAACCAAAGCTTCAGAGAAATAAGTTGGCTCCATGCAGGAGCATGGCCTTTGAGTCAAAATACCAATCTGACTGTGTCCCTCACCCTGCCCCCAACCTCTTCACCACCACCTGTCAGAATAGCTGCCAGCCAGTGGTCTCTGCAGGTTTCCAGCAAATATTCCTTCTTTGCACAGAGGACGCAAATACCTGAGACTGGAAACAAATTTCTTGAAGTTGCTCAGGTCCTTTACCTAAGTTAAGTTGAACTGCTTTATTGATTTATTTATGAGATAGAGTCTTACTCTGTCTCCCAGGCTGGAGTGCAGTGGAACAATCTGGGCTCACTGCAACCTCTGGCTCCTGGGCTCAAGCAATTCTCGTGCCTCAGCCCCCCAAGTACCTGAGATTACAGGGATGTTCCACCGTGCCCAGCTAAATTTTGTATTTTTAGTAGAGATGAAGTTTTGCCATGTTGCCCAGGCTGGTCTTGAGCTCCTGCCCTCAAGTGATCTGCCTACCTCAGCCTCCCAAAGTGCTGGGATGACAGGCGTGAGCCACCTCACCCGGCCCAAGTTGAGCTGTTTTAAACAGTGTTTGGAGAAAACATTGTTTCCAACAATTACTACCAAGTTCTTTCTAAATAGTTTATAGTGCATGGTTTCTAAATGTCCTATAATAATTAAAATTTAAAAAGAGCAAACATTTGGTATTTACTGGGTTCTAGGCACTATGTTAAGTACTTTATAGGTATCTCAATTAATTATCACAATTGTATGATAGAAGCAGGGGTGTCTTAGTCCATTTTGCATTGCTGTAAAGGAATACCTGAGGCTGGGTAATTTATGAAGAAAAGAGGTTTCTTTGGCTCACGGTTCTGCAGGCCATACAGAAGCATGGTGCCAGCATCTGCTGAGGACCTCAGGAAGCTTCCAGTCATGTTAGACCGCAAAGAGGAGCCAATGTGTCACATGATGAGACGAGAGAGGGAGCAAGAGAGAGGCGGGAAGGGGTGCCAGACACGTTTGGTTTTTTTGTTCAAACTGGATCTCCCTCTGTCACTCAGGCTGGAGCAAGGTGGTATGAACATGGTTACTCTAGCTTTGACCTCCTGGGCTGAAGTGATCCTCCTGCCTCAGCCTCCTAAGTATCTGGGACTATAGGCCTGTATGACCCTCCCTAGGTAATTTTAATTTTTTTTTTTTTTTTTTTTTTTTTTT
>NW_016811820.1:1854457-1885498 GCF_001698545.2 Rhinopithecus bieti
TGGAGACAGGATCTTGCCATGTTGCTCAGGCTGGTCTTGAACTTCTGGGCTCAAGCAATCCTCCAGCCTCAGCCTCCCATAGTTTTGGGATTACAGGCATGAGCCACCATGCCTAGCCTCTTAGATTCTTTTAAACAATCAGATCTCTAGGGAACTAACAGACTGAAAACTCATTTATTACCTTGAGGAGGGCACCAAACCATTCGTGAAGGATCTGCCCTCATGACCCAAACACCTTCTGCCAGGACCCACCTCCAACACTGGGGATTAATTTTTTTTTTTAAGACAGAGTCTTGCTCTGTCATCCAGGCTGAAGTGCAGTGACACGATCTTGGCTCACTGCAGCCTCAAATTCCTGAGCTCAAGCAATCCTCCTGCCTCAGTCTCCTGAGTAGCTGGGACTCACAGTGTATGTCACCATGCCCAGATAATTTTTTTTTAATCTTTTATAGAGATGAGGTCTCACTTTGTTGCCCAGGTTGGTTTCGAACTCCTGGGCTTAAGTGATCCTTCTGTCTTGGCTTCCTAAAGTACTGGGATTACAGGCATGAGCCACCACCATGCTTGGCTGTTGTTTTTTTTTCAAGTGACAAATTTTCGTCACCTCTTCCAGGCCACCTGTATGCCCGTGTGCGTTTCACAGTGCACAGCATTTAACTGCATTCATCAGCCGTACTAATCCCACTTGCTCGTTTGCCCAAGTCATGCCAAAACCATCAGGTCGGCTCAGTGCTTCCCTCTCACTTGGCCTGTGATTTTGATGTCCTCCCCACCTCCGCCTCTCAGAACTGTGTGTTCAAAGAAAGACCTTGGATTCAAACTTCTATCTGCCCAGACTCATCTTTGCTAGAACTGTGACTTCCAGACCTCTCCCTCTCTCCCTCTGTGCTGCTGATTCAAATTTTAAAATTCCCCCAGGAGGTGACTCCAATCAGTAGGAGGAGACGTGATCCAGAAATGATCTGGGAGGGTTTTGTCAGTAGGTCTCACCAACAAAACAGATCTGCACCAGCAAAGGCACGAGCGTGGCCTCGCTGTAACAAGAACAGAGAGGCTCCGGCCTGAGCGGCACCGGGTCTGCCCTGCGCCGCAGTAGGGCGTAAGCACGATGGCTGATAAAAGGACAGGGAGCCTGGAATGATCTGATAAGAAGCAGGTCCCACTGCAGAATCTTAAACAGAGCAAGGGCGTGATCAGAATGGTGATGGGGACTCCGTTCTATGGGCTGGGTGACTGGAGAAGGTAAGAGGCAGCAGAGAGGATGGTCAGGACAGACACTAGAGCAATCAGTGTGACGGGGACAGACGGATCCTGACTTATGACTGTGGGAACAGACACCGCTGGGAGTCATCAGAGAGCAGTTGTAGGGAAGGACAAGGACTTGGTGGTTGTCTGAATATGGGGTGTAGAAGACATAGGAATAACAAGCGCCAAGTTTCTCCCCACAGGAATAAAGAGTGCTGGAACTGGAATCGGGGCACTCAGAAAGGAATTGAGAGGCCAGGGCAGTTGCTCATGTCTGTAATCCCAGCACCCTGGGAGGCCGAGGCGGGAGGATTGCTTGAGGCCAGGAAATCAAGACCAGCCTGGGCAACATAGTGAGACCTTGTCTCTACAAAAACATTTTTAAATTACCTAGAATGGTGGCTCATACCTGTAAATTTATTTTATTTTATTTTTTGAGACGGAGTCTCACTCTGTCACGTCGCCCAGGCTGGAGTGCAGGAGCGGGATCTCGGCTCAATACAACCTCCGCCTCCTAGGCTCAAGTGATTCTCATGCCTCGGCCTCCCAAGTAGCTGAGACTACAGGCACACAACACCACGCCCAGCTAATTTTTGTATTTTTAGTAGAGACAGGGTTTTGCCAGGCTGGGCTGGAACTCCTGGCCTCAAGTGATCCACCTGCCTCGGCCTCCCAAAGTGCTGAGATTACAGGCGTGGTCCCAGCACCCATCCATACGTGTAATTTTTTAATTTATGAGATGGCTCATACCTGACTACCTATATTCCCAGCTACTTGGACGATGAGGCAAGAGGACCGCTTGAGCCCAGGAGTTCAAGGCTGCAATGAACTGTGATTACACCACCACACTGCAGCCTGGGAGACAGAGTGAGACACTATCTAAAAAAAAACAAAAAAAAAAACCTGAAAGCAAGGAGTCAAAGCCTGACATTCCAGAAAAGGAGCAGAGATGCTCTCTGAACACAGGATAATGGGAAAATAATCTGCTGTTTAAGCTGGAGCTCAAGCCTCAGACATCCCAACAGCCCACAAGGTGATGGAACAAAAATGTGTAAACACAGCACCTGTATTCTCACCTACCCAGGAGGCTGAGGCAGGAGGATCACTTGAGGCCAGGAGTTCAAGGCTGCAGTGAGCCACGTTCATGCCATGGCACCCCAGCCTGGACAAGAGAGCAAGACCCTGTCTCAAAAAAAAAGTCAGATGGCACTGTTCCAGCATCACAAGAGGGTCCTAAAATCCCAGCATCTCTCTCCAAACCCCAGCAGCACTACCACCACCTTCATTCAGGCCCCTTGCCCGTTACCCTGGCTTTGGTAACAGCCTCCCTAGCTTGACTCCCTGCTTGTGGTGTCCAGTCCCTCTGTATTCCCCATCTGGTCTCCACATGACAGGCCCTAGTATTTTCTTTTCTTTTTTTTTTTTTTTCTTTTTTGAGATAGAGTCTAGCTCTGTTGCCCAGACTGGAGTGCAGTGGCACTATCTTGGCTCACTGCAACCTCCACCTCCTGGGTTCAAGCAATTCTCGTGCCTCAGCCTCCCAAGAAGTTGGGATTACAGGTGCCCACCACCGCACCTGGCTAATTGTATTTTCAGTAGAGATGGGGTTTCACCATGTTGGCCAGGTTGGTCTAGAACTCCTAACCTCAGGTGATCCGCCCACCTCGGCGTCTGAATGCACTGGGATTACAGATATGAGCCACCACCCCTGGCCCCCAGTCTTTCCTCAGTGTGAATACTATCTGATACCACTACTGGCTTCAGCTTGCATTCCAGGGCTGATGCACCAGGCCCTCCAGATCCAGTCTCCAACCCTCTCTGGCTTCACCTCTCAGCAGCCTCCCTGGCTCCTCTGACTCCTAAAGTACCCACCTCTGGCTCCCAGGCCCTTATCACCAGTGGACTGCTCTGTCCACAAACCTTCTGCCCACTTTGCAACCCCAGCTAGCCTTTTGACTCGTCTTCAAGGCTCAGTTGAAAGGTCATCTGCTTTCTCCAACACTGCATTGAGAGTATCTCTTCTGCCCCCGCAAGCATCCTAGGCTTCCTGACATTAGGGTGCTTGTCACACGGCACGAACCTCTCTTGCTGCAATTGCCAAGCCCCACACCCTGGGCCCCACAGCAGGAGCGACATCATTTTCATGGTAAGAGACCTCATTCCCGGCATTTAGCTTGGCCGGGCTCACTCTGAGCATGCAGTCAATGTTTAAATGAATAGATGATGTCATCAGAGCCTTGGCATGTTGCTACTTGCGAGTATACCGTCTCAGAGAAGAAAAGCTCAGCGGTTTAAGAACACAAACTCCAGAAGGACTTAGATGCATATGCCCGCCATGCACTCCTCACTGTGTGGCCTTGGGCCATCGCTAATATGAGTGCTATAAAAATTCTCTATGTATTCACTCATTTAATCCTCCCAGTCACTCTATGAGGGACATATGGGACATACTGCTGGAGCTGTGGGGTTTTTGTTTTGTTTTGTTTTTTGGAGACAGTCTCTCCCCGTAACGCAGGCTAGAGTGCAGTGACATAATCTCGGCTCACAGCAACCTCTACTTTCCAGGTTCAAGCAATTCTCTTGCCTCAGCTTCCCAAGTAGCTGGAATTACAGCACACGCCACTACGCCTGGCTAATTTTTGTATTTTTAGTAGAGACAGAGTTTTGCCATGTTGGCCAGGCTGGTCTCGAATTCCTGAGCTCAAGCAGTCTTCCCATCGTGACCACCCAAAGTGCTGGGATTAAAGATTTGAGCCACCACTCCTGGCCTAGGGTTATCATCATTGCTTTTTTTTTTAAGAGACGGTGGCTCACTCTGTGGCCCAGGCTGGAATGCAGTTATAGCTTACTATGGCCTGGAAACTCCTGGGCTCCAGCGATCCTTCCACTTCAGCCTCCTGAGTAGCTAGAACTAAAGGCATGTGCCATCATGCCTGGCTAATTTGTTTATTTTTTGTAGAGATGGGGGTCTTGCTATGTTGTCCAGGCTGGTCTGGAACTCCTGGCCTCAAGTGATCCTCCTGCCTCAACCTCCCAAAGTGCTGGGATTTACAGAAGAATAAGCTGAGGCGCAGAGATGTTAGACAACTTGGTAAATGAGAAAGTCAGGATTGGAAGCCTCATCCTTAACCACTAGGTTGTACTGCCTAGCTTAGCACAGGGCCAGACACATCACAAGTACTCGAGAAATGTGAGCCTCCACCAGACAACAGCTTTGGAGAGCTCCAAAATGCAAATCAGTTCCCCGTATCTAGGAGAGCACACAGCCTGGTCCATCCATGCTTTAATCCAGAACAGAACCTTCAACCACTGGTGTCATTTTGGCCCCAGCACCAGCATCACCAGGGGAAGTTTCCTTCACACAAAGGAATACTGTATGGATTGTCATTGAAATTACCGCAAACTAAGAAGAGCTCAATTTCTTTATCTGTAAAATAAAGGGAAATAGGCCAGGTGTGGTGGCTCACACCTGTAATCCCAGCACTTTGGGAGGCCGAGGGCAGGGGTGGATCCCTTGAAGTCAGGAGTTCGAGACCAGCCTGGCCGACATGGAGAAACCCCGTCTCTACTAAAAATACAAAAATTAGCCTGTCGTGGTGGCATGGGCCTGTAGTCCCAGCTCCTCGGGAGGCTGAGGCAGGGAGAGTTGCTTGAACCCCGGAGGTGGAGGTTGCAGTAAGCCCAGATCGCGCCACTGCACTCTAGCCTGAGCGACAGAGTGAGACTCTGTCTCAAAATAAATAAATAAATAAATAAATAAATAAATAAATAAATAAACAAATAAAAATAAAGTGGAAATAAAGGCATTGACTACCTCACAGTGTTGTTCTTAAGTTTAAATGAAATAAGATGGGAAGTTGAGGCAGGAGCACTGCTTGAGGCCAAAAGTTCAAGACCAGCCTGAGCAATATAGGGAGACTCCCACCTCTATAAAAAATAAAAAATCAGTCGAGTGTGGTGGCGCACGCCTGTTGTCCCAGCCACTTGGGAGGCTGAGGTGGGATGATCACTTGAGCCCAGGAGGTAGAAGCTGCAGTGAGCTATGATGGCACCTCTGCACTCCAACCTAAGCAACAGAACAAGACTCCATCAAAAAAAAGCTTGCGGCCAGGTGCGGTGGCTCACGCCTGTAATCCCAGTGTGATTTGGGCGGCTGAGGCGGATGGATCATGAGGTCAGGACATCAAGACCACCCTGACCAGCATGGTGAAACTCTGTCTCTACTAAAAGTACAAAAATTAGCCAGGCGTGGTGGAGTAGCTGTAATCCCAGCTACTCAGGAAGCTGAGACAGGAGAATCTCTTGAACCCGGGAGGCGGAGGTTGCAGTGAGCCGAGATCATGCCACTGCACTCCAGCCTGGGTGACAGTGAGACTCCATCTTAAAACAAACAAACAACGAACGCAACTCCCAAATAACACAACACACGTGCACGCACACACACCTCACACCATTATTTATAAGTGGAAAAGAATTGATCGATGAAGGCCAGTTTATACTCATTTCATAACAGTTTTTGCTTGTTCATAATGCAGCACCATTAGTTTCTAGTTTTGCAGAGTTGTAATCACTAGAAAAGCTACTATGGGACAGAGGAAGATGGAGCTAGCAAGGCAGCCGGCTTCACAAGGCAGCCGGCTTCACAAGGCAGGCCTGTACATTTGTGTTTCCTAGCTTTTGTGTACTTAAGTTCACAAACCCAAGTCCTCATCAGCAAGCCTTTTGCATTTGAATAGATTACGAAGTGTTTATAGGCCTGAGTCCTTGCAAGACAGTAGTTAATTGGCCTCACAAACAGCAGCAGGAGAGTCTCATTATCCTGATTTAACAAAGGAAGACACTTCATCCAGAGAAGTTAAGGGACTGGATCCAGGCCCTAGTGCTGAGTCTAATCATCATTGTTATCAGCATCGTTATCATCGTCACTAATTTTTAACATGCTAGGAGGACACTCCAACAATCTGTCCTCATCCGCCAGGAGCTCGTAGATGAACAGACCTTTGATGTAACCATTTTTCAAAGAGCTAAGTAGGTAATAAAACATAAATATTTATTGAAAGTAATACTGGAACCTCAGGCCTCATTCCTCATTAGAAGGAGACCAAGGGGCTAAATATAAAATTGTGGGGCAGTCACCTTTCTGCTGGGGACCTGTTTCCCCAACAGTAGTGAAGAATTAGTACCACCTGGCTGGGTGCAGTGGTTCATACCTGCAATCGCATCATTTTGGGAGGCCAAGGCAGACAGATCACTTGAGGTCAGGAGTTCGAGACCAGACTGGCCAAAATAGTGAAACCCCATCTGTACTAAAAATACAAAAATTAGCCAGGTGTGGTGGCACACACCTGTAATCCCAGCTACTCGGGAGGCTGAGGCATGAGAGTCACTTGATCCTGGGAGGTAGAGGTTGCAGTGAGTCGAGATAACACCACTGCACTCCAGCCTGGGTGACAGAGCAAGACTCTGTCTCAAAAACAAAGTACCACCTGGATGAGTGTGGTGGCTCACACCTGTCATTCCAGCGCTTTGGGAGGCTAAGGCAGGAGGATTGCTTGAGACCAGCAGTTCGAGACAGCCTGGGCAACATAGCCAGATGCCATCACTACAAAAAATTAGCTGGTCATGGTGAAACATGCCTGTAGTCCCAGATACTTAGGAGGCTGAGATAGGAGGATCACTTGAACCCAGGAGGTCCAGGCTGCAGTGAGCTGTAATTGCACCACTGCATTCTAGGCTGGGCGACAGAGCAAGACCCTGTATCAAAAGAAGAAGAAGAAGGAGAATTAGTACCACCTGACAATGTCTTCTTTCCTAGGGATTGGTTGAGATATTTGTTACACACCTAGATTCCTAGGCCTCTACACTGCAGATCTGGGGTGGGCCTAGGATCAGAGACTATAAAGATTGTTATTTTAACTAAGGATGCAACAGAGGTCAGGACAGAAAGCTTTGGGGCTAAATGTGTCCAAGGCAGTCATTGTTCAATGTGGCCCTCACAGCTGCTGACCCAGAAACATGGCTTATTTTTAGAAGTCTGGACAAACCCAAAGCCTGACAGATCACTTTTCTCTGTAGTACATAGAACTGAATTGAACTAAGAACCTTGAATGGATAGTAACATGGTCATCTAATTAGGACCTTTTTCCACAGGGCATAGCCTGCTCAAGAGTAACTCAGAAGGGCATAAATATGAGAAATGGCCCAGATCAGATGGCTCGGGCTTTAAGTGACCTTGGGCAAGTTACTTATCTTTTATTTTTTGTCTTTGAGGCAGGGTCTCACTCTCAATCCCAGGCTGGAATGCAGTGGCAAGATCTCGGCGCACCACAACCTCCACCTCCTGAGTTCAAACAATTCTCCTACCTCAGCCTCCAGAGCAGCTGGGACCACAGGAGCACGCCACCATTCCTGGCCAACTTTTGCAATTTTTTTTGTAGAGAAGGGGTCTCACCATGTTGCCCTGGCTGTTTTTTGTTTTTTTTTTTTTTTCAGACAGAGTCTCGCTCTGTCACCCAGGCTAGAGTGCAGTGGCACCATCTTGGCTCACTGTAACCTCTGCCTCCCGTGTTCAAGCTACTCTGCCTCAGCCTCCGGAGTAGCTGGGATTACAGGCACCCACCACCACGCCTGGCTAATTTTTGTACTTTTAGTGGAGACAGGGTTTCACCATGTTGGTCAGCCTGGTCTCGAACTGCTGGCCTCAAGTGATCCACCGGCCTCCCAAAGTACTGGGATTACAGGCATGAGTCACCGTGCCCAGCCCCAGGCTGGTCTTGAACTCCTGCAAATTCTCTTCCTTGAGCCTCAGTTTCCTCATCTGTAAAGTGCAAGTAATATACAACATGAATAAACCTTAAAAACATTATATTAAATGAAAGAGGGTAGACACAAAAGGCCACATATCACATAATCCCATTTACATAAAATCTCCAGAGTAGGTGAATCCATTGAGAGAGAAAGCAGATTAGTGCCTGCTAGGGGCTGAGGGAGGGAGGAATGGGGAGTGACTTTTTAATAATTAGGACTTGCCCTTTGGGGCAATGAAAATGTTCTGAAACTAGATAATGGTGATGGCCGCACAACCTTGTGGATATATTAAATGCCACTGAATTGTACATGTCAGAATGGTTAAATGATGTTATCTTATGTGCAGTTTATTACAGTTTTTTTAATGCAATCAAGGCTGAGCTCAGTGGCTCAGGCCTGTAATCCCAACACTTTGGGAGCCCGAGGCAGGAGGATCACTTGACCCTGGGGGTTCGAGACCAGTTTGAGAAACATAATGAGACCTTGTCTTTACAAAAAAATGTTTAAAAATTAGCCAAGCGTAGTGCCGTTTTGCCTGTAGTCCCAGCTATTCTGGAGGCTAAGGTGGGAGGATCACTTGAGCCTGGAAGGTCAAGGCTGCAGTGAGCCAAGATTGCACCACTGCACCCTGGCCTGAGTGACAGAGATTCCGTCTCATAATAAGTAATTAAAATAAAATACAGATTCCAGGGCCCTGCCCCAGGGATTGTAAGTGAAGCTCAGCAATCTGTATTTTGAAAAGCTTTCTCTGCGATTCGAAGGAAGAGCCAAATCTCAGACCAGTGACCAAGTCCTTCCCAAACTTGCCCAGTCACAAGAGACACATGGGGCACCAGTTAAACATACAGATTCCCAGGACTTTCTTCTGGGATGACGCCCTGGAATCAGAATGTGTAATAAAGCACATCAGATAATTCATGGGATCCGGCAAATTTGGGAAGCACGGCTTCAGTCGCATTTTCTCGCTTTTTTTTTTTTTTTTTTTTGAGACAGTCTCACTCAGTCACTCAGGCTGGAGTAAAGTAGCATGATCCCAGCTCATTGCAACCTCTGCCTCCCAGGCTCAAGTGATCCTCCTGCCTCAGCCTCCTGAGCAGCTGGGGTTACAGGCATGCACCACCATGCTCAGCTAATGTTCTAAAATTTTTTATAGACACAGGGTCTCACTATATTACCCAGACTGCATTCAAACTCCTGGGCTCAAGGGACCTTCCCATTCAGCCTCCCAAAGTGCTGGAATTATAGGTGTCAGCCACCATGCCTGGCTAACAGTCTTAGAAACACCATATACAACCCAATTCTCATCTCTCAAGCCTTAATCTCTTCACACTGGAATAACCCCACAAGATATTTTGGTTCCCCCATAATAAAATGAAACCAGTTGCCTATAAGGTCAGAAGCCATCCTAGGCTGGGCCTGGTGGCTCACACCTGTAATCCCAGCACTTTGGGAGGCTGAGGCTGGAGGATCACTTGAGGCCAGGAGTTCCAGACCAGCCTGGCTAACATGGTGAAACCCTGTCTCTACTACAAATACAAAAATGAGCCGGGCATGGTGGCAGGCACCTGTAAGTCCAGCTATTCCAGAGACTGAAGCAGGAGAATCACTTGAACCTGGGAGACCGAGATTGTAGTGAGCTGAGATCATGCCATTGCACTCCAGCCTGGGTGACACAGTGAGACTCTGACCCCCCCCCCCAAAAAAAAAAAAAAAAAAAAAGGCTGGGCACAGTGGCTCAAGCCTGTAATCTCAGCACTTTGGGAGGCTGAGAAGGGCAGATCACGAGGTCAGGAGATCAAGACCATCCTGGCTAACACAGTGAACACCCCTGTCTCCTTACTAACAAAATACAAACAAGCATAGCCAGGCGAGGCGGTGGGCGGATGCCTGTAGTGGCCAGCTACTCGGGAGGCTGAGCAGGAGAAATGGCGTAAACCCGGAGGACGGAGCTGTGCAGGAGCTGAGATCGGCGGACCAGCTGGCAGCTCCGCAAGCCTGGTGACCAGAGCGAGGACCCGTCTCAAAAAAAAAAAAAAAAAAAAAAAAAATCCATCCTGCAGGAAGCACTTCATTCTCACAGGACTCTTCTCCCTTTAGCAAGAATTTGATAAGAAAGAAGACACGCCCTCCATGTATTTGTGCTCAGCTCAAAACAAACTCTGCTTTCAAAGAAATTGCGTTTCTATGCAAAGACCTTCAGTGCCAAGTTAACCAAAAGACATTTCTCTTGTAAAGCCATGAACCTGCATTATACCTCTAATGGCTTATAAATAAATAATGGACATAAAAATAGCAATAATGAACTTGGAAAATACTAGCTAATTTACACCATAATAGAAATACCCAGGGATCTTTAACAATTGAAGGACCGATGCCAGCTTCTGTAGTAAGCACACCAAACCATATTATTCCACATGTGAGTGTAATTTCTAAATTGCAGTGTGTCATTCAGAAGGGTATATGCTCTCTGAAAAGCAAAGAAGTATTTATATGAGTGCTATTCCTCAACTGCATCATTCCCTGATGAGAAAAAGCAAAGAAATTATTGGAAAATGTATTCGTCGAGGCCCAGAAGCAGAATGTTTCAGAAAAAGGCTATCATTAACCTTTCGGGTTTTTTTGTTGTTGTTTTTTTTTTTTTTTGAGATGGAGTCTTGCTCTGTCGCCCAGGCTGGAGTGAAATGGCACAATCTTGGCTCACTGCAACCTCCGCCTCCCAGGTTCAAGCGATTCTCCTGCCTCAGCCTCCTGAGTAGCTGGGATTACAGGTGCTCGCCACCTCGCCCGGCTAATTTTTGTAATTTTAGTAGAGACGGGGTTTCACCATGTTGGCCAGTCTGGTCTTGAACTCCTGACCTCAAGTGATCCTGGCCTCCCAAAGTGCTGGGATTACAGGCATGAGCCACTGTGCCTGACCAAAAAAGTCTGTCATTAATCTTTATGCAGTTGTGGAGATAGACCAGTGCCCCACGCCACATGAAGTGTACAGAGGTGTGCGCACTCATGTCCCAGCAAAGCCTGCCTTAAGGCCAGCCACTGATTGACATGGGGAATCATGGGGACAGCTGCTGTGGATGAATGGATCACACACACCAGTCACCTTTCCAAAACCCAAATCTCAGCCCATGTAGTAGTTGGCAGTTGCCTAGACAGAAAAAAAAAAAAAAAAAAACAGTTTTGGCTGGGTGTGGTGGCTCAGCTGTAATCCCAGCTCTTTGAGAGGCCAAGGCAGGCGGATCACAAGACCAGGAGTTCAAGACCAGCCTGGCCAATATGGTGAAATACCATCCCTAGTAAAAATACAAAAATTAGCTGGGCATGGTGGCAGGCTCCTGTAATCCCAGCTACTCGGGAGGCTGAGGCAGGAGAATCACTTGAATCCAGGAGGCAGAGGTTGCAGTGAGCCGAGATTGTGCCACTGCACTCCAGCCTAGGGGAGACAGCGAGGCTCCATCTCAAAAAAAGAAAAAAGAAAACAAAAATCTCAACTCCTAATTCAGCATAAGGGATCCTCCAAAAAACAGCCCCTCCCTACTTCGTGGGCTGCATTTTTAGCTTTCCTCCCCTCCCTTGTTCAGTTTCCTCACTTTGCATCTTACACACCAATGATTTTGGCATATTTTGAGTTTTCTAAGCATATCTCGATACAGTGGTTTCCAGTGGGGGTCATTTTGCTCCCTTTCCCCATTACTCCACCCTTCAGTGGACATTCAGAGACTCTGAAGACTTTTTTTTTCTTCTCACTCCTCCCATCCTCTACCTTCAAGTAATTCCCAGTGTCTGTTGTTCCCTTCTTTGTGTTCACGTGTTTGCATCATTTAGCTTCCACTTATAAGTAAGAACGTGCGGTATTTGGTTTTCTGTTCCTGTGTTAGTTTGTGAAGGATCATGGCCTCCAACTCCATCCACGTTCCTGCAAAGGACATGATCTCATTCTTTTTATGGCTGTATCGTATTCCGGTTTACATGGACCACATTTTTTCTTTATCTAATCTGCCACTGATGGGCATTTAGGTGGATCCCATGTCTTTGTTATTGCAAATAGTGCTGCAACGATGTCAAAAGTCACCCTGAAGGAAGCACTCCATTCATACATAGGCATGCATGTGTCTTTATGGTAAAATGATGTATATTCTCCTGAAGATATTTTTGATTGCTACTAGTGGAGGTGCTGCAAGCATCTAGCAGGTGTAGGGGTCAAAGATGCTGCTAAACATTCTGTAGTTCACAGGACAGTCTCCCATAAAAAAGAAGAATCCAGCCCCAAATGTCAATAAGGCCACTTTTGAGAAACTTTTCCTTGGTAAATTGAATTAATGGCCCTAAATTTTTACCCATCCCTAAGTCCATACCATAAGCCGTTTAATTTTGCAGTGTTCTCTCATCATGGAAAGGGCTTCTTCCCCACTCTTGACTCTGGGCTCAGCTATGTGACTTACTTTAGCCAAGAGAATGTGGCAAAATGACGTACCTTTTTTTTTTTTTCTTTGAGACAGCGTCTTGCTTCGTCGCCCAGGCTGGAGTGCAGTGGTGCGATCTCAGCTCACTGCAACTCCACCTCCTCGGTTCAAGTGGTTCTCCTGCCTCAGCCTCCTGAGTAGCTGGGATTACAGGCATGCACCACCACACCTAGCTACTTTTTTGTATTTTTAGTAGAGATGGGGTTTTGCCATGTTGCCCAGGCTGGCCTCGAACTCTTGAGCTCAGGCAATCCACCGGCCTCAGCCTCCCAAAGTGCTAGGATTACAGGCGTGAGCCACCCCGCACCGGGTCAACTGTACATGTTTCTACTTGGCTTGTACCTCTGCCAGTGCCACGACAAGGACTTGTAGTGATCTGGGAGCAGGGAAAGGATGAGAGACTTATGAAACAAAGCCAGTCCCCAGCTAAGCCCAGACTAAATCCACCAACCCACAGGCAAACTCATGAGAAATAATTATTGTTTTAAGCCCTTGAGTTTTGGGAGAATTTGTTATGCAGTAATAGCTAACTATTACAGACACAATGCTGCTTCATGCTTTTGGACTTGCTGTTTCCTCTGCTTAAACATGTCCCCTACTCTCACCCCCATATGACTTGGAAAATTGTTCTTCATCTCTCAAAGCCCAACTCAGAGATCACCCTTCCTGCAAACCTTCTTGGATGCCCTGCAAAAAAATAATCCATTCCTCTTTTCCTACAGACTTTGACTGTTGAACTGCCATATTTGTATTAACTTGTCTTTATCTCTTACTAGATAGGGAATTCACGAGAGCAGAGACTTTGTCTCAAATCTGACCCCAGGATAGCACAATCAGAGTGGACACTCAGGAAATATTTGCAGAATGCAAAGGGCTGGCCTGGAAGTTGGGGGAAGGTGATTATCAGAGACATTCATCAGCTTTGGCTCTAGCCCTGGAATGGTGCCTGGAACGTGGCCCAATCCCTGTGACAAAAGAAGAGACTATGGGCTCCAGCCTGTAGTCTGGATTTCCCTGCCAATCAAAGTTGTCATGGAGAGGAACAGCCTCTGCCATTACTGTTTAGCACAATGAAACTGTTTAGAGGAGAGCCTTACCTTCAGGAAATTCCAATGAGCCTGTTTTATTGTTACCCTCCAACAGTAATGACTCCCGTAGGATTAAACAGAGTGTAAAGTAATTGCTAAAACATCCCCTGCTGTGGACAGAGGAGCCTGCACAAGATGTAATGCTCCCACTTCACTTGGGAGGGAGGAGGCTTGCTCATGGAAACAACGTGTGTCATTACAGCTTTACAGAATAGGAAGAGGCAGCGGTGGGAGGAAAAATGCAAGGCAATGCAGCAGAAAGAGTTCAGACTTTGGAAACGGATCAGCTCCAGTTGAAAGCCCAACCACACCCCAGGTCACTTCATGCCTCCGAATCTTGATTTGCTCATCTGTAATAGAGAAATATAAAACGTGGCCAGGCGCAGTGGCTCACACCTGTAATCCTAGGCCAGGAGTTCAAGATCAGCCTGGCCAAAATGGTGAAACCCCGTCCCCACTAAAAATGCAAAAAAATTAGCCAAGTGTGGCGGTGCATCCCTGGAATCCCAACTCCTTGGGAGGCTGAGACAGGAGAATCGCTTGAACCCAGGAGGCGGAGGTTGCAGTGAGCCAAGATCGTGCCACTGCACTCCAGCCTGGGTGACAAAGCCAGACTTTGTCTCAAAAACAACAACAACAAAAAACACAAAACAAGCAAACAAACAAAAAAAACCCCCACATATATATGGAAAGAGCAAGAGAGAGAATAATGTAAAACATCTGTCTTCTAAAGACTGTTGCGATGATAAAACAGATAATTCATGTGACAATGGCTGGTGCAGAGAAGTCGCTTGGTAATTAGTTTCCTTTCCTCCTGCAGAAGTTTGGAGGAGAAACATACCTGAACAAATAGGTCAAAATTAGGGAGCCAGGTGCAGAGGCTCACACCTGTAATCCCAGCACTTTGGAAGCCCAAGGCTGGAGGATTGCTTAAGGCCAGGAGTTCATGACCAGACTGAGCAACACAGCAAGACCTCATCTCTAGAAAAAAATTTAAAACTTAGCCAGACATGGTGGTGCATGCCTGTATTCCCAAGTATCTGGGAGGTTGAGGTAGGAGGATTGCTGTGGGCCAGGAGTTCGAGACTACAGTGAGCTATGACTGAGCCACTACACTCTAGACTGGGTGACAGAATTATGAGATCTTGTCTAAAAAAAAAAATGGCCAGCCCAGTGGCTCATGCCTATAAGCACTTTGGGAGGCCAAGGTGGGTGGATCACCTGAGGTCAGGAATTCGAGACCAGCCTGGCGAACAGGGTAAAACCCCTCTCTACTAAAAAAAAAAATACAAAAATTAGCCAGGCATGGTTGTGGGCACCTATAATATCAGCTACTCGGGAGGCTGAGACAGGAGAATCTCTTGAACCCAGGGGACAGAAGTTGCAATGAGCCAAGATTGCACCACTGCACTCTGGCCTGGGTGAAAGAGCAAAACTCTGTCAAAAAAAAAAAAAAAAAAAGGCTCATGCCTGTAGTCCCAGCACTTTGGGAGGCTGAAATGAGTGGATCACTTGAGGTCAGGAGTTTGAGACCAGCCTGGCCAACATGGTGAAACCTCGTCTTACTAACAAATACAAAAATTAGCCGGGCGTGGTGGTGGACGCCTGTAATCCCAAATACTTGGGAGGCTGAGGAAGGAGAATCACTTGAACCCGGGAAGCAGAGGTTGCAGTGAGCCGAGATCATGCCACTGCACTCCAGTCTCGGCAACAGAGTGAGACTCTGTCTCAAAAAAAAAAAAAAAAATAATAATAATAATAATATGGGGCCAAGAGTGCCTCAGACCAGGGGTCCCCAATCCCTGGGCCATGGACTGGTTGTTCCCTTCTTTGTGTCCATGTGGTCAATGTAGAACCAGGCTGCACAGCAGCAGGTAAGCGGTGGGCAGGTGAGCAAAGCTTTATCTGTATTTACAGCTGCTCCCCATCACTCGCATGACTACCTAAGCTCCGCCTCCTGTCAGATCAATGGCGGCATTAGATTCTCATAGGTGTGTAAACCTTACTGTGAACTGTGCATGCAAGGGATCTAGGTTGCATGCTCCTTATGAGAATCTAATGCCTGACGATCTGTCACTCTCTTATCACCTCCGGATGGGACTGTCTAGTTGCAGGAAAACAAGCTCAGGGCTGTCACTGATTTATATTATGATGAATTGTACAATTATTTCATTATCTATTACAAGGTAATAATAGAAATAAAGTGTACAATTAATGTAATGCACTTGAATCATCCTGAAATCATTCCCTCCACCCCTAGTCCATGAAAACATTGTCTTCCACAAAACTGCTCCCTGGTGCCAAAAAGGTTGGGGACCGCTGCCTTAGACAATAGAGACATTTAATTATTTCAGCCAACTAGAAACCTGCAGAGAAGCTCTTCCTGGGTGATTCCACATCTCTGCCACTCTCCTTGCCTTGAGTTAGTGATCACAATAAGGTTGCAGCTGCTCTAAACACCAGGTCTGCGTACAAGACTATCCAGAGGAGGAAAGGAAAAAGGGGTATCTCTTCCCACATCTCTCTATTTTTTTGGAATTTTTTGTAGAGATGGGGTCTTGCTATGCTGTTCAGGCTGGCCTCAAACTCCTGGCCTCAAGTGGTCCTCCCACCTTGACCCCCTAAAGCGCTGGGATTATAGACATAAGCCTCTGCACCTGGCCAACATCTCTCTGCTTTTATGAGAGGATATCTTTTCCAGGAGTTCCCCCAACAGATTGCTCTTTGGGTTTCATTTATCCAGAACTGGAACAGATGGCCATGGATAGCTACCAGGGAGGCTACTGGGCAATAACAAATCTACCACTGAAATCTGAGATGATGGTGGCCACTTTGTGTGATCTGAGCAATGGTGGGCTCTGTAAGCAAGGAGGAAGGAAGAATGGCCAAACGAATGGCCTTAAACTTAGTTGCCCTCCCAGCCCCATAGCTAAGCCTGCCTTCATATGGCTTACTTCATTCACTACTCATTGCTGTCCAAAACCCCTCTGGAACAGGCATTGTTTGGGGAGTAAGGGCACTTCATCATCCCATGAAAACAGCTCAACATGAAGGTATCAGTCCCCCAGTTTTAGAAACCAGGCCGGGCGCGGTGGCTCATGCCTGTAATCCCATACTTTGAGAGGCCAAGGCAGGCAGATCACCTGAGGTCAAGAGTTCGAGACCAGTCTGACCAAGATGGAGAAACCCCATCTCTACTAAAAAAAATACAAAATTAGCCGGGTGTGGTGGCACATGCCTATAATCCCAGCTACTCGTGAGGCTGAGGCAGCAGAACCTGGGAGGTGGAGATTGTGGCGAACCAAGGTTACGCCATTGTACTCCAGCCTTGGCAACAAGAGCAAAAATCCGTCTCAAAAAAAAAAAGAAAGAAAGAAAGAAAAGAAAGAATGAAACTTCAGGGAGTTGGAATTGGTAAAAAGGCAGAATCCTGTACTCTCTACACAGATATAGATTTAGTAAGTCAAGAAAGAGGGACAAAATCAGCATTTTAACACACACTTCAGGCAATTCTTATGCACAGTAAAGTGAGAACCACTGCTTAACTCTTGCTAATACTCATGCAATTATAAAATACATAAGATTCTTCTTCTTTATTTATCTATTAGAGACAAGGTCTCACTCTGTTGCCCAGGCCGGAGTGCAACGGCACAATCCTAGCTCACCGCAGGCTGGAACTCCTGGACTCAAACGATGCTCCCACCTCAGCCTCCTGAGTAGTTGGGAGGCTAATTTTGTAACTTGTTTTGTTATTGTTGTTGTTGTTGTTGTTGTTGTTGTTTTGAGACAGGTTCTTACTATGTTGCCCAGGCTGGTCTCAAACTCCTGGCCTCAAGCCATACTCTCACTTCAGCCTCCCAAAATGCTGGAATTTCAGGCGTCAACCACTATGCCTGGCCAAGATTATTCCCTATTACTATAGAACCAGTCCCTAACACCACAAATGGCACATAGTAAGCACTGAAATATTTGTTCAGCAAATGAATTTTTATAAAAAGAACATCGGTGGCCGGGAGCAGTGGCTCGTGCCTGTAATCTCAGCACTTTGGGAGGCCAAAGTGGGAGGATTGCTTGAGGCCAGGAGTCTGAGATCAGCCTGAGCAACATAGGGAGAATGCATCTCTACAAATAATTTAAAAATTAGCTGAGCATTAGCGGGGCACACCTGTGGTTCCAGCTACAAGTTAGGCTGAGGCAAGAGCATCACCTAAGCCTGGAAGGTCAAGGCTGCAGTGAGCCATATGATCACGTCATTGAACTCCAACCTGGGCAACAGACCAAGACCCTGTCTCAAAAAAAAAAAAAAATTCCCCTGGGAAAGTCACTGTCAACTTTTGCCAGGGGATTGGTATTCTCCTGGGAAAGGAAGGTCTTGGTGGAACTAAAGACTTTTGAGAAATAGAAAGAGTAAGGAACAGGCTGAGAGGCCCCAAACATAGATTTTCCTACTTCACAATTTTGTCTCTAAAAATCACATCCAGAGGGATCAGGAAAGCGTAACCACCTCGAGAGGGGCGAGTGACGAGAGCGTCACCACCTCAAAGATAGTTGTGTTTTCCTTGAGTTGACAGAACAAGGGTGAAAATGCAATATAGAATTGTGTTAAGTCATATTAAATTAGGGCAGAATTCAGATTCTGGCATGGAACTTAAGATAATAACAGTCTATTGATTTGAGAATTGCATTCAGCCTGAATCGGGTCTGTCAGCCTAAAGCTGCATTTTGGCAATGTGATTATTTTCAGTAACATGGCGCTTGAATATCAGTATCAATAACATTCACCTGTAGAGAAGAAAAAAATAAACACCAACTACCATGACCCTTAAGAACGATGGACCTCCCAATATATGCCACTAGGCAGGAAGGTCCTACAGGTCTGTGGCCCCGGGATCCTGGGCATTCATCCCCTTGGGGAGGCTATAGTGTTGCTGAAGTCATCTCGGGAATGTTTCGGGAAAAACTCTCACACTGTGTTTTTTCTCTGCTCTCACATCACCACTGCTATCATCAACACAGAAGACTTCTGAAACCAAGGGAATGAGGGTTTATCCCCACACACCAAGCAGCAGACATCTGGGTGTCCTCCAATTTAATTCCGACTCTATTCACATGGAGATTGTGTCAGATCCCATATGTTGAGGGCTCAGTCCCCAAGACTGCCCCCCAACCCCCCGCCAGCATCAGACACCAGCAGCAAGTCTGGGGATCCGGAACTTCTGACCAATTGCTTCAGCTTGGAAATCCCCTCTTTGGGTTCTATTAATTTGTTGCAGCAGCTCACAGAGCTCATGGAAACACTAACTTACATTTTCCGGTTTCTTATGAAGGAGAGTGCAAAGGAGACAGATGAAGAGGTGCAGAGGATGAAGTATGGGGAAAGAGGCACAGAGCTTTCATTGTCTTCCCTGGGTGCAATTTCCTCCAGGAACCTCCAGGTGTTCAGCTATCTGGAAGCTCTCCAAACCCTGTCCTCTTGGGTTTTTATGGAGGCTTCATTATGTAGGTATGATTGATAAAACCGTTAGCCACTGGTGATCAACTTGACTTTCAGCCCCTCTCTGGGAGGTGGGGACTGGAGTTGAAAGTCCCAACCCTTTAATCCTGCCTTGGTCTTCCCAGTGACCATTCCCCCAACCCTGCCAAAGCTATCAGACAAAAGACCCAGAAAAGGGCTGGACTCAGGGGCTCACACCTATAATCCCAGCACTGTGGGAGACTGAGTTTGGGGGATCACTTGTGGTCAGGAGTTTGAGACCAGCCTGGCCAACATGGTGAAATCCCCTCCCTACTAAAAACACAAAAATTCACCGGGCATGGTGGCCTACGCCTGTAATCGCAGCTACTCAGGAAGCTGAGGCAGGAGAATTGCTTGAACCTGGAGGCAGAGGTTGCATTGAGCTGAGATCATGCCACTGCACTCCAGCCTGAGGTCTCATTCTCACTCAGAGTGAGACCCTGTCTCAAAAAAAAAAAGGACCCAGAAAAAACAGCATTTTGGGGATCCCAAGGATTTTAGGAGTTCTATGCCAGCAAAGAAATGAAGACCAAATACATATTTCCCAATATCACGATGGCACACCCCCACATTTCACCATCTTCACAAACTGTATTCTCCCACCATCTGCCTTCACAATATGAGGAGTAGCAAGAAAACTATAAGCTCGGGCTGGGCGCAGTGGCTTACGCCTATAATCCCAGCACCTTGGGAGGTTGAGGCAGGTGGATCACCTAAGGTCAAAAATTTGAGACCAGCCTGGGCAACATGGCAAAACCCTATCTCTACTAAAAATACAAAAATTAGCTGGTCATGGTGGTGCATGCCTGTAGTCCCAGCTATTCGGGAGGCTGAGGTAGGAGAATCACTTGAACCCAGGAGGCAGAGGTTGCAGTGAGCCAAGATCGTGCCACTGCACTCCAGCCTGGGCAACAGAGTGAGACTGTGTCAAAACAAAACAAAACAAAACAAAACAAAATGCACACACACACACAGAAAAGACAGCATTTTGAAGAGCCCAAGGATTTTAGGAGTTGTATGCCAAGAAACAGAAATGAAGACCAAATATATATTTCCCAGTATCACAATGGCCCGCCCCCACATTTCACCATCTTCACAAACTATTCTCCCACCATCTGCCTTCACCATTATGAGTAGTAGCAAGAAAACCACAAGCTGTGATTTGTAGAGGTTTAAGGAACTAATCCCTCAAACATCACTCTCCTCTAAAAGTTAAGCCTGGAATTCAACCCTTGATGCTGTATTCTGTCATTGGTGGTGCACACGTTCTGTTCTAACCTCAGCTGTTGTGCTCTAATTCAATTTGGCGTTCACTACCTGAAGTTGGTGTAGACCCCACAAGTTAAGGGCTTCACAAGAAGGCTGACCCTCACTTTAGACACCAGCTATACTTTAGGGCCACCCACACTTCAGACTGCCTACAAATGTGGGGGTCCCCACCACCCCCTGAGGTTTAATAACTGGTTAAAATGACTTACAGAACTCAAGAAAATACTATAACTACAGTTTTTTGTTTTGTTTTGTTGTTTTGTTTTGTTTTGAGACAGGGTCTTGCTCTGTTACCCAAGCGGGAGTGCAGTGGCATGATCATAGCTCACTGCAGCCTTGACCTCCCAGGCTTAAGCAATCCTCCTGCCTCAGCCTCTTGAGTAGCTAGGTCTACAGGCATGAACTACCCTGTCCAGCTATTTGTTTTATTTTTTTGTATAGATAGGAGTCCCACTTTGTTGCCCAGGCTGGTCTCGAACTGAGAGGCTCAAGCAATCCTCCAGACTTGACTTCCCAAAGTGCTGGGATTACAGGTGTGAACCACCACACTGGGCTACAACTACAGTTCTGGGGGGGGTTTCTGGGTTTTTTTCTAAGACAAAGTCTTGCTCTTTTTCCCAGGCTGGACTGTAGCGGTGCAATCTCAGCTCACTGCAACCTCTGCCTCCTGGGTTCAAGTAATTCTCCTGCCTCAGCCTCCCAAGCAGCTGGCATTACAGGCACCCACCACCACGCCTGGCTAATTTTTGTATTTTTAGTAGAGACGGGGTTTCACCATGTTTGCTAGGCTGGTCTCAAACTCTTGACCTTAAGTGATCCTCCTGCCTCAGCCTCCCAAAGTGCTGGGATTACAGGCATAAGCCACCATGCCCAGCCCACAACTACAGTTTTTTTTAAATGAAGGATACAAATCTGGACCAGCCAAATGAAGAGATACTTACGGCAAGATCCGGGAGGGTCTCAAATGTAGAGCCTCCATGCCCCTCCCCATCAAATCAGAGCATGTCTCATTGATGTATTCACCAACCAAGAAACTCCACTGAGCCCCAGTGTCCAGCTTTTTTATTGGGGTTTCATTACATAAACATGACTAATTCAATCATCAGCTGCATCACTGGACACATGAGTGAACTCCATCTCCAGTCCTGTTGTTGCTCATTGGTAAACTGGCTCAAAGTCCTCTAATCACATGGTTGATCTCTCTGGCAACCAGCCTAAGGACCCACCATGAGTCACTGCAGTAGCATAAACTTGGGTGTGATCCAAGGGGCTCCTGAACAATAAAGATACTCCTGTCACTTGAGAAATTCCAAGTGTTTTTGAAGTTCCATGCCAGGAATGCAGGACAAGACCAAGCAAATTCTTTATTGTACAATACACATGTGCTGCCTTTGCCAGTGCAAATACAGCTAAGCAGGCAAGCCACAGAGCCCCTGAGTCTATCTTTCTCCCTTTCAAGAGGAGACACTGAAGGAAGCAGTCACATTTGGGGTTTTTTAATTTTTTCTTTAAAACAAGGTCTTGCTCTATCACCCAGGCTGGAAAGCAGTGGCACAATCGTAGCTCACTGCAGCCTGAAATTCCTGGGCTCAAGCAATCCTCCCATTTCAGCCCCCTAAGTAGCTGGGAGTACAGGTGTGTTCCACCACACCCAAGCAAATGTTTTCATCTTCAGTAGAGACAGGGTTTCACCATGTTGCCCAGGCTGGTCTTTAACTCCTGGTCTCAAGTGATCCTCCTGCCTTGGCTTCCCAAAGTGCTGGGATTGCAGGTGTGAGCCACCGCACCCAGTCATCCAGAAATATTTCTTTTCTCAATATCCTCATCCAAAATCTGGGTCACTGAAATTTTGCCTGCCGGAAATGCCAAACTGACTTATGACTACCAGGTTGGAGCTTCCCATCCCCAGCTCCAACCTTGTAATGATAAACACATCCGCACCAAACGTAAACTATTGTCTCAATGACATTATAAACCCAAGGAAATTGTTAAACAGGATACTCATTTCGTATTCCCTACATCTAGCACCTATTAAACTGCCAAGAACTTACCTGATGCTCAATAAACACTTGTTCAGTTTAATTAACTGGTTAATTCAAATATTAACTATAATGTATCCAATTCAAAAAACCATAAACATTTAATGAACACTCACTGTAAGCCAAGCTCTTAAGAAACAGCAATGAAAAAAGCATAGCCCTTGGTCCCTAGAAGCTGTCAAAGGTAGGCCGAAGACAAGAAAACTAAAATTATTTCATCATAAAATTGAAATTCTATAATAGAAGTAAGAGAAAAGTACTATGGAAACTTTAAGTAATGAGTGTTTTTGAGCACCTATGTGTGTGTAATGGGATTGGGAAGTAAGAATGTTAAGAATGGAGTTTGGGCCGGGCGCGGTGGCTCAAGCCTGTAATCCCAGCACTTTGGGAGGCCGAGATGGGCGGATCACGAGGTCAGGAGATCGAGACCATCCTGGCTAACATGGTGAAACCCCGTCTCTACTAAAAATACAAAAAACTAGCCGGGCGAGATGGCGGGCGCCTGTAGTCCCAGCTGCTCCGGAGGCTGAGGTGGAGCTTGCAGTGAGCTGAGATCTGGCCACTGCACTCCAGCCCCATCTCAAAAAAAAAAAAAAAAAAAAAAAAAAAAAAAAAAAAAAAAAAAAAAGAATGGAGTTTGTAGAAGAGAAGATGTTTGACTTACCATTAGTTGGTAGTTAGATACTAGCAGAGGAGAAGAAGTAAATGTAGGCAAACTAAAACTGTGAAAACAAAAGGAAGCTGGGGAGAGGGTCACAAAGGGGACACAGGAAAATTTGGGGATTATGGAATTATTTTTTATGATACTGGGGAAATGTATACAGTTTACTATGTATTTGTCAAAACCTGTAGAACTTAACATCACAAACAGTAAACTTCAATGGATGCAGATTTAAAAAAATAAATCAGAAGATGGGGGTATCCCAGAATGAAATGCAGACTGTGACAAAAGAATCTAAATGTTTTACAAAGCTGTGAAGTGGATTGGGGAAAAAAGAGCTGATCTAAATAACTTTGGAAAATGCAAGGCTAAAAACAAATGGAAATCCACATAAACACTATACTCCAGTTGGTGAAGTTGTTTCTGATAGGATTATAGGTTAAAATTTCTGAAACTATTTTACATGCATACTGGGGATAAACTAATAAGCAAATAGAGGGTAGATGGTGGGAGATGAGTTTATCACTATTCTCAAGGGAAATTACGAATAAGCAGGAGGGAAACACTAGACTAAACCATGTGGTGCTGGAATAGAGTCAGAGATATCAGCATGAATTCATGTTTAATTGAATAGGGGAACAAATGATAAATACAGAAGCTATTGTAGATAAGTTATATAAACATAGTGATATGGTTTAGCCCTATGTCCCCACCCAAATCTCATCTTGAATTATACTCCCATAATTCCCACGTGTTGTGGGAGTGACCCAGTGGGAGATAATTGAATCATGGGGACAGTTTCTCCCATACTGTTCTAGTGGTAGTGAATAAGTGTCACAAGATCCGATGATTTGATAAGGGGAAACCCATTTCACTTGATGCTCATTCTCTCTCTTCCCTGCTGCAATGTAAGATGTGCCTTTCACCTTCCACCATGATTGTGAGGCCTCCTCAGCCACATGGAATTGTGAGTCGAATTAAACCTCTTTCTTTTGCAAATTACCCAGTCTCAAGCATGTCCTTATCAGCAGCGTGAAAATGAACTAATACACGAGTTAGTATACACATATATTTTCTAGTTCTGTCAGTTTGTTGGGCCTAGAGGTAGTGACATCCCTGTAGAAATGAGCACATTGAGTGTCCAGATCCTGGCCTCTAATACCATTCTGCAATAAAAGGAAGCAGAGCACCTTGCAGATACGGCTGAAGCTAGAGCTGTGGCACGGAAGATACAAGATGAAACCGGAAATCTTATGGTGCTAGAAAGTAAGAAAGTGGCTGGATGAGGCAGCTCAGGTCTGTAATCCCAACACTTTGCGAGACAGAAGTGGGCAGATCACTCGAGCTCAGGAGTTCAAAATCAGCCTGGGCAACATGGTGAAATGCCATCTCTACAGAAAAATACAAAAATTAGCCAGGCTTGGTGGCGTGCACCTGTTGTCCCAGCTACTTGGGGGGCTGAGGCGGGAGGATCACTTCAGTCTGGGAGGTCAAGGCTGCAGTGAGCCATGTTCACACCACTGCACTCCAGCCTGTGTGAAAAAGTGAGATCTTGTCTCAAAACCTTTTTTTTTTTCTTTTATCCAGAGGCATGCGCCTATAGTCCCAGGCACCTGGAAGTTTGAGGTGGGAGGTTCGTTTGAGCCCAGGAGTTCAAGTCTGCAGTGAGCTATGATTGCACCACTGCACTCCAGCCTGGGTGACAAAGCAAGACCCCATCTCAAAATAAACAAAAAAAGAAAGCAAGAAAGGACTCAGGAAACAAAAGGATAGGGCATATCAAAGTCTGAAAGATTCCAAATGGCCAAAGCGGCAACAATTTAAACAACAAAATAAATAGCATAGTATGGATTATAACCCAAAGTATACAAGAAACAACCATGAGTCCATACTGATTGTATTAGTCCATTTTCCCTCCCTCCACACACAGGGATTACAAATCAAAATGAGATTTGGGTGGAGACACAGAGACAAACCATACTACTGATTTAAGTAAACGACTGAGTAAAATAATTGTGGGCCTTAGAGACAAATTTTCCTTACAGAAGAATGAAAAAAGTATACAAAGGGGAAAAATAGGCAGGGTGGGGTGGCTCATGCCTGTAATCTCAGCACTTTGGGAGGCCAAAGTGAAAGGATCACTTGAGCCCAGGAGTTGGAGACCAGCCCGGCAACAGAGTGAGACCCTGTCTCTACAAAGTCTTCTTAAAAATTAGCTGGACATGATGGCACATGCCTGTAGTTCCAGCTACTTGGGAGGCTGAGGTGGGAGGATCGTTTGAGCCTGGGAGGCTGAGACTGCAGTGAGCAATAATTACGCCACTGCACTCTGGTCTGGGTGAGAGAGCAAGCCATGCATCAGAAAAAAAGAAAAGAAAAGAAAAGGAGTGGGGAAAAAAATAAGGTAACATTTCAGAGAAGAAATCTGGCAAGCAGCAAACACTTCTTTTATCTGATGATCAAGATCAAGGTTAGTATCAGTGATACATCATGTTAATAGTACATAACTTTCATGTGATGTGATGAAAATGGCATTTCATCTCTATAGTCTTCCTTCCAAAATCCCAAAGCCTAACCTAGCCATGAGAAAAACATCAGACAAGCCCACATTGAGAGAATTCTACAAAAATACCCAGCAGTGTTCCTCAAGACTGTCAAGGTTATCAAACACAAGAAAAGACTTGAAAAACTGTCACAGATCAGAGGAAACAAAGGACAGATGACAATTCAGTGTAATGTGGTGTCTTGGATGGAATCCTGAAAAAGAAAGAAAACATCAGTGAAAGAAAAAAAAAAAAAAACTACTGAAATCTGAGTAAGCCAGAAGTTTAGGTAACAGTAATATACCAGCGTTGGTTTCTCAGCTGTGACAAATGTACCATGGTAATGTCAGATGTTAACTATAATGGAAACTAGACGGTGGGGGTGGTATATGTGAGCTCTCAGAAATAACCCTGCAACGTTTCTATACACCTAAAATTATTCTAAAACAATAAGGATTTTGTTTGTTTTTAATACAGGACAAGTTGAAAAAAGCAAGAAATCTGGCATGGTTGGCATATCAGTTGATTGGCACAATGAGAAGAGATGAGGCTTGATGGTGTTTGGGGTCAGATTCTAGCAGCTCTGTAAACCGTATCAGTTAGGAACACGAGGCCAGCAGTGCTTAAACAAGTAAGGGTGTTTTCAGTTACACAATGGGAAGTCTGTGAGTAGGCTCTA
This sequence comes from Rhinopithecus bieti, assembly GCF_001698545.2. Lineage (NCBI taxonomy): Eukaryota > Metazoa > Chordata > Mammalia > Primates > Cercopithecidae > Rhinopithecus > Rhinopithecus bieti. The sequence goes on from NW_016811820.1 coordinate 1,880,764, forward strand.
CAAAGCTGGTAAAGAAACTCTTGTTCTTACTATTATTACTATGTGCTTGCTCTTTCTTTCTTTCTCTTTCTTTCTTTCTTTCTTTCTTTCTTTCTTTCTTTCTTTCTTTCTTTCTTTCTCTTTCTCTCTCTATCTCCCTCTTTCTCTCTCTCTCTCTCTCTTTCTGTCTTTCTTTTTTTCTTTCTTTTTTTTGAGATGGAGTCTTGCTCTGTTGCTCAGACTACAGTACAGTGGTGTGATCTTGGCTCACTGCAACCTCCACTTCCTGGGTTCAAGCGATTCTCCTGCCTCAGCCTCTCAAGTAGCTGGGATTACAGGTGCACGCCACCACGCCCAGCTAATTTTTGTATTTTTAGTAAAGATGGGGTTTCGCCATGTTGGCCAGGCTCGTCTTGAGCTCCTGACCTCAGGTGATCCACCCACCTCAGCCTCCCAAAGTTCTGGGATTACAGGAGTCAGCCACCGTGTCTCGCCATTTGTTTGTTTGTTTGTTCGTTCATTTGTTTTTGATTCAAACAGGGTCTTACTTCATCACCCAGGCTGGGGTGCACTGGCATGCTCACAGCTCACTGTAGCCTCAACCTCTAAGCTCAAGAGATCCTCCTGCCTCGGCCTCCCTAGTAGCTGGGACTATAGGTGTACTCCACCACATCCAGCTAATTTTTTAATACTTTTTGTAGAGATGGGGTCTCACTGTATTGACCAGGCTGGTCTTAATCTTCTGGGTCCAAGTGATCCTCCTGCCATGGCCTCTGAAAGTGCTGGGATTACAGATGTGAACCACTGTGGTTTTTGATTTTCATTTTCACAATTGTAAAATGGTCACACTGTAGGAGCATTTTGCAGGAAAAGGAAAAGTGAATCAGAAAAGAGCCTGATGGGTGAATCCGTCTCCTCTCTGATACTTTCCCACAAGCCCTGCACACTTCGACTTCTCATTGTCCAGAAGGGATCATATGGCCATTTCTCTTTTTTATTTAGAGGCAGGGTCTTGCTCTCTTGCCCAGGCTGGAGTGCAGTGGCGTAATCATAGCTGACTGCAGCCTCAACCACCTGGGCTCAAGCAATCCTCCTGTCTCAGTCTCCCAAATAGCTGGGACTACAGGCATGTGCCACCATTCCCGGTGGCTAATTTTTGTACTTTTTGTAGAGACAGAGTTTTGCCATGATGCCTAGCTGGCCTCAAACTCCTGGGCTCAAACAATCCTCCCACCTTGGCCCTCCAAAGTGCTAAGATTACAGGTGTGAGTCACCGCACCCAACCACATGAATATTCCTTACTGCAAGAAAGCCTAGGAAGGCTAGTATTCCTTACTGGACACAGTGACTCTCCAAATAAAATCAGCATCCTATTTGTAAGGAGAAAGAGATGGATATTGAGAAGTTGAGAAGTTTTTTGGTAGAGACAGGGTTTTGCCATGTTAGCCAGGCTGGTTTCGAACTCCTGTTGGGTCTCACTCTGTTGCCCAGGCTGGAATGCAACGGTACAATCACAGCTCACTGTAGCCTCAACCTCCTGGGCTCAGGTGATCCTCCCACCTCAACCTCCCAAGTAGCTAGGACTACAGGTATGCACCACCACACCTGGCTAAATTTGTATTTTTGTAGAGACAAAGTCTCACTATGTTGCCCAGGCTGGTCTCAAACTCCTGGGCTCAAATCATCCTCCCACCTCCGTCTCCCAAAGTGCTGGGATTACAAGCATGGGCCACTGCACCTGGCCTCACAAAAAAAAATTTTTTTAATTAACCAGGTGCACCTGTGGCCCCAGCTACTCAGGCTGAAACAGGGGAATCTCTTGAGCCCAGTAGTTGGAGGCTGCAGTGAGCTATGATCACACCACTGCACTCCAGCCTGAGCAACAGAACAAGACCCTGTCTTTAAAATTAAAGAGAGAGAGACAGACAACCAACAGGACTCGGTGTTAAATTAGAAAGGTTATTTAGATAGGTTGTGAGAATCAAAGAAGTCAAAGATTACTGAGGTACAGTAGCTCAAGCCTGTAAACCCGGTACTTTGGGAAGCTGAGGTGGGAGGCTTGCTTGAGCCCAGGAGTTTGAGACCCATCTTGGCAACATAGTGAGACCCACCCCCCCATCTCCACGACAAACAAAAATATTAGCCTCACATGGTGATACACACCCATGGTCCCAGCTACTCAGGAGGCTGAGGTGGGAGGATCACTTGGGTCCAGAAGGTTGAGGGTGCAATGAGCCACGAGCCACTGCACTCCAGTCTGGGCAACAGAGTGAGACCCTGTCTCAAAAACAAACAACAACAACAACAAAAAAAAAAACAGGCCAGGCTTGGTGGTTCATGTCTGTAATCTCAGCACTTTGGGAGGCCGAGGCAGGTGAATCACTTGAAGCCAGGAGTTCGAAACCAGCCTGGCCGACAAGGCAAAACCCCATCTCTACCAAAAAATACAAAAATTAGCCAGACATGGTGGCACACATCTATAATCCCAGCTACTTGGGAGGCTGAGGCATGAGAATCACTTGAACGTGGGAGGCAGAGGTTGCAGTGAGCTTAGATCGAGCCACTGCACTCCAGCCTGGGTGACAGAGAGAGACCGTCTCAAAAAACAAAACAAAACAAAAAGATTACTGAGTATTTTAATCTTAAATAACTGAAAGGATGGTTATACTGGTAACCAAGCAAGGACTATGGGAAAAGGATCATAAGTGCAGCTTGAACTTGCTGAGTGTAGCGGGCCTGAAGCATAAACCCACAGCAGGTAAAAGGAATTCCAGATCTGACCTCAGGAGAGACAAGGGACTGTGCTCGAAGCAGTGAGCACATCAAGTACTCGCCAATCTACTCACATTCAAAATACTGCGAAATGCTAGAGTCTTCCCATTCCTGTATTCAGTTCAAAACTATTACATGGGTAAGCACATTTCTGGAAAAAGAAAAAACTATTTCAAGCATGATGATAGACTTCTCTCAGTACAAAACTCTTTCTCTTTTTTTTTTGAGGCAGAGTCTTGCTCTGTCACCCAGACTGGAGTACAGTGGTGTGATCTCAGCTCACTACAACCTCTGCCTCCAGGTTCAAGTGATTCTCCTGCCTCAGTCTCCCAAGAAGCTGGGACTACAGGCAAGCCCTACCACAGCCAGCTAATATTTTGTCTTTTTAGTAGAGAAGGGGTCGCACCATGTTACCCAAGCTGGTCTTGAACTCCTGAGATCAGGCAATCCGCCCATCTCGGCCCCGCCAAGTGCTAGGATTACAGGCATGAGCCACCGTGCCCAGTCACAAAGCTCCTTTTAAAAAGTATTATGTGACCTACAAGGAATAGAAGTGTTCCAGCCATCTCGAGTTTCAGTCCTGAAATTAGAATTTGCTTCTTCTGAGAAACAAAGAACTTTACATGTCCAAAGTCAAATCGACCTCTTGGATGATGAATCTTATAATTACTCTTAAATAATGGCTCAGCAAAGCGATGTAGGATAAGTTACTGTAAACATAAAAGCAAATCAGAAATCACTTGAGGAGGAGGACATTGTGGTTAAGAGGACAGGCATGGGCAACAGGCTGAACTAGATACAGATCCTGAATTCACCACTGACGAGCAGTCTGATCCTAGGCAACTTACTAAATCTCTCACATCCTCCATTTCCTAGCCTGCAAAATTAAAAAAAATAGCCGGGCTGGGCTCAGTGGTTCACACCTGTAATCCCAGCACTTTGGGAGGCTGCAGTGGGCAGATTACCTGAGGTCAGGAGTTGGATACCAGCCTGGCCAACGTGGTGAAACCCTGTCTCTACTACAAATACAAAAATTAGCCGGGCGTGGTGGTGGGTGCCTATAATCCCAGCTACTCAGGAGGCTGAGTCAGGACTTGAATCCGGGAGGCAGAGGTTGCAGTGAGCAGAGATGGCACCATTCCACTCCAGCCTGGGCGACAAGAGTGAGACTCCATCTGAAAAAAAAAAAACAAAAAAACAACTAGCCAGGAGTGATGCCTCACACCTGTAATCCCAACACTTTGGGAGGCTGGGAGGATCCCTTGAGCCCAGGAGTTCGAGACCAGCCTGGGCAACATAGTGAGACTCCACCCCTACAGATAAAAAATTTTTTAAATTAGCCAGGTATGGTGGTACATGCCTGTAGTCTCAGCTACTCCGGAGGCCAAGACAGGAGGATTGCTTGAGCCCCGGAGTGGGAGGCCGCAGTGAGCTATGATCGTACCACTGCACTCCAGCCTGGGTGACAGAGCCAGACTCTGTTTGCAAAAAAATAAAAATAAATAAATAAAAACAGTGCCTATATATAGTACCCCACAGAAGAGTTATTTTGAGAAATGAATGAGATATAATGTCTGGCATGTACTAAGTTATTAAATAAGTGTTTATTCATAGTGGTAGCAGTCTAGTAGTAGTATTACTATTTGCATACTTAGTATGATAGAGAATTATGATATGCAGGAAACTAAGTTTCTTGAATTAGTGCAGAAATGTTTTTAGTTACACAGTCACTCATCAGCTTGCCAAGACCGTACAATATTTTACAGTAAATGAGTGATAAAACATTGAATTAATTCATTTTGTCACCAGTTTATGACTTTAGGGAAAAGGAGGCTAGCTTACAAGAGGAAAAAAAAAGTGAGTTGGTTATTTCTTTTTATTTATTCTTTTTTCAGAAGGCTAGCATTTTTAAACCCTCATTTTGAAAGGAAAAGTCAGCCTTGTGGCATTGGTTTTCCCCACTTTTGTAGAAAAACAGGGCTTT
>NW_016811820.1:1889051-1895182 GCF_001698545.2 Rhinopithecus bieti
CTCCAGCCTGGCGACACAGCAAGACTCTATCTCAATAAATAAATAAATAAATAAATAAATAAATAAAATAAAAATAAATAAATACAATACAATACAATAAGTCCAAGAGAGGAGGAAGCAGAAATTAGGATCCCATCCCCACTCAATGAAGCACCAATGAATTGGCCCCATTTTAGTCCTTCCTCCATGCCAGATTCAAGCCACAGGGAAGGCAGCAAATAGTGGTGGTTGTGAGAAGGTGCCCAGGCAAGGGATGCTGTCACACATGACTCACTAGCCATTCCAAAAACAGCAGAGAGGGACCCAGAGTGGCTGCTTATTTCTTGTGAGAGAACCACAGGTGCACCTATGATAGTGGCATCACATCACCCCAGTGCTTGGATCCCCAGTGGATGCACACCACCAGTGCCATCATTAGCACCCCCTTTCCCTCCTTGCGGAAGCTGCTGCAGGAAGGAGCACTGTGGGGACAAAGCTGACGCTGGCTTCCAGGTGGTTGCCTACTCCTACCTATTTTCTTCCAGCACAAAATTTGCTCATCATGAAAATATTTCAGTGACTTGTTAAATGCCCCTTTTCTAACAATTTTTTTTTTCTTTTTTTTGACAGAGTCTAGCTCTGTCACTCAGGCTGGAGTGCAGTGGCCCAATCTTGGCTCATTGCAACCTCAGTCTTCCAGGTTCAAGCAATTCTCCTGTCTCAGTCTCCCAAGTAGCTACAGGCGCACGCCACCACACCCAGCTAATTTTTCTATTTTTAGTAGAGATGGGGTTTCACCATCTTGGCCAGGTTGGTCTCGAACTCCTGACCTCAGGTGATCTGCCCCCCTCCCCCCCGCCCCCCCGACTCTCAGAGTGCTGGGGTTACAGGCATGAGCCACTGTGCCTGGCCAAAACAGGGCTTTCTTAACTTCCAAGAAGGGCTCCAAAAGGAAGCTAAGGTGATACACGCAATGTAGCCACAGGCTTTCTGCAAACAACTTGATGATCTAGTCAGGACAAACAGAAAGAAATGCTGTAGGCAAGATTACCCCCTTTGTGAAACATCAGCAGAAACAAATCCCACCTGTTTACAGGATGACACATGACGGAAGTACAATGGAGTTAGCTCTCTTTACAACAAAAATTTAAAGGCAGTTACCTTGCAGGCCAAGAAAGAACATGTAATTAATTAATGCCAGAGGTTGCTGTCCATAATGAAGAAGACACAATGTACCGCCATTCGCCTCATTTGCATTCAATTCAGAAGACACTTCTCATGCAAACATACCCGTTGTATTTTAGATTATTATTTAAGTGATGGATTAAAACCAGGAAGCTTGAACATAGCAAGGAACATTTTCTTCCAGTGCCTTTCACACATACCCAGTTTGGCATTCTGCACATTGTAGGCAGCTGAGAACAGTTGATGATTTTGACCTTGAGATGAGTAATTAAAAGAGAAATCAATTATAAATCATGAATGTCAACAAATACTTTAAAATATTATAATTGATTTTGGTAGGGCGTGGTGGCTCGTGCCTGTAATCCCAGCACTTTGGGGGGTTGAGGCGGGTGGATCACTTGATGTCAGGAGTTCAAGACCAGCCTGGCCAACATGATGAAATCCCGTCTCTACTAAAAATACAAAAGTTAGCCAGGCATGGTGGCACACGCCTGTAATCCCAGCTACTCAGGAGGCCAAGGCAGGAGAATGGCTTGAACCTGGGAGGCAGAGGTTGCAGTGAGCTGAGATAGTGCCACTGTACTCCAGCCTGGGCAACAGACCAAGACTCTGTTTAAAAAAAAAAAAAAATTATAATTGATTTCATAGACCAAGAACACAATAGAGCAAGGATTAAAAGCCACTCAATAGCTGCAAAATTGTGGATGCCTGAGCCTGGAGTTCATTATCTGCAAAGAGGGAATACCATAACAGGGCCTACACTATGAACTTGTTCCCAGAATTGAGAGCTTGTGTATCATATTCTGCCCAGGAACTGAAGAAAACATAAGCAATCAATAAATAGTCCTGTTTATACTGGGTTGGTGCAAAAATGATTGCAGTTTTTGCAACTTACTTTTAATGGCAAAAACCACAGTGATTTTGTACCAATCTATAATATTAGTCCTCTTCCGAAATAATTAGAAAATAGCCCTCAGGGGTTGCTGTAGTGGGGGTTAAATTTCTCCTCTACTCTCCTAGGATCTCCAGCTGGGCCTTAGAATTACACTGACATGAAATAGATTAACAGGACCAAAGCATACAAATTCTATTTAATAATTTTTACATACATGGGAGGCTTCGCAAGAAAAACCAAGACCCCAAGAAGTTAGGGCCTGTAGACTCAGAAAATCTGAGACAGGTCTCAGTTAATTTACAAAGTTTTTTTTTTGCCAAGGTTGAGGACGCACGCCTTTGGCACAGTCTCAGGAGGTCCTGATGACATATACCCAAGGTGGTCGGGGCACAGCTTGGTTTATACATTTTAGGGAGACAGGAGCCATCAATCAATATATGTAAGAAGTGCATTGGTTCAGTCTGGAAAGGTGGGACGGTTGCATTCTTTTTTTTTTCTTTTTTTGAGATGGAGTCTCGCTCTGTCTCCTAGACTGGAGTGCAGTGGTGCGATCTCGGGTCACTGCAAGATCCACCTCCTGGGTTCACGCCATTCTCCTGCCTCAGCCTCCCAAGCAGCTGGGACTACAGGCGCCCACCACCACATCCAGCTAATTTTTTGTATTTTTAGTAGAGATGGGGTTTCACTATGTTGACCAGTCTGGTCTTGATCTCCTGACCTCGTGATCCACCCGCCTCGGCCTCCCAAAGTGCTGGGATTACATGGAGCCACTGAGCCCAGCCGGTTGCATTCTTTTGAGTTTCTGATTAACCTTTCCAAAGAAGGCAATCAGATACGCATTTATCTCAGTGAGCAGAGGGATATCTTTGGATAGTATGGGAGGTAGGTTTTACCTGAAGCAGTTCCCAACTCGAATTTCCCCTTTAGCTTACTGATTCTGGGGGCCCAAGATATTTTTCTTTCACAGGCCCAACATTTATATATTAGGTTGGACAAAGAGTAGTAAATTGTGAAACCGTGACATGAAAAAGGGGTTTACTTGGGTCAGGGTAGTTAATTGTGGAAAAGTAACCAGGAAGATAAGGGTTCATTTAGCAAGGTTTGTTTGTATGGATTTCTCTCAGCCTCAACTCTCCACCTCTAGTGATAAGACTATCTTCCTCCTGGCACAGAAAGGGCACCTTTCACACAGTTTTACCTCCTACTTTAATAAGGAAGAAAAAAGGAAGATCAGAGTGTTGTTGCATCTGCAGTTTTTTCAATGCCTTTAATTCAAAATAATCAATATATCAAAGTGGTCTATTTTAGGGGGAACATAGTCTGCCATCCTTTATTGCTTTCACACATGCGGTACAACTCAAGTCAAAGGCAATAAGTATACTTAAAATAAACATCAGACAGAGAAAAGATCCTCTTTTAAGGTACTGCATGGTCCCAAGCATGGAAATAAAGGAAAATCTTGAATTCCATCCAGAGAAATTCCAGGCACATAGCTTACCCTGAGAAGTAAATGAGCAACTTGATAAGCAAGAAGGTATTGGTAGTTTAAACAACAGCCAAGGAAGTTAGAGTCTGGAGATGTTTCCTATAGAAACTAAACATAACATTTTAGCGTATGTCCCTGAGTTGTTTTTCAGAAACCCGGACCCTCACCCAATGGATCTGCTGGCACATAGATCTCAGATAAGGGGAAACTGAGGCCTGAACTCTGATCTCTGTTTTTTTGTTCTAAACTTCTTCCTGAGGGGCTTGGAAGGAGTCACACCCATGAACCAGAGCTAACATTCTTTTCTGCTGATCCCCATTTTTTAGACAAAGCTTCGCCTCCTGAACCAATCGCAGGTTAGAAAGTCCTTGAATCTATCTATGACGTGTGGGCCTCCTGCTTCGAGAGATATCCTGTCTTTCTAGGTCAAACCAATGTATAGCCTCCATGTATTTATTTACTTATTTAGAGATGGAGTTTTGCCCTTGTCTCCCAGGCTGGCATGCAATGGTGCAATCTCAGCTCACTGCAACCTCCACCTCCTGTGTTCGAGTGATTCTCCTGCCTCAGCCTCCCAAGTAGCTGGGATTACAGCAGCCTGCCACCATGCCCAACTAATTTTTGTATTTTTAGTAGAGAAGGGGTTTGTCCATGTTGGTTAGGTGGGTCTCGAACTCCTGACCTCAGATGATCCACCCGCCTTGGCCTCCCAAAGTTCTGGGATTATAGGAGTGAGCCACCGCACCCAGCCTCCATGTATTGATTTATGATTTTGCCTGTAGCTTCTGCTTTCTTGGAAATTACCCCTGCCTTTAAAAACCCTTACCTGCAAGTCATCTGCGAGTTCAGGTCTTAAGCATGAGCTGCCCTGATTCTCCTTGCTTTTGTACCTGCAAATAAGCATGTCCCTCTATGCCAATGCAAAACCCCAGTGTGGATAACTGGTCTTACTGTGCCAGGCAAGCAGACCCCAGTTTGGTTCGGAGAGACAGAAGTAGCTGGATTTCCTAGGCGGACTAATAATTCCTAAGCCTAACTGGGGAAAGTGACTGCACCTACCTTTAAACACGGAGCTTGTAACTCAGCTCACACCCAACCAATCAGGTAGTAAAGAGGGCTCACTAAAATACAAATTAGGCTAAAGCAGGAGGTAAAGAAATAGTCAAATCATATATTGCCTGAGAGCACAGGGGGAGGGACAATGATTGGGATATAAACTCAGGCATTTGAGCAGGGAGCAGCAACTCCCTTCGGGTCCCCTCCCATCGTACTGGAGCTCTGTTTTCACTCTATTCAATCTTGCAACTGCACACTCTTCTGGTCGGTGTTTGTTACGCTGGAGCTGAGCTTTCACTCACCGTCCACCACTGCTGTTTGCCGCCATCTCAGACCCACCGCTGACTTCCACCCCTCCGGATCCAGCAGGGTGTCCACTGTGCTCATTGCTGCTCCCGATGGGGCTAAAGGCTTGCTGTTGTTCCTGCACGGCTAAGTGCCCGGGTTCATCCTAACTGAGCTGAACACTAGTCGCTGGGTTCCACCGTTCTCTTCTGTGACCCATGGCTTCTAATAGAGGTATACAACACTCACCGCACGGCCCAAGGTTCCATTCCTTGGAATCTGTGAGGCTAAGAACCCCAGGTCAGAGAACAAAAGGCTTGCCGCCATCTTGGGAGTGGCCCACCGCCATCTGGGGAGCAGCCCACCGCCGTCTTGGGAGCTCTAAGACAAAAGACCCGCCCTTAACAGTTCTATGACAAGAACTGCAGTATGAGGTAGGAACTCTGATTATATATCTATTTTACCCCTGAGGAAACTGAGATGAAGAGAGGTTAAATGACTTGCCTAAGGGCACATAGAATCAGAATTTGAACCCAACTTCTTCTGCACTATTCCATAACTATTTCTGTTACACGGGGCTTGAAGGTATTAACCATATACATCCCGCCGTCTGCAAAACTTCCAGGGCAAGGAAGAAGGGGTGGATTTGGGAACTGAACAGGTCATCAGGAGCCATTTTAGAACTCTCCACAAAGATAGCTGTGATCCCTCTGGGATCAAAGACAAAGCTAAATGACCCTCAGCCCCAAAGATCCACAAACAGCCAGGGTTCTAAAGCTGCCCGGACAAGGGCAGAGAAAAAAAACCCAGGAGAAAAAAGATGGGGCTGTCTGGGATTCAGCCCATTCCTACCCTAAGGGTGGAAGGAAAGGCAGGGCTCAGTGGCTCACACCTGTAATCCCAGCACTTTGGGAGGCTGAGGCAGGTGGATCATATGAGATCAGGTGTTCAAGACCAGCCTGGGCAACAGGCAAAATCTCATCTCTACAAAAAATTAGCTGGCCATGGTGACACGCACCTGTAGTCCCAGCTACTTAAGAGGCTAAGGAGGTAGGATGGCTTGAGCCTGGGAGGGAGAGGTTGCAGTGAGCTGAGATTGTGCCACTGCACTCCAACCTGGGTGAGGGAGCAAGACCCTGTCTCAAAAAAACGGGCGGGGAGGGGGAGGACAGATAATGTTGCACATTGGGATCATTGTAATACATGATTTTCTTTTTTCTTTTTTTCTTTTTTTTTTTTTTTTTT
>NW_016811820.1:1895613-1904445 GCF_001698545.2 Rhinopithecus bieti
TTTTTTGCGACAGAGTATTGCTCTTGCCTCCTAGGCTGGAGTGCAATAGCATGATCTCAGCTCACTGCAACCTCCACCTCCTGGGTTCAAGTGATTCTCCTGCCTGAGCCTCCCAAGTAAGTAACTGGGATTACAGGTGTGCGCCACCACACCTGGCTAATTTTTGTACTTTTAGTAGAAATGGAGTTTCACCATGTTGGCCAAGCTGGTCTTAAATTCCTGACCTCAAGTGATTCACCCACCTCAGCCTCCCAAAGTGCTGGGTTACAGGCGTGAGCCACCATCCCCGGTCCATTGTAATACATGAATTTCATTAAGGATTTTCTCAAACCATATTTTTATCTGGTTACACAAGTAATACATATTTATTAGAATTATCTTGGGAAATATACACAAGTAAAAATAATACCACACCAGACACAACCACATTTAATAGTGTGATGTATTCATTTCTGTTTTGTTTTATCTAAATACATACATTTTAATACCAAAAAATGCTATTATCCTGTTCTTGCTATTCTGTAGCCTGCTTTTCCAGGTAATATTTTCTTCACCTTGTCCCAAAGCATGAGTGTTTCCGCCTGAGTTCCATGATAGCACATTTAACAACTGCAGGTACATGTATTCGGACTTACTCAAACAGTCTTTAATTTTGAGATGTCAAGGTGGTTTCTAGATGTTTTTACTATTATGAACAATGCTTCTTACACAAACATATATACCAAAGTCATGATTATCTCCCTAGAATAAATTCCTAGATGAAACTGCTGGGCCAAATGACTTGCTTGTTTTTAAGGCTTAAATGAATACTGCCAAGTGTATTGAATTGAAATGAACACTGCACTTCCAGTAGAGATGCGCTGATTTATATTCCCACTAGCAATGTGTGAGGATGCTCCCTTCAAAAACAAGGCATGAAAAAACCTGGTTATTGAATGCTAGCAGCTCTGTTAATGTAGGTTAATAGCTAAAATACAACTGGATGAGAGCAAGAACAAGTATGTTCTGTCCTTTCTACAGGGTTTACTCACCTACCTCCGGGGTTTTGTTGTTGTTGTTGTTTTCTGAGACAGGGTCTTACTCTCTCGCCCAGGCTGGAGTGCAGTGGCATGACCTCGACTCATTGCAACGCTAACCTCCTGGGCTCAAGCAATCCTCCCGCCTCAGCCTCCCAAGTAGTTGGGACCACAGGCATATGCCACCATGCCCAGCTAATTTTTGTATTTTTTTGTAGAGATGGGTTTTCACCATGTTGCCTAGGCTGGTTTCGAACTCCAGGGCTCAAGCAATCTGCCTTCCTTAGCCTCCCAATGTGTTGGAATTAAAACCAGGAGCCACCGCACCGGGCCCCTTTCTTCTTCCTGTATCTTTATTACTTCAGATAAAAAGAACAGCCCTAATTCTATCACTGATTTATGCAGGAAACAATGGTACCCACTTCCTATAGGACGCTGGGTACTGCTGAGGTAATCCGTTGTCTAGATTTTATCTAACTTTGTAAATTCTTATCCTTTTAAAGACATGTTGCTAATCAAGGGAACTTTCCTTTGAAGGTAAGAACTCTATTGACGTATTAAAGGACAGGACTCCTGGGCAAATCACCCATCAGCTCCCGGAATCCCTCTTCCTGGATAACTACTTTAACTATCTGACACTATATAAAAATTCACATCTTAAATCACAACAGGGACCGGGCACGGTGGCTCAAGCCTGTAATCCCAACACTTGCAGAGGCTGAGGTGGGTGGATCGCTTGCTCAGGAGTTCAAGACCAGCTGGGCAACATGTCAAAACCCCATCTCTACAAAATAAAAAAATACAAAACTTAGCCTGGTGTAGTGGCATGCACCTGTAGTCCCAGCTGTTCAGGAGGCTGAGGCAGGGGGATGGCTTGAACCTGGCAGGGAGAGGTGGCAGTGAACCGAGATTGTTGCACCACTGCACTCCAGCCTGGGCGACAGAGTGAGACCCTATCTCAAATAAATAAATAAAATTAAAAAAAAAAAAAATCCCGGCAGGTATGACCTGTTTGGGTTCCTTTACTGATAAGAAAGACTCCTTGATTCCAAAAGCCTAAAAAGTCCAGGATCATAGTAAGGAAAGATTGGAAGCTACTGATCAAATACTTGGTGGAGTTCCAAGATCAATCTATTTCCAGTGTGTTGCAGAAAAGTTAATTTATGGCAGAAAACCATGATTAATTTCAGAATAAACAATATTCGGACTCAAGTGAGTGATGAGTTGCTAGAGATAGGAGGCACATTTAGTAGAACATGACTTATTCAGACACGTAATTCTTTCCTTAGCTCAGTAAAGCTAAGTATGGCAAAAATGCCAGAAACAGCTTTGCAATTGGAATATGCAATTTAAAATAAGTAAAGATTACTCCCAGGTAGTTTATTGCTTTAACTACATTGAGGCATGTCCCTGTAGCAGACAGCATAATGACTCTCATTTCATTTTTGGTTTGTGCCAAATATCTTCAGTTAGTTTTGCTTTATTGGCTTCATGCAATTTATTGCAGCTCTAGAATGCGATTGTAATGCAACTAGTATTTTAGTTTTATCTTCCACTGGTAATTTTTCTTCTTTATGGTGGCTATACTGTCTGCATTAATACAAGCCATAGAAATTATACAGTGTGGAACCTTATTTTCGGCAGCTCCCTCTTTCATGAAGAGCAGAACCACCAGAGCCAACTCCCATAACCCAGTGATAGCCAAGGATGTGCCAGGGGATGACATAATGAACAGCATTTGCAATTCAATAAAGTGATTTGTTTGATGAAGAGTTGCTAGAAAGCCTCATTTTCTCATTGATTCAAAAAGAGGCAAAATGTTCTTCAAGATCTTCTAAGTATTCCTCAAATCAATCCCTGGAATACAAAGCCAGTAGCTAAGGTGGCAGCATTTGGGGAAGATGAGGATTCTTCTGTTATTCTTTGAAAATACATTTATTTAGCCTGGTTTGCATTTATTGATTTGACCAACCTTACAACAGCACTGTAATCTGCTAAGGAAATACTTAACCATTTCCAATTTCCTGCAAGTTGCCTAAGTGATGTGCTAAATATAATTTTACCTATAGCTAGCCCAGATCAATAATACATATCATTTCCTTAGGAAGTGGCTTTCTGTGAAAAGCTGGAAGAGGACTCGATCTTCCAGTCCTGAGAACTTCTTATTCTAGGCACCTTTGCAGAGCTGGTACAAGAAAGAAACCAAATTAAGTCAGATAAGTCATTTAGGCCCTGCTGAAAACATATTTCTCAACTTTTCTCCTTGTATCCTGCCAAAAATTTGCTGAGTAATTCATCCTATAGGCTATGGGATATGTCTTTTTTTTTTTTTCTATAGAGCTAGGGTCTCGCTACATTGCCCAGGCTGATCTGGTCCTCCTGGGCTCAAGCAGTCCTCCCACCTTGGCCTCTCAAAGTGCTGGTATTGCAGCCACCGTGCCTGGCCTACGGTGTATATCTTTAAGCATCCCCTATTAAACTCTGTATTTCCGGGGAGGTGTAACACAGCAAACTATTATCAGTCATTACTTCTTAATAAAATGAGATTATCAAATGGATGTAAAAATACGTAGCAGAGCTGTGATAGAATAGCTCTGAAGGAGGATAGGATACTTATGTTTTGAGTGCAGAAGGGAATATAGGCTACTTACAGGATACTTACGTTTTGAGTGCAGAAGGGAAAATTTTTCTGAGACGGAGTTTCGCTCTTGTTGCCCAGGCTGGAGTGCAATGCTGCGATCTTGGCTCACTGCAACCTCCGCCTCCCAGATTCAAGCAATTCTCCTGCCTCAGCTTCCCAAGGAGCTGGGATTACAGGCATGTACCACCACACCCGGCTTATTTTGTATTTTTAGTAGAGATGGGGTTTCACCATGTTGGTCGGGCTGGTCTCCAACTCCTGATCTCAGGTGATCCACCTGCCTCAGCCTCCTAAAGTGCTGGGATTACAGGTGTGAGCCACCACACTCGGCCATCCTGTCTTGCTGTGAGTAAACACCCATGTCTTCCAAATAAGTTCCAAATTTTGTTTTAAAAAATAATATTCTGGGCTGGGTACGGTGGTTCATGCCTGTAATCCCAACACTTTGGGAGGGCAAAACAAGAGGGTATCTTGAGGCCAGGCGTTCAAGACCAACCTGGGCAACATAGTGAGGCTCTACAAATTATAAAAATAAATAAATAAATAATAAGAATATATTCTTGGATCCAAAGGATTCAAAAAATATAACAACAAGGAAAACAATTCCTGATCATTCATTAGAGGCAGATTAAACATATTCCTGATTGTCATCTAACACATCTGAGCCACCAGGAGAATGGTGACTTGGCCTCTTAGTTTGAATGCCAAGGAAGAAAAAATACAAACCTGGCAAAATTAGGGAATTGGCATCACCATTGGAACGTAGAGGAAGCAACATAGAAATGTGTCAAGTTCAAAGCCTCTCATAAATAACGTATTTGCCAAAAAATTTACTTTTAATGGAATTTGGACATAGCTTCAGTAGATTTGGAAGTCACGTTTGGCTGCCCATAACGTGACTTCTGCAAGAAACTGTAAAATAACAAATAACTACTGACAACAGAAGGAGTTAGTCTTTTGAAGCTCACAGTCTGAAGATGACCTCTCCATGTTTCAATCATTTTCATTCATTCCCAGAATTCTCTATAGCTGAGTATAGGAAACTCCTCTACTACAGTACACCTCATTGTCTCTAAGGCAAAATGTAGATGTCTACCCCACCCTTACTGAAGCTTCTACACAAAATGACTCTTCAGATTACAGATCCTTCAGAGTGAACTTAAAGAGTTCACTCCCTCTTCAAATAGAGCTTTCTGTTATCTGTCAAAGATGATAAGACTCTTTAACTTGCTAGATTTATCCTCAGAATTTCATATTGTCTTTCTTCTCAGCAAGCCACAGAGCTGGTCCTCTCTCTCTCTCTCTCTCTTTTGAGACAGGGTCTCACTCTGTTGCCCAGAGTGGAGCATACTGGTATAATCTCAGCTGACTGCAGCCTCGACCTCCTGGGCTCAAGTGATCCTCCTGCCTCACCCACCCAAGTAGCTGGGACCACAGGCATATACCACCATACCTGGCTAATTTTTGTATTTCTTGTAGAGACAGGGTTTCACCATGTTGCCCAGGCTGGTCTCGAACTCTTGGGCCCAAGCTGTCCACTAGCCTCACCCAAAGTGCTGGGACCCAAATAGAGCTGGTCCTCTCAACCGAATATATCGTATCAGGAAGAAAAGCGTTCTAGGTACAACTTATCCTTGAGTACAACTGTACACTCTGCTTGCTGTGTATGATATATCTTCTTGAGGAGTTAGTTATGAACAATGTAAGACTTCCTAACACATTATTTGTTAGTCTATCGTCAGCTCTTGATTCTGTGGACAGGGGCTATCTTTGCACTAAATTTGATGATCTTGGCAAAAATCTCAGGTAATTAACACTGCCTAAACCTGTATCATAATACCACTGCCAGAATCAGAATGACTAGGAATGATCTTAGGCCAGACAAAATTCCTTTTATTTTTTTTAAAATTTATTATTATTATTATTATTATTATTATTATTATTATTTGAGGAGGAGGAGTTTCACTCTTGTCGTTGAGGCTGGAGTACAATGGCATGATCTTGGCTCACTGCTACCTCTGCCTCCTGAGTTCAAGTTATTCTCCTGCCTTGGCCTCCCTAGTAGCTGGGATTACAGGCTCCCACCACCACGCCTGGCTAATTTTTGTATTTTTAGTAGAGATGAGGTTTCACTATGTTGGCCAGGCTGGTCTCGAACTCCTGACCTCAGGTGATCCACCCGCCTCAGCCTCCCAAAGTGCTGGGATTACAGGTGTGAGCCACCATGCCTGGCGGAAATTCCATTTTTAAACAGAATAAAACAGGACTGTCTGAGTCCTATTTCATTTTAAACTTGTACCTACGATGCAACTTTATTCCTATCAGTGATGCACAGGATGCCTGCCCACTCTCCCACCACCATTAATAGGAAGATGGATGCCTACATTGGTGGGGAAGCTTTATGACACAAAGAGCCTTAAGACCCAGCTCAAACTGTGGACTAATCGCCATCAAAAAGAGCAATTCAAATTCAACTATGCCAAAAAGAAATGATTGATATGGGCAGGAGTCTGTCAGTGTTCAAATGGACAACACTACAAACCTCCATCCATCAAGTTAAACGCAGGCTGTAATCTGAGGCTACAAGTTTTAGCTAATTCATCCTGGTGGCCTTATCAGCAGGCTGTGTGCTTCCAAAGAGGCTTCTAAAGGGACTCTATGGAGGCCACTTCATGTCACGGAAGTCTTTTGATTCTCCTGGCCAAATTGCTCCCTTCCTGGTTCTGTGATGGGAAATTATGGAGTCTCAAATGAGAACTTCTCTGAGTATTGAAGTCCTAGCTTCATTTTGAGGGAAACATTTTCTTTTTCTTTGTTTTTTTGAGACAGGATCTCACTCTGTTGCCCAGATTGGAGTGCGGTGGCCCAATCTCAGCTCACTGCAGCCTCAACTTCCTGGGCTCAAGCAATCCTCCTACCTCAACCTCCTAAGTAGCTGGGGCTGCAGGAATGTGCCACCTTGCCTGGCTATTTCTCTTTTCAGAGATGGGGTCTTACTATGTTGTCCAGGCCAGTCTCAAACTCCTGGCCTCAAGTGATCCTCCCACCTCAGCCTCCTGAGGAGCTGGGATTATAGGTGTAAGCCCCTGAGCCTAGCCAAGGGAAAGTTTTCTTATCTATAAGCTCCCCTGTGAGTTATACCCATGCAAAGGGAAAGTAATCTGTGCTTCAGGGCAAGGAGTTCAAGACCAGCCTGGACAACATAGCAAGACTCCATTTCTACCAAAAAAAAAAATTAATTAGCCAGGAGTAATGATGCATACTTACAGCCCCAGACACTCAGGAAGCTGAGGTGGGACGACCTCTTAAGCCCAGGAATTTGAGGCTTCAGTGAGCTATGATTGCACTACTGCACTCCAGCCTGGCTGACAGAGCAAGACTCTGTCTCTAAAAGGAAAAAAGTGGGCCAGGCGCAGTGGCTCATGTCTGTAATCCCAGCACTTTGGGAGGCCGAGGCGGGCAGATCACGAGGTCAGGAGATTGAGACCATCCTGGCTAACATGGTGAAACCCCGTCTCTACTAAAATACAAAAAATTAGCCAGGTGTGGTGGTGGGCACCTGTAGTCCCAGCTACTCGGGAGGCTGAGGCAGGAGAATGGCGTGAACCCGGGAGGCAGAGCTTGCAGTGAGCCAAGATTGCACTACTTCACTCCAGCCTAGGTGACAGAGCGAGACTCCGTCTCAATAAATAAAGAAATAAATAAAAGAAAAAAAGTGATATTTTTAGGGCTTATACAGGGTATTTTCTGCCCTAAACCAAGATGCAAAAAATGAGGCTCTTCCTAAGCAGAGAAAGGGATTCAGTGGCTACATGACCGTGATGAATGGCAAATATCTACCACAAGTACCATTCAGGTACTATACTTCCAAAGTCTCATTTTTAGAACAACTGGTAAAACTGATATTTGTGATAAAATTGTATTTGTGAATGAGAATGTATACACAGCACAAGCTGGCCATAGGTCAACAATGTCAGTGGTTCCAAGACCTAACTATTCATCAGAATGATTAGAGGATCTTTGTTCAGGCTCCACCTACAGAGATTCTGGTTCAGGGGGTCTAAATCAGGGCCTTAGAATGTGCACCTTTCACAAATCCCCCAGGTAACTCAAACATGATCAGGCTCCAATCACTTGGAAACTAGATTTTTTTCTTTTTAAAACATTTTCATTTTTTTTAATAAATAGAAACGGGGTTTTCTGTGTTGCCCAGGCTGGTCTCCAACTCCTGGGCTCAAGCAACCTGCCCGCCTTGGCCTCCCAAGGTGCTAGGATTACAGGTGTGAGCCACCTCACCCAGTCTGAAAAACTACTTCTTGAAACCCTGTCCCTACACTCATAGCCAACAGAAAGCAAATACTGGTCTAACATTAGTTTTGCTCCTAAAGTCCAAGAAATGGCCACATAAAGAATCCATTCTCATGTTCAATAAATTTACTATAGAAGATATCAAATTCAAGGAGAACTAATAGGTAATAATTTAAGCTTATCTATATGATGAATTTTTGTGAAGAATTTTATTTTATTTATTTATTTTAATTTTGTATTTTTTTTATTGTTGTATTGTTCTTGATTTTTAAATTTTGACTTTATTATACTTTATGTTCTAGGGTACATGTGCACAATGTGCAGGTTTGTTACAGATGTATACATGTGCCATGTTGGTGTGCTGTACCCATTAACTCGTCATTTACATTAGGTGTATCTCCTAATGCTATCCCTCCCCCTTCCCCCCACCCCACAATAGGCCCCAGTGTGTGATGTTCCCCTTCCTGTGTACAAGTGTTCTCATTGTTCAATTCCCACATGTTCACCAGTGAGAACATGCGATGTTTGGTTTTCTGTTCGCTGAGAATGATGATTTCCAGCTGCATCCATGTCCCTACAAAGGACGTGAACTCATCCTTTTTTATGGCTGCATAGTATTCCATGGTGTATATGTGCCACATTTTCTTAATCCAGTCTGTCATTGATGGACATTTGGGTTGGTTCCAAGTCTTTGCTATTGTGAATAGTGCCGCAGTAAACATATGTGTGTATGTGTCTTTATAGCAGCATGATTTATAATCCTTTGGGTATATACCCAGTAATGGGATGGCTGGGTCAAATGGTATTTCTAGTTCTAGATCCTTGAGGAATTGCCACACTGTCTTCCACAATGGTTGAACTAGTTTA
>NW_016811820.1:1905377-1914782 GCF_001698545.2 Rhinopithecus bieti
ACAATGGGGTTTTCTAAATATACAATCATGTCATCTGCAAACAGGGACAATTTGACTTCCTCTTTTCCTAATTGAATGCCCTTTATTTCTTTCTCATGCCTGATTGCCCTGGCCAGAACTTCCAACACTGTGTTGAACAGGAGTGGTGAGAGAGGGCATCCTGTCTTCTGCCAGTTTTCAAGGGGAATGCTTCCAGTTTTTGCCCATTCAGTATGATATTAGCTGTGGGTTTGTCATAAATAGCTCTTATTATTTTGAGATACATTCCATCAATACCGAATTTATTGAGAGTTTTTAGCATGAAGGACTGTTGAATTTTGTCAAAGGCCTTTTCCGCATCTATTAAGAAATCATGTGGTTTCTGTCTTTAGTTCTGTTTATATGCTGGATTACGTTTATTGATTTGCGTATGTTGAGAAGAAGTCTCACTCTGTCACCCAGGCTGGAGTGCAGTGGTGCGATCTCGGCTCACTGCAAACTTTACCTCCCAGGTTCAAGCATCTCCTGCCTTGGCCTCCTGAGCAATTGGGATTACAGGCATGCGCCACCACACCTGGCTTAATTTTTGTATTTTTAGTAGAGATGGTGTTTCACCATGTTGGCTAAGCTAGTCTCAAACTCCCGATCTCAAGTGATCTGCCCCACCTTGGCCTCCCAAAGTGCTGGGATTACAGGCATGAGCCACCATGCCTGGCCAAATGCAGAATTTTTAAATGGTCATTGCAAATAGTTTGTTTATTTGTTTGCTTTTTGAGACAGGGTCTCACTTTGTCACCCAAGCTGGAATGCAGCTGTGTAATCTCAGTTCACTGCAACTTCCACCTCCTGGACTCAAGTGATCCTCCCACCTCAGCCTCCTGAGTAGTTGGGACCACAGGTGCATGCCACCATGCCCAGCTAATTTTTGTATTTTTTGTAGAGACAGGGTTTTGCCACATTGCCCCAGCTGGTCTTGAACTCCTGGGCACAAGCAATCCACCTGCCTTGGCCTCCCCAAGTACTGGGGTTACAAGAGTGAGCCACCATGCCCAGCCCGCAAGTAGTTTTTAATAGCATGAGAAAGTGCTTATTATACAATATTAAGAGAAAAAAGCATGACACTCAATATTATGTGTGTGTGCAGGGGGTAGGGAGGTGGGTATATAACATGCTTTCAACCATGTGAAACAAGTGTATACATAAATAACAAAAGCAAGATTTAATGTGTGCATTCCATGCCTTCCCTCTCCACCCACTAATGGCAAAGAAGCCAAAAAAAAAAAAAAAAAAATTAGGAGGATTGAAGCAAAGAAGTTAAGTCTGTCAAGATAATAAAAAGCTGAGGAAGAGGGGGAAGTAAACAGTAAGGACTGCAGTTGCAAAGGAGAGAAAGTATCTTTTGAAAAGTAGATCTGTTGTCAGATGTGGTGGTTCATGCCTGTAATCCCAGCACTTTGGGAGGCCAAGGTGGGTGGATCAGTTGAGATCAAGAGTTTGAGAAACACCGTAGCCAACGTGGTGAAACCTTGTCTCTACTACAAATACAAAAATTAGCCAGGTGTGGTGGCAGGCACCTGTAATCCCAGCTACTCGGGAGGCTGAGGCAGGAACCCAGGAGAGACTCTGTCTCAAAAAAAAAAAAAAAAATTAGCTGGCGTCGTGGCGCCTGTAATCCCAGCTACTTGGGAGGCTGAGACAGGAGAATCTCTTGAACAAGGGAGGCAGAGGTTACAGTGAGCCAAGATTGCGCCACTGCACTCCAGCCTGGGCAACAGAGCCAGACTTCGCCTCAGAAAAAGAGCGAGAGTCACATTGTTTATGTCCAGAAAAAGCCTTCCCTGAAGCCAGAATTAATTCTCACCTCTGTTATCAAATTGGACTGAGGTTCACTCACCCAGTGCAATATGACCACAACATCCACACCAAGGTTTGCAGCAGAAGAACGAAGGCATTTATTTGCAAGCTCCAAGCAAGGAAAATCAAGCAGCTCATGCTTAAGACCCGAACTCCCCGATGGCTTACAGGTGAGGGTTTTTAAAGACTGGGAGGCAGAGGCTACAGGCAAAGTTATAAATCAATACACAGAGCCTACACGTTGGTTTGACCTAAACAGGCAGACATCTCAAAGTGGGGGCCCATAGGTCATAGGTGGATTCAAATATTTTTCTGATTTGTGATTGGTTAAGGAAGCAAAACCTTACCTAAAAATTGGGGATCAGTAGAAAAGAATCTTAGCTCTGGCTCACGGGTGTGACTTCCTCTAGGCCCCTCAGGAAGAAATTTAGAACAAAGAATGACGGTCAGGGTTCAGTCCTCAGTTCCCACGTATCTGAGGTCTGCATTCCAGAGGATCTGTTTGGTGGGGGTCCGGGTTTCTGAAAAGCAACTCAGAGACATAAGTTAAGATGTTATCTTTATTTGTAGAGGGGGACCAAACATCTCATGATTTTAACTTCCTTGGCTGTTGTTTTCAGCTGCGATTACTTTCTTGTTTATCGAGTTGCTCACTGACTTCTCAGGGCTAGCTAGGTGCCTGCAAATTCCCTTGAAGGAACTCAAGATTTTTCTTCATTTCCTGCAGGGAACTGTGCTCCATCTCACCTCTACATGAACTTATAAGTCCCCCTCTTATGTTTTATAATTAAGCTAGTTTGGGTTGAACTTTTTGTTGTTTGCATCAGAAATCACCTTCTCTGAGACTCTTAAAGTTTTTCAAGAGAATCAGGTAAAGTCTTGTGGAGAAACTGAATAAAAGAATTAGAATCCCTAAAAGCATCCTCAGCTGGTTAAAGGGATGGATTATCTGTCTAGACTGCCAGGTAGTAGAAGAGTCACCTGAAATATATCAAAATTCCAAGGTGGCACTATTTGCAGGAGTAGAGACCATGTTCACAACCACTCATAGGATGCAGGAACCATGTACTGAGAATTTGATATACACACTAGCCTGGAACCTACAAAATCCAAAGGGTAAACATGGAATCATCTAGTAGGGACACCTCTAAAACTCAGGGCAAATGGGTCACCCAAACCACTGGATTGATTACCCAATCCATTTCCACTCGAGATGGGCTCTTAGTAAATATATATAGGTATATTTAACAGGTTGAGATCCTATATTGATAGATACAGGATTCCAAAGTAAGTTGTAAGGCAGCTCTTCATGTAGAAATTTCTTCTCTTTTTTTTTTTTTGAGATGGAGTTTCTCTCTTGTCACCCAGGCTGCAATGGTGCTATCTCAGCTCACTGCAACCTCCACTTCCCAGGTTCAAGAGATGATTCTCCAGCCTCGGTCTCCTGAGTAGCTGAGATTACAGGCGCCTGCCATCACACCCAACTACTTTTTGTATTTTTAGTAGAGACAGGGTTTTGCCATGTTGACCAGGCTGGTCTCGAACTCCTGACCTCAGGCTATGTACCTGCCTTGGCCTCCCAAAGTGCTGGAATTATAGGTGTGAGTCACTGCACCTGGCCCTATGTAGAAATTTCTAAGTGTTGCCGAATGCTAGAGATTCGGTGTAGGACCTGGTGCTCACTGCACAGAAAGCCAATCACTGAGAAAATGAATATTGCCAGGGAAACAATGCTTTATTCAGGTGACATCAGCCAGGAGATGGGAGATAAGTCTCAAATTCGTCTCCTCAACTGACTAAAATTGGGGGTTTATATAGGAGGGAAGGAATGTGACTGTGTGCAGGAAAACAGGAATTAGAGAGGGGTAAGTAAGCAATTATGATAGATGAGGGATCTGGCCTCTCATCGTGTGGATGTGATGATCTGGTGAGTTCCAGTACCTTGATACTATCTGGTATCTACCAAGGGTTGGTTCCCGGAGAAAGGATCTCGGACAAGACAAATGTTAAGCTTCAAACTTTTAAGATCAAGATGGTCAGGCCAGGAGCACTGGCTCACGCCTATAATCCCAGTATTTTGGGAAGCCGAGGCAGACAGATCACCTGAGGTCAGGAGTTCGAGACCAGTCTGGCCAACATGGTGAAACTCCTCCTCTACAAAACACACACACACACACACACACACACACACACACAAAATTAGCCAGGCATGGTGGCACATGCCCGTAATCCCAGCTACTTGGGAGACTGAGACAGGAGAATCACTTGAACCAAGGAAGCAGAGGTTGCAGTGAGCTGAGATCACACCATTGCACTCCAGTCTGGATAACAAGAGTGAAACTCCATCTCAAAAACAAACAAAAAACTCATAAACATCAGTCCTATGGGGAAATTGGGCCAGTTTCAAAAGGAGGTGGTCAAGAATAAAGTTAAACGAACCTTAAACCCCTCACCCACATCAAGGAGGGGTTGTGGGTATTGGTGGAAGATTTCTCTGGAGAATGTTATTGGTGCGCCATGACCCACTCCATGCTATAGGACAAGATAGAGGAAGGTAAGGGAAGACAAGGTAAGGGCAGACAGAATGGACTCCCACCTGAGAACCTCATGGGTGAGAAGCAGTCTGGTGGGCTGTGGATAGATGAGCCAAAGGAAAGACAGCTGTTTGGAGATCTGCCTACCCTCCTTAATGTGTTGGGCCAAAGAATGCATGCGGATTTTCCATGGAATGGATGTGGGCCACGTGCAAGAGAGGATTGACCTAAGGTCTACTGAAGGATGTCAACAGGACTTGGCGGAGAGAAACTGAAGGAACCACCAGATTCTAAGAACTGAAAAGAGCATGAGACAATCACGGGCATACGTGTCTCCCAGATGAAGGGAGCACTGGAGAAGGGAAAGGACAGCTCAGAAGAACCCACAACACACCTGTATTAGTCAGAGTTCTCCAGAGAAACAGACCAATAGGATAGATGTAGACCTAGAAGAGGAGATTTGTTATGGGAATTGGCTCACATGATTATGGAGGCTGAGAAGCACCACAATACACCATCTGCAAGCTGGAGAACTAGGAAAATTGTGGTTTAGTTCAGTCCAAGTCCAAAGGTCTGAGCCTCAGGGGAGCCAGTGGTATAACTCCCAGTCTACAGTCAAAGGCCTGAGAAGCAGAGGGTAGGAGGGGAACAATGGTATAAGTCTCAGAGTCTAAAGCATGAGAACCAGGAGTGCCAATGTCTGAGGGCAGAAGATAAACGTCCCTGCTTAAAAAGAGAGAGAGAATTTGCCTTTCTTCCATCTTTTTGTCCTATTCTGGCCCTCAGTGAATTGAATGATGCCCATTCACATTGGTGAGAGTAAATCTATCTACTTTACTCCGTTTCTCAATTAAAAAGCTAACCTCTTTAGGAAACACCCTCACAGACAACCCAGAAGTAATGTTTTACCAGCTATCTGGGCATCCCTTAGCCCAGTCACATTGATGCATAAACTTAATCATCACACCACCCAAGGAAACAAGTCCACTTTAAACTCTTGCTAGGCTCAGATAGCACAAAATCATCTGAGGACAATACCTATCAATTAGGAATGTTCTCCTCCTCTCATCTTTTCCCCCAGCCCCACAGGGATCAGAAACCATTTTCATTGAGCTGGCAGAAAAGAACTAGAGAGAGAAAGAACCCAATCATGACCCCTGATATGGTTGGCTGTGTCCCCACCCAAATCTCATCTTGAATTGTTCCTATAATCCCCACGTGTCATGGGAGGGACCCAGTGGGAGGTAATTGAATCATGGGAGTGGGTTTTCAGATGCTGTTCTCATGACAGTGAATAAGTCTCACAAGATCTGATGGTTTTATCAAGGGGAGTTCCCCCACACACGCCCTCTTGCGTGTCGCCATGTAAGATGTGCCTTTGCTTCTCTTTTGCCTTCCACCATGATTGTGAGGCCTCACCAGCCATGTGGAACTGTGAATCCATTACAACTCTTTTTCATTATAAATTACCCAGTCTCAGGTATGTTTTTTTTGTTTGTTTGTTTGCTTTTTGACAGAGTCTCACTCTGTCGCCCAGGCTGGAGTGCAATGGTGCTATCTCAGCTCACTGCAACCTCCACCTCCCAGGTTCAAGCAATTCTCCTGCCTCAGCCTCCCAAGTAGTTGGGGTTACAGGCATGTGCCACCACATCCAGCTCATTTTTGTATTTTTGGTAGAGACAGGGTTTTGCCATGTTGGTCAGGCTGGTCCCGAATTCCTGACCTCAGGTGATCCACCTGCCTCTTGGGTATGTCTTTATTAGCAGCGTGAGAACAGACTAATATAACCCCCTTCCAAGGTAACTTTCTGCAGGAAGGGGTCAAAATTCTACCTTTGAAGGAAAATGAAGTGCTAATGATTACATGGGACTGGACAAATGCATAATGGATACTGTGCTTTTGAAGTAAAGTGATTATAGAACTTATTATTTCCTAAGTGTATAAAAAAAGTCATGGGGGCTGCTGCACAAGCCTTCCTCCAAGGGTAGTGGAAGAACTGGAACAACTAAGAAAGTTTAAAGGAGTAACAGAAATAAAATTACAAATCACACGAGGAAACCACTCCTGATGAGATAGACAACAGAAGCAACAAATTGCACAAGGTACACATTCAAGAAATCTATCTAGGGGGTCATAAAAAAATCCTGAAGATAACTGTGCTTTAATTTTTGAATACAAAGGAATAGAATTTATTAGATAAGGCTGGGCATTATGAAAAAAGAAAAAAAATTGAAAAATCTTGGCTGGGTGTGGTGGCTGATGTCTGTAGTTGTCCCAGCACTTTGGAAGGCCATTGCAGGAGGATCACTGAGGCCAGAAGATTGAGACCAGCCTGGGCAACATAGCGAGATCCCATCTTTATAAAAAAATGGTTTTAAATTAGCCAGGTATGGTGGCATGCACCTGTAGTCCCAGCTATTCAGAGGCTGACGTGGGAGGATAGCTTGAGTCCAGGAGTTCGAGGCTGCAGTGAGCTATGATTGCACCACTGATCTCCAGCCTGGGTGACAGAGCAAGACCCTATCTCCAAAAAGAAGGAAAAAAGAAAAAACCTAGCCAAGTGGAAGTTTGCAAATCGAAACTACAGTCCATGAAATTAAAATAATGAGAGGGTAGGTTGGACAGTGGACTAGACGTTGGTGGTGAAAAAATTAGTGAACTGGAAGGTAAATCTTAGGAAATCATCTAGAGCTTCTCTGAGCTTTTCAAAGAGGCTGAGGTCCCATCATCAGTGTGTTTCTCCGTATCTGCTCCCCACGTTTCCTCCTAGTGTCCCCCAGTTCATATCAGCCAAGTCCTGCAATTGGAGGTGGTGGGTGTGCTATTTCCTCCCAGAGCCATGACTGTTTTTCCTCACTGAACTGACCTGATTCTCTCAGTCAGGAGGCAATGAGCAACAGTGAAACAAGCTAAAGAGAAATTATTTAGGCAGTTAGTGAGGGTAAGAGAGTCCTCAGTAAGGTTTCCCTTTTAATAAAGAAGCAACCCCAAAATCATTTATTTTCTAACAAAAAGCAACCTGAAAATTCAAACTGCGAACGTAGATAAGCAGCCTGGAAGCTTGCATAGGTAAACGTTGTGCCAATAGAAAAAGGATACCTGGAAGCCAGCTATATTCAACATGGAGGCTCCATCTTCCTTTTTCTTTGTCAACCACATGTACAGTAAAGGAACAGGCAACATGGCACCAGCCAGGTAGAGAATCCATCTACATAATAAAATATTAGAGTGGGGCAGCCAGCTTCTTCACAGAGTATGTAAATGGCACACCTGTCTTGCACCAATCTCTTGCGCCCTGTGTAAATCAGACACCACCTCCTCAAGCTCGTCTATAAAACCCCATGCATTTCACCACAAAACCAGAAGACCCACTCAGGAGCCCCTCTCTCTCTGTGGGAAAGAGAGCTTTTCTGTCTCTTTTACCTATTAAACCTCCACTCTTAAACTCACTCCTTGTGTGTCCACATCCTTGATTTCCTTGACGTGAGGCAACGAACCTCAGGTATTACCCCAGAGGAAGAATGCCGCTTCAACAAGACATTGAGAAAGCCAAGAATCATCTTGTGAGGCTCTGAAGATCTCCAGGCAAGGGAAGGCTGCTGTCTCCTAGCAAAGGAGAAATTCTGCCTCTGCCATCCCAGAGTTACAGGAGAATCTGTGAGTTCTAAGATTCTCAGGCCTGTCCAGCCAAACATCCTAATGCCAGAACTCAGAGTCCTACTCTTCTTCTTATCCCCCTGCCTTTGGGATAGGAAGCTTCCTGGGGTCGTGCTTTCTGTTTCCCTTATAGCTTTGTTATCCTTAAAACTGATTCCTGAGCCTGAATTTCAGCACTGTCTGCTCTGCAGCTGTGGGAGATGAATCTCTTTCAAGACTGCTTTGCCGACTTTCACAGTGTGCCCGAGTTGACTATTAGCTGAACTGAGCCTGCGTTTTCTATTTTCAGGACTTCTGTATCAGTCAGGGTTTGATCAGAAAAATAGAATCAGTAGAAATCATCTAGAATATGGGATTTATTACAGGAATTCAACCTTATATAATTTGGAGAGCTGGCTATCCAGTCTATGTACAGCTGCTGCTTCTGCGTCCAGTGCTACAAATAAATTCAGCTAGGGAGAAAGCCTGGTCCAGGAGTCAGAGAAGGTGAAGAAGGAGGTTTCTTCATACCTATGAGTGAGCAAGCAGATCAGCAACCAAGTTCATGAGCTACAACAGCGCCTAGTACCCTGCTCACCCTCTGAGTGTAAAACAACTATGGTTGCCTCCCAAAGCCTGCACAAGATCACATGGCAAAGACCATGCAGAAAAGGGAATTTTGGGAAGTGTAGTTCCAGCTTAGCTAAGGTGACTCAGAATAAATCTACCACAGCTCCTAAGACAATTAACAAAAGTCCACCAACCCTACAATCCTTGTCGTTATCATTGTTCCCATATTATCCAAATGTCATAGCTACTGCAAAGCCAATGCTTCACCCTCCATCTACCTCTTGGGCCACTGTCTTCCCACGGAAAGTCTAGCAACTGGGGTGCTACTGAAGATCAGGGGTTATCCACCTCACTTACCACCAAGAGTGGGGTCCTTACTGCCCTCTGACTAGAGAGTGAGCCCAGTTCCAGAATCCATCCTGAAATTCTGCTTTCTAGATCATTTTGTTCTGGATTTCCCCCTGGAAAGCAAAACCTGAGACAAGGGCTTTTGGACAAGCTGCTGATTTGGGAGGCAATTGCAGGGCTAGGAGGAGGGGGACAGGAGAGAGGCGAAGCTGATGTGAGACTGAGTCTTTGAGCTCCTCACTGCCGTGGGAAACTGGGGCTTGATCCTGCCAGAATCTCTGAGAAGCCACATAAAATGCACCTCAGAATCACCCACAGGAAAGATGGATAAAAGGATTATTCATGGATAAAGGGAATATTTATCCACTTTCTCCCCTTCCGCTGTAGACAAAGTTTGCACCCTAGGATGTTAACTCTCTCTTTCTCTCTTTCAAGAGGCAGGTGCATGAGTGACAGGAGGCTTTTTTTTTTTTTTTTTTTTTTT
>NW_016811820.1:1914940-1916352 GCF_001698545.2 Rhinopithecus bieti
AGGCTTTTTTTTTTTCTTTAAAGGGGGGGGGGCTTGAGGGAAAGGGGTTTTTTTTTTTTTTTTTTTTTTTTTTGAGACAGAGTCCAGGCTGAAATGTAGTGGCACGATCTCAGCTCACTGCAACCTCCACCTCCCAGGTCAAAGTGATCCTCCCAACTCAGCCTCCTGAGTAGCTGGAACTGCAGGAGCATGTCACCACACCAGGCTAATTTTGTATTTTATATTTTAGTAGAGACAGGGTTTCACCATGTTGGCCAGGCTAGTCTTGAACTCCTGATCTCAAGTGGTCCACCCTCCTTGGCCTCCCAAAGTACTGGTATTACAGGCATGAGCCACCGCACCCTGCCCAACAGGAGGCTTCTGGAGGCTATCAGGTTTCACCGGTACTGAGCTGGTTGCTGCAGCAACGGCCAAAGTGAAAAGTGAGATCGGAGGATGTGAAATGGGATGCAAGTGCTATTCAAAGCAAGGAGGAAGAGGCAAAGAAGAAAAGGAAGAGCAGGCCAGGTGCGGTGGCTCACGCATGTAATTTCAGCACTTTGGGAGCCTGAAGCAGGTCAGGAGATAGAGACCAGCCTGGCCAACATAGTGAAACAGTGCCTGACACATGCTTGTAATCCCAGCTACTTGGGAGGCTGAGGCAGGAGAATCACTTGAACCCAGGAGGCGGAGGTTGCAGTGAGCTGAGATCGCACCACTGCACTCCAGCCTGGGCAACAAAGCGAGACCCTGTCTCCAAAACAAAATAAAAAAAAAAAAAAAAAGAAAAGGAACAGTATAAGGAGGACATAATAAAACTTCTGAAAGCTCTGGTCCCTCTGGTAATGCTTGACTAAGGAGAAATTGAAGATGCAGGAAGTAAAGGGTTAATTTAGCAAGCAGTCACCATGGATACTCAGGACATCCCAGCTGCTGGTAGATGATGTCTGGGTAGCAGGAGATCAGCACTGGTGTACATACACCTGTCCAAAGGGTATTCCAGGATAGCTGTCGCCCCTGCTCTCCTAAATTATAACAAACTCATCTGTAACCAAACTCCATTTGAAAATGGCCCATGGGCCAGGCGCAGTGGCTCACACTTGTAATCCCAATACTTTGGGAGGCCAAGGCAGGATGATCGCTTGAGGCCAGGAGTTTTGAGACCAGCCTGGGCAACATAGCAAGACCGTATCTCTACTAAAATGAATTTAAACTTGGCCAGGCTTGGTGGCATGCACTTGTAGTCTTAGCTGCTCGAGGGGCTGAGACAGGAGGATAGCTTAAGCCCAGGATGTCGAGGTTGCAATGGCTTATAATCACTCCACTGCACTCCAGCCTGGGTGACAGAGCAAGGCTCTGTCTCAAAAAAAAACATGAAAGAAGGAAAGAAAAAGGAAAGGAAAGGAGAGGAGAGGAGAGGGGAGGGGAGGGGA
>NW_016811820.1:1916757-1922808 GCF_001698545.2 Rhinopithecus bieti
GGAGAGGAGGAAGGAGAGAGAAAGGAAGGAAGGGGAGGAAGAAAGAAAGAAAAGAAAGAGAAAGGAAGGAAGGAGGGAGTGGGGGAGGGGAAGGGAGGGTGGCCCACATAAATGAAGGGACATAGTAATAATGGCAAACACAAGATGTATAAGTGACCTAGCCTTAGACATTTTATTGACTAAGGACCGAGAGAGGAAGAGAGATGAGACTACTTCTATGCCTTTTACGAAGCAAGGCATAGGGCTGGTTCTGCAGAATGGTTCACAAGAATGAAGGTCTAAGTGCCCGCCCAGTGAATCATGCCAAGAGCACTTCATCACAGCTTAAACTCTTCCTTGACAGGTTCCCATTTTCTATGTTGTCTCTAACGCACAACTAGAGTGAAAAGGAGGGGGCTGAAAATAGGTTGATTTGAGAACGCCGAACAGTCACAGCCCACCCATAGAAAGAGACTCCCTTTTTTCCTGCATCCGCTTTAGAAATGCTTCCGGAGAGGGCAACAGCTCCTATAAGATGTGTAATCCTTATCAATACAGCAAAGAGGCTATCAAAGCAGGAAAGATCACATGGCTGTTAAGATAAAGGTCTGGCTGTTCCAGGGTGGGCTTATCAAGGTTTAGCAGTAAGCGAGTTTTGTTGCTTCGACTGCATTTAAAAAGTTCATTGATTTGCAGCTAATACCAAGTTGTCATAGTTTCATGAGTAACAGCTTGTGGTTTGCAGAATCAAAGCCTTTTCCTGAATCAATAATAGCAGATTCACTGAGGTGCCTGGGCCTTTGCAGAGAGGGGAAAAGCTGACAAAGATGGCTGGATAGAGACAGGGAGTAAATTTGGTCAGACCATAAGTGGCCTATAAAAGAGGAAAAATGGCACTTTCCCTCTCAAAGCCCTCAAAAGCAACAGAAATTGAGCCTTTTAAAATTGAAAGTGACTTGTAAAGAGGTCATAGTTTGCAAAATATAGAGATGAAATGTGTACATACATTCACATAGTAAATTGACTCTAAGGGGGAAAAAGTCAAATTGAAGATTTTTTAAAAATTCATCAACTGGTTATCTTTATCCCAACAGCCTTTAACATCCTGAGCTTCGGTCAGGCACGGTGGCTCATGCCTGTAATCCCAGCACTTTGGGAGGCCGAGGTGGTCGGATCACCTAAAGTCGGGAGTTTGAGACCAGCCTGGCTAACGTGGTGAAAGCCCGTCTCTACTAAACATACAAATTAGCTGGGCGTGGTGGTGTATGCCTGTAATCCCAGCTACTCAGGAGGCTGAGGCAGGAGAATCACTTGAACCTGGGAAGCAGAGGTTGCAGTGAGCCAAGATCGTGCCACTGCACTCCAGCCTGGGCAACAAGAGCGAAACTCAGTCTCCAAAAAAAAAAAAAAAAAAAAAAAACACTCCTGAGCTTGGCACAACTGAGCATTTTCCTAGACCCATCTGCTTGGGAAACATTGACCTGTACTTCTCTTTTTCTGCTGTTGGAAAATATACACACCCACACACACACACACCGACCCATTACATTAGCCCTGACCCAACTCAGAAGGCAAATCTCTAATAATATCTTAGTGTTGTTTTGGACTTTGAAAGCATTTTCTCAGCCTACTCCATTTGAGCTTCGTAAGTGTCCATGTTGGGCTGAGAGAGCTGTTATATTTATCCACTTTTGAATGAAGAGAAAATTGAGTCTTGGAACAGCCTGCCCAATTCTTCTGGTGGTGCCCAGCACAGACATCACGAATTGATCAAGGCACTCTTCCCAAGAAGTTCAGACTAAGTCTCAGAATCCTGTCCTCAGCCAACCTCCAGGCAGCCACAATCAATTAATAGAAGAAAATAAAATCTATTTGCCATCCTGGACCCACGTGATCTGCCCAAGGTCACAGAACTACTTGATGGACTAAAACCAAGTCATACATCTCTTGTTTCATTGCTTTTTATATGAAGTAGAATGTTTTTACCCCAGTGAGGGGAGCTTACCACCTTTGCCACAACTAAAAGCTACAACCACCTGGGGGTTTTGCTCAACCCCGTTCACACTCACTATTTAGGAAGCTTAAGAAGTAACAGAGAGCTCCTAGAAATTTTAAATTACATTTGTGATCCACATTATATTTCCGTTAGACAGTATTGCCCTAAATAATAGGTAGTCATCAGAATCTTTTTTTTTTTTTACTTTATTATTTATTTATTTATTTTTTGAGATGGAGTCTCACTGTGTTGCCCAGGGTAGAGTGTAGTGGTGTGATCTTGGCTCATCACAACCTCTGAGTCCCAGGTTCAAGTGATTCTCCTGAGTCAGCCTCCTCAGTAGCTGGGATAACAGGTGCATGCCACCACACCCAGCTAATTTTTGTATTTTTAGTAGGGATGGGTTTTCCCCATGTTGTCCAAGCTGGTCTTGAGCTCCTGACCTCAGGTGATCCACTCGCCTTGGCCTCCCAGAGTGCTGGGATTACAGGCGTGAGCCACAGTGCCCAGCCCAGAGTCTTTACATTAAAGAACTGTATTCCTAAATTGGGCACAGTAGCTCATGCCTATAATCCCAGCACTTCAGGAGGCCAAGGCAGGAGGATGGCTTGAGCTAAGGAGTTTGAGACCAGCCTGGGCAACATAGCAAGACCGCATCTCTAGAAAAAATAAAAAGATTAGCCCGGTGTGGTGGCATACACCTGTAGTCCCTACTACTTGTGAGGTTGAGACAGGAGGATTGCTTGAGCCCAGGAGATCAAGGCTTCAATAAGCCATGATCACACCACTGTTCCAGGGTGACAGAGCAAGACCCTGTCTCAAAAACAAAACAGAACTGTATTCTTTAATTTACACATGTATTGAGCCCAAATTTAGTAACATACTTTTTTTTTTTTTTTAACTAGACAAATGCAATAGTGAGAATTGGGAAAAGAACAGAATCAGGAGTTCCATCAGTAACTGCTTGTGAACAATCAGCTGAGATAATTCACTCCATCTGGACCAGCCTAATATAATTTCAAAGAGTGGCAAATGCCAAGAAAAAGATGATGCAGAGTAAGGGGATACAGAATGACAATGGGTGTGGTTGGAATGAGTTATGTGTGTATTTATTTATACATTTATAAAGACAAGGTCTTGCTCTGTTGTCCAGGCTGGAGTGCAGTGGGGCAATCATAGCTCACTGCAGCCTCAAACTCCTGGGCTCAAGGGATCCTCCCACCTCGGATCATTTGAACCCTAGGGTGAGCAATTTTAGAGAAAGTGATCAGGGAAGGCCTCTCAAAGGAGCTGACAGTGGAGCAGAAACTTGAATGAAGTGAGGAGCATGCCACCTGAAGATCTAAAGAGTATTCCAAGGAACCATGGAGGGGGGAACACGCTACGAATGATCGAGAAGTAACATGGGGGGGCCAGGCGTGGTGGCTCCCGCCTGTAATCCCAATACTTTGGGAGGCCAAGGCAGGCAGATCACTTGAAGTCAGGAGTTTGAGACCAGCCTGGCCAACATCTCTACTAAAAATACAAAAATTAGCCAGGCGTGGTGGCAGGTGCCTGCAGTCCCAGCTCCTTGGGAGGCTGAGGTAGGAGAATCGCTTGAACCTGAGAGACAGAGGTTGTAATGAGCTGAGATCGTGCCGTTGCAGTCCAGCCTGGATAACAGAGTGAGACTATCTTGAAAGAAAAAAGAGAAGTGGCCAGGCATGGTGGCTCAAACCTGTGATCCCAGCACTTTGGGAGGCCGAGGCGGGAGGTCAGGAGTTCAAGACCAGCCTGGCCAATATGGTGAAACCCCATCTCTACTAAAAAAAACAACAATTAGCCGGGCATGGTGGCCTGTGCCTGGAATCCCAGCTACTCGGGAGGCTGGGGCAGGAGAATCACTTGAACCCTGAAGGTGGAGGTTGCAGTGAGCCAAGATGGTACCATTGCACTCCAGCTTGGGCAACAGAGCAAGATGCCACCTCAAAAAATAAAGAGAAATAACATGGGGGATGTGATAGGAGATAAGAGTCCAGCAGGGGTCAACTGTCCTAGGGCTTCATAGGCCATGATGAGTCGCTTCCATTTTATTCTAGTTGGGATGGGAAGCCACTATACGTTTTTGTTGTTGTTGTTGTTTTTAAGACAGTGTTTTCTCGCTCTGTCCGCCAGGCTGGAGTGCAGTGGCACAATCATTCCTCACTGCAGCCTTGACCTCCGGGCCTCAAGTGATCCTCCCACCTCATCCTGCCAAGTAGCTGGATTTACAAACATGACCCACCACACCCAGCAGTCTATACAATTTAAAGCAGGCAAGAAATACACCTGACTCAGGTTTAAAAGACTGTATGACCAGGCCAGGAGTGGTGGCTCGTGCTTGGAATCCTAGCACTATAGAAGGCTGAGACAGGAGGAGTCCTTGAGCCCAGGAGTTCTAGGCTGCAGTGAGCCATGATCACACTGCCATAATCTAGCCTGGGAGATAAAGACCATGTCTCAAAAAAAAAAAAAAAAAAAAAAAAAAAAAAAAAAAAATTAAATGACCAGATGTATATTTTATTTATTTATTTATTTTTCATTTTTATTTTATTTTGAAACAGAGTCTAACTCTGTCACCCAGGCTGGAGTACAGTGGCACAATTTCGGCTCACTGCAACCTCTGTCTCCTGGGTTCAAGCAATCCTTCTGCTTCAGCCTCCCAAGTAGCTGGGATTACAAGTGCCCACCACCCCCGCTCAGCTAAGTTTTGTATTTTTAGTAGAGATGGAGTTTCACCATATTGGCCAGGCTGATCCTCAACTCCTGACCTCAGGTGATCCACCCGACTTGGCCTCCCAAAGTGCTAGGATTACAGGCGTGAGCCACCACGCCCGGCCCAGATGTGTATTTTTAAAGATCACTTGTATAGCAGTGTACCTGTAAATGAGGTATTAATACTTTGTGGATGAGGAAGAGAATAATGATGAGAGAACAAGCTGCAGTCACTGGCTGCAATATTCTAGTTGAAGTTATCCAAGAGGCAGTTAGAAATATAAGTCTAATGGTCAGGAGAGAGTAGTCCTTAGATATGGAATGGTTTGGGGGTCAGTAGCTGTATCAGTCTGGGTCCTTCTAGAAGCAGACACAAAGACAGGATTAGACATGCAAGAGGGGTTGGGTGCAGTGGCTTTTGCCTAAAATGCCAGCACTTTGGGAAGCCAAGGACAGAGGATTGCTTGAGCCCAGGAGTTCAAGACCAGCCTGGGCAACACAGAGAAACCCTGTCTCTACCAAAAAATTTTTAAAAATTAGCCAGGCTTGGTGGCATGCACCTGTAGTCCCGGCTACTCGGGAGGCTGAGGTGGGTCACGGGAGGTCAAGGCTGCAGTGAGCTATCATTGTACCACTGCACTCCAGAACCTGGGCATCTTCAAGATCAAGACCCTGTCTCTAAAAAAAAAAAAAAAAAATGGGGGGATATGCCTGAGAAGGATAAAAAGGAGGGAGGCAGAAAAGGCAGAGAGACCTTTCAGACCAGCAGGCAGGTCTGACACCTGTGAAGGACAAGGGGAAGGAAGATTGGATGGAAGACTCCTAGACTGCAGCACAGCTCCAAGAAAGGCTTGGGTAGGACTGTGGGGAGTCCTCGTGCCAAAATTGCCATAAGAATGGCCCTGCCGTGGTAAATGCCATGATTGTTTACGCATTTACTGAGAATAGCCTTAAGGAAGCATGGCCTCAGCAGGGATGAGGAGTGGATCCAGAAACACAGCAGCTGAGACCATCAGTCAATTATACTCCTGACAGTGGTCCTAAGCAGCTGGCTCTCATATCCACCATGGCAGCCAAGGATGTCAATGGATCCCATCCCCTCCTGCCTTCTCAGGGACTTGTCTTCTAGATCTTCAACATATCCATCCATGAGCCATCATGCTTTAGACAGTTGTATCCCTAGAAGACCTTCCCTTGACCTCAAATCCTCCTCCGAATATGTGTTCTCTTAAATTTTAATTTCATTTCCTAAAATTAAAATTTAATTTTTAAAAGACTTTTTTTTTATAAGCACACCTGGTCTTCTTTGTGATTTTTTTTTTTTTTTTTTTTTTTTTTTTTTT
>NW_016811820.1:1923952-1983894 GCF_001698545.2 Rhinopithecus bieti
TTTTTTTTTTTTTTTTTTTTTTTTTTTGAGAGTTTCAGTCTCGTTGCCCGGGCTAGAGTGCAATGGCGAGATCTCAGCTCACTGCAACCCCTGCCTCCCAGATTCAAGCGATTCTCCTGCCTCAGCCTCCCAATTTAGCTGGGATTACAGGTGCCTGCCACCACTCCCAGCAAATTATTTTGTATTTTTAGTAGAGATGGGGTTTCACCATGTTGGCCAGGCTGGTCTTGAACTCCTGACCTCAGATGGTCCACCCGACTCGGCCTCCCAAAGTACTGGGATTACAGGTGTGAGCCATCATGTCCGACCAGAAATGCTTTATTTCTAAAAGGAGGTATCACAACCTGTAGGCAGGAAATGGAGCTTCAAAGGAGGAAAGACGAGACAGTAATTTATGCTGAATGGGTTGGCTAAGTATGCATACTCAACATTTTATAGGAGGAGCTATGCATATTCATGGCGGCATGCGTACATAGTAAGTTAACATATATGTTACATACATCTCATGTTCTCTTTGGGATGGAGACTTAACATTTAAAGGTATTATAGCTGGGCATAGTTGCTCACGTCTGTAATCCCAGCACTTTGGGCGGCTGAGGCAGGCAGATCATTTGACCCCAGGAGTTCAAGACCAGCCTGGGCAACATGGTGAAGCCCCGTCTCTAACAAAAATACAAAAATTAACTGGGCATGGTTGCACGTGCCGGTGGTCCTAGCTACTCGGGAGGCTGAGGCGGGATGGATTGCTTGAGCCCAGAAGGTGGAAGTTGCAGTGAGCCAAGATTGCACCACTACACTCCAACCTGGGCAACAGAGTGAGACCCTGTCTCAACAAATAATAATAATAGGGCCAGACATGGTGGCTTAGGGCTGTAATCCCAGCACTTTTGGGAGGTCAAGGTGGGAAGATCACTTGAGGTCAGGAGTTCAAGACCAGCCTGGTCAACATGGCGAAACCTCATCTCTACTAAAAATACAAAAATTAGCCAGGCGTGGTGGTGGGCACCCGTAATTCCAGCTACCTAGGAGGCTGAGGCAGGAGAATCACTTGAACCCAGGAGGCAGAGGTTGCAGTGAACAGAGATCACACCACCACGTTCTAGCGTGGGCAACAGAGCGAGACTGTCTCAAAAAAATATATAATAATAATGATAATAGTGTTACAATTAGGCCCTATAGATGAAAAGGCGAGTCAGAGGACACAAAGGCACTGAGTACACAGCATCCATAAACTCGCCGGAACCACTCCCTGGCAGGTGGTCTGCTATCAGGAAAGATCACTGGTCAGCTGTGGTATAAATCAACAGTGGAGCAAGTTTCGTAGAAGGGCTGGTTGCTGTTGAACTCTTAGGAAAGAAAGCCTAGTGGCAGTTAGCAAACAAAGGGTCACAAGGCTTGTTTGAACTCCTATCCCAGAGTGTCTGGAAATTCAGTTTTTAAGTTTTCTCTGGAGTCCGCCTTGGTCAAGAGGGAGTCCTTTCAGTTGGTTGGGATCTTAGGGTTTTTTTGTTTTGCTTTGTTTTTAGACGGAGTCTTGCTCTGTTACCCAGGCTGGAGTATAGTGGTGCGATCTTGGCTCACTGCAACATCCGCCTCCTGGGTTCAAGCAATTTTCTTGCCTCAGCCTCCCGAGTAGCTGGGATTACAGGTGCATACCACCATGCCTGGCTAATTTTTGTGTTTTTAGCAGAGACGGGGTTTTGTCATGTTGGTCGGGCTGGTCCTGAACTCCTGATCTCAGGTGATCCGCCCACCTCAGCCTCCCAAAGTGCTGGGATTACAGGCTTGAGCCACCAGCCTGGTCTTTAGTTTTATTTCTTAGTTCCAAGTGCTTTCCTCCCTCCAGCTTTCATGTATGCTGATTCTTTCTCTCCCCAACACTGATCCCTTCCCTTCTACTCAATTTTCCTTCTCAGATCCCTTCCTCAAAGGAGCTTTTCCTAAACTTTTTCATCCAAATGAAGCCCCAAGCTACTCTCATGGCACCTGTTTATTTTCCTTCATAGCAACGATTACTGTGTGTAATTACAGTCAATTGTGAGATGTACCTGTTAAATGCTTGCCCCTCACTAGACTGCAGGGACAGAGACCATGTTTATTTTGCTCATCACCTGGCACAATCCCTAGTGCATGGTAGGGACTCAGTGTTTGTTTAATGAACATGTGAATGACCAGCCAGGTGCAGTGGCTTGTGCCTGTAATCCCAGCACTTTGGGAGGCCAAAGAGGGTGGATCACCTGATGTCAGGGGTTTGAGACCAGCCTGGCCAACATGGCAAAACCCTGACTGTACTAAAAATACAAAAATTAACCAGATGTGGTGGTGCACACGTGTAGTCCCAGCTACTCAGGAGGCTAAGGAAGAATAATCACTTGAACCTGGGAGATGGAGGCTGCAGTGAGCTGAGATCACGCAACTGCACTCCAGCCTGGGTGACAGAGTGAGACTCCGTATCAAAAATAAATAAATAAATACGTGAATGACCTAGTATAGGTAGAATAATAAAAGAAGAAGAAAAAAGATAAGCTTTAAGAAAAAATAACATGTAAAGAGTAAGCAAAGGGCTGGCTGCAGTGGCTCACACCTATAATCCCAGCACTTTGAGAGGCCAAGGCAGGAGGATCCCTTTAGCCTAGGAGATCAAGATCAGACTGGACAGCGTAGCAAGACCCTGGGTCCACAAAAATATTTGAAAGTTAGCCAGATGTAGTGGCATGTGCCTGCAGTCCCAGCTACTTAGGAAGCTGAGGTGAGAGGAAGGCTTGAGCCCAGGAGTTCAAGGCTGTGATGAGCCATGATCATGTCACTGCACTCCAGCCTGGGCGACAAAAGCGAGACCTGACTCTTTTTCTTTCTTTCTTTCTTTTTTTTTGAGACAGTTTCGCTCTTGTTGCCCAGGCTGGAGTGCAATGGCGTGACCTCGGCTCAGTGCAACCTCCGCCTCCTGGATTCAAGCAATTCTCCTGCCTCAGCCTCCCAAGTAACTGGGACTACAGGCATGCACCACCACGCCTGGCTAATTTTGTAGTTTTTGTAGAGATGGGGTTTCACCCTGTTGGTCAGGCTCAAACTCCTGACCTGAAGTGATCCACTCACCTTGGCCTCCCAAAGTCCTGGGATTACACAAGCGTGAGCCACTGTGCCCAGTGGCTCTTTAAGAAAAAAAAAAAAAAAAAATAGGAAAGAGAGAAAAAAAAACTGGAAACAACCCAAATGCCCATCAAAATGAACAAATTGTCATACATTCACACAGTATGGAATACAATATAAGAATGAAAATGAATGAATTAGGCCCTACTCAATGACTTGGATGCATCTCACAAATTTACTGTTGTGCAAAAGTAGTCAGACATAACAGAATATAGCATGATTTCATTTCCTAAAGTTCAAAACCGGGCAAAACTAATATATAATGTTAGAACTCAGGGTGGTGGTGTGTAGTGACTGAAATGGAGCACACATGGGGCTTTGGAGAGCTGGTATATTCTGTTTCTCAATCTGAGATGTGATTACCAGATGAGTTTGTGAATATTCATTGAGCTGCATACTCATGATTTGTGCACTGTGTGCTTGTTATATTTCAATAAAAGTTTACTAAAAAAGACAACTTGGTAGCCTTCTATTTAAATTGCTTAGCAGTGCCTAAAATAGATTATCACTGAATCTTTTCAGGAAATGGAAGTGTTGGTGCGTATGCCTCTGAGTGTGTATGCAAGTGTGGGTGTTGAACATTGAATATTCTTCAGGAATGCAGTCAGGTGAAAGGAAACATGAAATTTATTATGCCCTCTTAAATAACGGCTTATGTGCCGTAGTGTTTCCATAAAAGATTCTCTATGTGATGAGCGTCAATCTACTTGTATTGTTAGAAGGATCTTATGTAACCCTGGCCCTATACCACATTCATCAAATTCCATTTTTATGCCTCCCTTGTATTCAGCACATCATTTAATCACTGAGCATTTTCTCTGCACCAGTGCCTGTGAGGGGTGGTGGGGATTCAGAGAAAACTCTATACATGTCTCCTTCTTATCTCCATTCTTAGGGCCTGAGGAATTCAGCGGGGATACTGGCCAAGAGCATCTAAGCCAGAGGAACAGGATCTGGGGCAAGACTGTGTGAGGTTTTCACCTAGAATAGCTGGAAATTGTATAATCAAAGGGGCAGGGAAAGCCAGGGCCCAGCGTGAGAGAGAATTGGTACTTGGAGTCAGGGATGGCAGGCTAACTGAGCTCAGGAAACAGACGTTCAAGATATCAGGCACAGATCAGGAAATAGACACAAAGATGACCTCAGAGAACAGTGGAGAACCCAGGACAGTAACAGGCGGGGTCCTCACTGGGAGCATTGATAAAGGGTGCATTGTCTCTAGAAATTCAAAAACAATAAGAAACTGACCAAAAGTCTGTCTGCTTTTTGTTATCACCATGTACCAGCAATCCTAAAAAAATGTTAGTAGTAAAGTACTTCTACCTAAGAGTACTCGGCACAGTAATGTTTGTAACAGTGAAAAACCAAAGAGTGGATAAATGGATCACAGCGTATTCAGATCAGAGAACACCATGCATCAGTGTGAACAGAGGAACCATAACTCCATACATCAACCAGGACAACCCCAAAGCATGATGTTGCTGCTTGCGGAAGTCTACATAGCCTAATGTCACTCACGTGAAATTTTAAAACATGTAAACTGAGGGTTGTGTGTG
The DNA here is from genome assembly GCF_001698545.2 of Rhinopithecus bieti. Taxonomy (NCBI): domain Eukaryota; kingdom Metazoa; phylum Chordata; class Mammalia; order Primates; family Cercopithecidae; genus Rhinopithecus; species Rhinopithecus bieti. Next base: position 1,928,659 of record NW_016811820.1, read on the forward strand.
ACTCCATATTGTAAAAGTTCACAAACGTGGCTAGACACAGTGGTTCATGCCTGTAATCCCAGCATTTTGGGAGACTGAGGCAGCTGGATCACTTGAGGCCAGGAGTTCCAGACCAACTTGCCCAACGGGCAAAACCCCATCTCTAGCAAAAAGGATTTAAAAATTAGCCAGACGTGGTGGTGCACATCTGTTAAATTCCAGCTACTCAGGAGGCTGAGGCTCAAGAATCACTTGAACTCGGGAGGTGGAGGCTGCAGTGAGCTGAGATGGCACCACTGCACTCCAGCCTGAGTAACAGAGTGAGACTCTGTCTTGAACAAAAAAAAGGAAAAAGAAAAAAGAAAAAGTACACAAACATGTATACATATGACAGACACTGGGCAGAATGGTGATCTCTAAGGGATAGGGAGGAAGAAATGCATTCAAAAAGGGCACACAGGACATTGTTAGTAACTGGAAGCAGAGAGTATTTTTTATTTATTTTACAAAGATGGCGTCTTGTTATGTTGGCCAGGCTGATCTCGAACTTCTGGGCTCAAGTGATCCTCCTGCCTCGGCCTCCCAGAGTGCTGGGATTACAGGCGTGAGCCACCGCACCCAGCCCATTGTGAGTATTGTTGTTTCTGTTGTTTTTGTTTGTTTGTTTGAGACATAGTCTCACTCTGTCACCCAGATTGGAGTATAGTGGCACAATCGCGGCTCAGTGCAACATCCACCTCCCGAATTCAAGCAATTCTCCTGCCTCAGCTTCCTGAGTAGCTGGGATTACAGGCACGTGCCATGCCTGGCTAATTTTTGTATTTTTAGTAGAGATGGGGTTTCACCATGTTGCTCAGGCTTGTCTCAAACTCCTGACCTTAGGTGTTCTCCCCACTTCAGCCTCTCAACGTGCTGGGATTACAGGTGTGAGCCACCGCGCCCGGCCATTGCTGCTGCTGTTTTAAGCCCAGGGTTGGAAACCATGTGTTCATTATATTTACTATCTGTTCTTTTTCTACATGTTAGAAATATTTCTTAATACAAATAACATTTTGACCCAACAAAAAGGCCCAAATGCTCCTAACTGCCAGGAAGGACTGTGCCCACCTTACCCCTCATAAACCAGTGCAGGTGAATGATTCAGGAAAAAACAAAACAAAACAAAAGCTGTGACGTATGTGAAGGTGTCAAGAGTCTATTCCTATTGGTGGCATGAGATGGGCATGGGGCCAGGTGAAAAAAAAAAATCTGACCTTCTGGGAAAAGGCTCTTGCAGTATGCCTGAAAACAAGATGACATATCTTTCATGCCGATATAGGGTTGAAAGGTTAACATCCATGTAATAACTGGCCCCAAAACACCTTGCACAGACCTTGTTATATATAAACAGGCAGAGATGACTCAACTCTAAATCTGGGAAACAGCCTGCCCATTATAACCAGGCGCCGTGACATTTTGGAATATGTGTTGGCAAGGTTCTCCATGTTAAATAGCTTTACAAGTTGTTATTAGAATCACGTTAGCTCGGTGCTACAGTGAATGTCCCACGTCCACAGGCGATTCTTTCCAAGAAACCTATTGATTTGCTTTTCTTCTCTTTTCCTTCTGAATAGCAACTGACAGACAAAGGGGAGCTGGCCAGGGCCTTTGATGGTAATGCCAGTTGAACAATAGCCCTGCTTGTGGCAAGCACCCTCTTTGTTCAGCCAGGAGAATGCTGAGCCGGTTGCTCATTGGATCCAGTGTATGTGGGTGGCCAGAGCAAGGTGCATTTGGCAGCCAGATGTAGATTCTGGGTGGTATGAGCTGACTGTCCAGATAGCTAAAGCTTGGGACTTGGCTGGAACTCCCCTGGCCAGTGCAATCAGAGAGACCAGATGGACTCGCCTCCTTGTCCTTTGAAGATGGTGTCCTTTATTTAGCTAAAGGGAAGAGGCAGCCAACTATCTGACCTGGAAAGCATTCTCAGGCAGCCTGGTCCTTGTCATACACATCTAAGAAAAAGGGAAAGTGTACTGTTGAAAGGAAATTCAGGGAGAGCCTTCGCAAGCCACCAAGGAGGTTGCAAAATTACACTTATAAATGGGCATCAGAGGTTCTATTAACCAGTGGGAGCTTCCCCTTTATTTTCCTGGGGCAGTTCCGCTTAGAAGGCAGATGACATTGCGGGGAATTTGTCACTATTCTTGGGGCTTCTGTGCTGTTGCTGTCAATGCTACTATGGCTACTGCTGCCACCAGAGAAGCTAGAAAATGCCTGGAATTCAAATAATAGACATCTGGAAGCTGGAAATGCCCCATCTTTTTTTTTTTTTTTTTTAAGAGACAGGATCTCTGCCTGTCACCCAGGCTGGAGTGCAGTGGTGCCATCATAGATCACTGCAGCCTCTATAAACTCCTACGCTCAAGCCATCCTCCCATCTCAGCCTCCTGAGTAGCTGGGACGATGGGTATGCACCACCATGCCCAGATAATTTTTTTTTTTTTTGGAGATGGGATCTTACTCTGTTGCCCAGACTGGTCTCAAACTCCTGACCTCAAGTGATTCTCCTGCCTTGACCTCCCAAAGTGCTGGGATTACAGGCATGAGCCACTACATACAGTAAATAGTGTTCTTTAAAGCATAAAAGTTTTGGCTGGGTGCAGTGACTCAGGCCTATAACCCCAGCACTTTGGGAGGCCAAGGCAGGAGGATTTCTTGAGGCCAGGAGTTCAAGAAGTGAGAGCCCATCTCTACAAAAAATACAAAAATTAGTCAAGCATGGTGGCACATACCTGTAGTCCTAGCAACTCATGAGGCTGAGGCAGGAGAATCACTTGGGCCCAAGAGTTCAAGGCTATAGTGCGCTGTGATTGCACCACTGGACTCCAGCCTGGGCGGCAGCAGAACCCATCTCAAATTAAAAACAGGAAAAAAAAAATCACAAAAACTATATAAAACAAAAGTTTTGAAATTTGAAGTTCAATTTATCTATTTTTTTTTCTGTTGTTACTTGTACTTTTGGTGTCATATCTAAGAAACTTTGCCCCTAGCCCAATGTCATGAAAATTGACTCTTATTTTCTTCTAAAAGTATAGTTTTAACCCTTGCATTTAGGACTATGATCCATTGTGAGTAAATTTTGGCATATGGTGTGAAGAAGGGGTCCAACTTCATTCATTCGCATGTAGACACCCGGTTGTCCCAACTGTTTGTTGAAAAGACTGTTTTTTTCCTCCTAAATTGTCTCAGCATCTTGTCAAAAATCAATTGACCACACGTGTAAAGGTTTATTTCTGGACTCTAAATTTTATTCCGTTGATCTATATGTCTATCTTTATGCCAGTACCAGAGTACTTTGAACACTGTAGCTATTTAGTAAGTTTTGAAAGAGGGAAGCATGAGTCCTCCAAGTGTGTTCTTTTTCAACATTGTTTTGGCCATTGTGGTCCCTTGCATTTTCATTTGAATTATAGGATCAGCTTGACAATTTCTATAAAAAGGTAGCCTGAATATGACACATATGCATTGAAGCTATTGATCAATTTGGGAATGTTACCACCTTAACAATATTATCTTCAATCCAGGAACAAGGGATATCTTTCTATTTACTTAGTATTTCTATTTTTTCATGCTAATGTAACTGGAATTGCTTTCTAACTTTCATTTTTGAATTGTTCATTGCTAGTATACAGAAATGGAATCATGTTTTGTATATTGATCTTGTACACTACAAGTTTTCTGAAGTAATTTGTTCCAATAATGTGTGTGTGTTTCTGTGTGTGTGTGTGTGTGTGTGTGTGTGTGTGTATGTATGTGTTTTAAGATTTTCTTTCTTTTTTTTTAATGGAGACCTGGTCTTACTATGTTGCCTAGGCTGAAGTACAGTGGCTATTCACAAGTGCAGTCATAGTTCACTACAACCTCAAACTCCTGGGCTCAAGTGATCCTCCCGCCTCAATCTCCTGAATAGCTGGGACTACGGGCATGCAACACCACACCTGACTCTATTTCTTAAGATTTTTCAATGTGCAAAATTATGTTATCTAAAAATAGAAATAGTTTTACTTCTCTCTTTCTAATTTGGATGTCTTTCCTTTTTATTGTGTAGTTGCTTTGGCTAGAACCTCCAGTACAACGCTGAATACAGGTGGTGAGAGCAGACATCCTTATCTCATTCCTGATCTTAGGGTGAAAGCTTTCAGACTTTCCCCATTAAGTACAATATTAGCTTTGGGTGTTTTGTAGATGATCTTTATCAGGTTGCAGAATTTTCTTTCTATTCCTAGTTTTGTTGAGCTATCCGGGCCTGGGATTCTCTTTGTGGGATGTTTTAAAATGAATTGTTACAGTTTTTAGACTATATACTGATGGTTCTATCAGTCTTTTTACTTGTTATAGTTCTAGCCAGATTTTCTAATTCTTCTTAGTCAAAGTTGGCTGTTTGTGTCATTTGAGAAATTAGTTAATCTCATCTAAGTCATCAAACTTATTGGCATATGGTTGTTCATAGTATTCCCTTATAATCATTTTCATTTCTCTAAGATACGTAGTGACATCTACTTTTTTATTCCCGATTTTAGTAATTTGAGTCTTTTTTTTATTTTTTGGTCATTCTAGGTAAAGGTTTGTCATTTTTGTTGATCTTTCAATCAGCTCTTTTGGGTTTGTTGATTTTTTTTTCATTGTTCTATTCTCTTTTTTTTTTTCTTTAAAAAGTTTATTTAGTATCAAGCAAGAGGAGACTTTAACCTTAAGACAACCTCTTAAGTCTAGTTGGTTTATAGTGTTGTTCAAGTTTTCTGTTTCCTTGTTGAGCTTCTGTCTAGTTCTTCTACCCATTATTAAAGGTAGGATATTGAAGCCTCCCCAGTGATAACTTTTGTTGTTGTTGTTGTTGTTTTTGGTTTTGTTTTGCTTTTTTTCTTTTTTAGAGGTAGTCTTGCTCTGTTGCCCAGCAGGCTGGAGTGCAGTAGCGTGATCTTGGCTCACTGCAACCTCTTCCTCCCAGATTCAAGCAATTCTCCTGCCTCAGCCTCCCGAGTAGCTGGGATTACAGGTGCGCACCACCAAGCCCAGCTAATTTTTGTATTTTAGTAGAGATAGGGTTTCGTCATGTTGGCCAGGCTGGTCTCGAACTCCTAACCTCAGGTGATCCACCTGCCTCGGCCTCCCAAAGTTCTGGGATTACAGGCATGAGCCACCGTGCCCAGCCTCCAGTTATAACCTTTGAGTTGTCTATTTCTCTCTTCAGTTCTGTTGTACTTCTGCTTCATGTGTTTTAAGGCTCTGTTTTTAGATGCACATATGTTTACAATTGCTAAATTATCTTGATGGATCGACTCTTTTATAAAATGTCCCTCTTTATCTCTAATAATATTTTTATTGAAAGTCTAATTTGTCTCATATTAATATAGCCACTCCAATTTTCTTAACATTGCTATTTGCATATCTTTTTCAATCCTTTTACTTTCAACTTACTTGCATCTTTGAATGTAAAGTGTGTGTTCTATAGACAGTATGTAGTTGGATCTTACTTTTTATCTGTCAGAACACACTCTACCTTTTGATACAATTGTTTAATCCATTCACATTTAATATTATTATTGATAGAACTGGAATCACATCTGCCATTTTGCTTTTTGTTTTCTATGTGTCTTAAGTCTTCTTTGTTCTTCTGCTTCCTCCTTTACTCCTTTCCTTTTGCATTAATTTAATACTTTCTAGTGTAACATTTAAATTTCTTTTAATGATTCCCTCACTATGTATATAGTTTTATTATTTTCTTGTGGTTGCTGTATGGCTTAACATAAATATCTTAATTTATCAGAATCTACTTCAGATTATAGTTTCTTAAACCCAGTAAAATATAAATCATTGATCTGTAGAGCACTGTTCCTTTTTAAATTTATGCTACTATTAATATACATATTACATCTGCATATGTTACAAACCCAACAATATATTTTATAATTACATTATATAATTTTATGTGTGTTGATGAAGAAATGAAAACAAGTAATTATAGAGTTTGTTATGTTAACCTTCTTATTTGCCATTTATGTTTCTTTTCATTTGTTCCTGTGAATTTGAGATACCATCTGGTGATGTTTCTTTCTCCAATACAGTTTTGCTCCCGTTTGCTTCCTTTGTCATGTTATTGTCAGATGTATTACTTTTTAAAAATACAGACAGGTTCTCACTTTGTTGCCCAGGCTGGAGTGAAGTGGCATAAACATAGCTTACTGTAACCTTGAACTCCTGGGCTCAACCGATTCTCTTGCCTTAGCCTCCTGAGCAGCTAGGACTACAGGCACCCACCACCATGCCCAATTTTTAAAAATATTTTTGTACAGACAGAGTCTCGCTATGTTGCCTAGGCTGGTCTCAGACTCCTGGCCTCAGGCAATTTTCCCACCTCAGCCTCCCAAAGTGCTGGGATTACAGGCATGAACCTCTGTATCCAGCCACATTTTTATATATTAAAAACTCAACAATACTGTTATAAACACACTGTTTTATGCAACTAATTTTTAAATCAATTAAGAGAAGGAAGGAGATATATGTATATATGTATTTAGAGTTTATTTTATAATGACATAATGGCCTTGATCTTTTCTTCTTCTTTCTTTTTTTGTGTGGATTTGAATTACTGCTTGGGGTCACTTGCTTTCAGCCTAAATAACTTTCTTTACTAGTTCTTGTAAAATTGGTCTACTAGCAATTAATTACCTTGGTTTTTTGTTTGTTTTTCTGCAAATGTCTTTCCTTTTTTTTTTTTTTTTTTTGAGACACAGTCTCACTCTGTCACCCAGGCTGAAGTGCAATGGCACGATCTTGGCTCACAACCTCCGCCTCCCAGGTTCAAGCAATTCTTCTGCCTCAGCATCCCAAGTAGCTGGGATTAGAGGTACCTGTCACCACACATGGTTAATTTTTGTATTTTTAGTAGAGACAGGGTTTCACCATGTCCACCAGGCTGGTCTTGAACTCCTGACATCAAGAGATCCGCCAGCCATGGCCTCCAAAAGTGCTATGATTATAGACGTAAGCCACCACACCCAGCCAGTTTGCTTCTAATTTTTTACTGTGTTAAATAATGCTGTGATGAACATCTTTGTGCATACATATTATTTTGCAATTTTTTTTTTTTTTTTTGGAGACAAGTTGTCACTGTCACCGAGGCTGTAGTTCAGAGGCATGATCTCAGCTCACTGCAACCTCCTGCCACCTCCTGGGTTCAAGTGATTCACCTCAGCCTCCCAAGTAGCTGGATCTACAGATGGTGCATGCCCATCTAATTTTTGTATTTTTTGGTAGAGACAGGATTTCACCATGTTGGCCAGGCTGGTCTCAAACTCCTGGCCTCAAGTGATCTGTCCACCTTGGCCTCCCAAAGTGCTGGAATTTCAGAGATGAGCCACTGCGCCTGGCCTCCTTTGTATTCTTGACTGTTTACTTGGGATAGATTATTTTCAGAGACATAATTACTCAGTCAAAGCATTTTAGAACATATTTGAATCTCTAAAGTCAAAGTCCCTTACCTTGAGTCTGCTATCAAAATTCTACATGATAGCTGAGTAGTAATTAAGGTATGATTTCTAGATTTGGTCAAGTAAGAGATGTGCCTCTTTAGCAGAGTCTCTGGCAAACAATGATCATAAAGCTAAATAGTTTCCAAGAATTGATGGAAGTCCTAGATATAAGGTGATCTTGACACCCCTAGGCAGATTTGTCTAAGCCTAAGAATGCCAGTCACTCTTACTGATCAGGATAATCATGCTTATATATATTCAAGAGTAGTTAGAGCGGGCATAGTGGCTCATGCCTGTAATCCCAGCACTTTGGGAGGCCGAGGTGGGTGGATCACCTGAGGTCAGGAGTTCGAGACCAGCCTGGCCAACATGGTGAAACCCCATCACTGCTAAAAATACAGTAATTAGCTGGGCATGGTAGCAGGTACCTGTAATTCCAGCTATTCGGGAGGCTGAGGCAGGAGAATTGCATGAACATGGGAGGCAGAGGTTGTAGTTAGTGGAGATGGCACCACTGCACTCTGGCGTGGGTGACAAAGTGAGACTCTGTCTCCAAAAATAATAATAAATAAATAGCAGTTAGCCTTTCCAATTCAACCTCCAGATAAAGAGTCAAACATAAGTTACTTAAATTTGGTTCTATGTGATGGAATGATGGTCTATATCAGTGGCTCTCAAAGGAACTTCAAGGATTCCTAGACCAGCACAATTACTGGTTTAGAGAGATCAGACCAGGGCTAATGCTGGCAGGTATCAGTGTCAAAACGCTCAAACCTTAAAATCTGACATTTGTTGCCTCACATCCAGCCCCAAGGGCTTGTGTGTTTCTGCTGCAAACATTTTACCTTTCTCCAACTGATAAGATAAAGGATGAAGGAAGGGTATAAGACTAATTGTATGATCATCAGCTGGGAGTGATCTGATATAGGAAAAGGATGTAATGAATCATTAATGTTATGGAACCACTTTCTGGTATTCAGGTCAGTCTGACTGGCTGGAGGGAGGTTACAAGGCCTCAGAGAACACAGAAAGCAAATTCAATGTACTCTGTGAACTAGGATTTAAGAGCAAGGTCTTAGAACCACCTGTTCCTCTCCTGCCATGAATAACCCCTGTGATGTAGGGCAAATTAGAAGTCCCCTGAGATTCATTTCTCGAACTTGAAGGCTATAGGGGCTGCCATGGCACCTGGGTAGCCATTGGCCAATGGCCCCCCTCTGAGTGACACTGTGGCACCAGGGAACCATGGTCACACGGGCTAGGAGAGTCAGCCTCGCAGAATGTTTTTGAGGCTCTGCAGAAAAGCTGCACCAATATGCCTCTCTCCATCCATCCCAACAGTGATGAGAATACAAGCACGACAGCATCAAACACAGGGCCTAGTTTGCATGCCCTCTTATGAATGCTGGGGAATTATAAATGCCTATAGGCCGGGTGTGGTGACTCACAGCTGAAACCCCAGCACTTTGGGAGGCCAAGACTGGCGGATCACCTGAGGTCAGGAGTTCCAGACCAGCCTGGCCAACATAGTGAAACCCTGTCTCTACTAAAAATACAAAAATTGGTTGGTGTGGTGGCATGGTCCTGTAATCCCACCTATTTGGGAGGCTGAGGCAGGAGACTCGCTTGAACCCGGGAGACGTTGCAGTGAGCCAAGATTGTGCCACTGTACTCCAGCCTGGGTGACAGAGTGAGACTCTGTCTCAAAAAAAAAAAGAAAAAAGAAAAAGAAAAAAGATATCCAGGCAAGAAAGCAGTCTGGAGTTCAGAGACCAGACAGGTCAGTAAGTGATGCGTTTTTATGGACACAAATATGTACCATACAAACTGGCTTTTCTAATAATTGTCTTTGATGAACAGCGGTAAGCTACAGCACTCTGTGGTTTCAGCGTGGCTTTAAAATTAAGACACATAATATAACTTGCACATGCAGTTTTTCAATTTTTTCCCCTTAGAGCTAATCTTCACAGATTGTCAGAGATGATAATGATTATTGTTCACTCGGGTAGCTCTGGCCTGGCAGAAGCCTGTAGAAGGAAACTGTCTAACAACAACATTAGTGCTTTACACTGGGTTCAGTGAGTGCTGCCTGTGGCCAAGGAGGGAGGGGGCGGAATACAGGGAGTGGAGTGGTGGAAGACAGGGTGTGGGGAAAGGTGGGTATGTAATCATTATGGAGGGGCTGTTTTGGGGGAATGTATCCACATTCCTAGAAGGAAAAAACTTGAGCACTTTTCCTGGTGGCATTAGAGAATTTTTTTTTTAGTGTTTAATTTTCTTTTGTTTTTTATTTTTTTACTTTTAAAATTTTATTAAATGTTTTTGCCACAAACGTAATGCATAAATCAGGCACAGTGGCTCATGCCTGTAATCCCAGCACTCTGGAAGTCCAACGCAGGCAGATCACTTGAGCTCAGGAGTTCAAGACGAGTCTGGACAACGTGGTGAAACCCTGTCTCTACAAAACACACACACACACACACACACAATAGCCATGCATGGTGGTGTGCTTGTAGTCCCAGCTACACAGGAGGCTGAGGTTGGAAGATCACTTGAGCCCAGGAGGTTGAGGCTGTAGTGAGCTGTGATCACACCACTGCACTCCAGCCTGGGAAACAGGGTGAAACCCTGTGTCAAAAAAAAAAAAAAAAAAAGGAATTCACAAATGTTTAAGCAAATCAAATAATTCAAAAGGCATATAATGGTCATTCCCTTATTTTCTCTGTTTTAGTCAGGGTTCTCCAGCAAAACAGAATCAATAAGAGAGAGAGAGAGAGAGACAGACAGACAGACAGACAGACAGGCCAGCCGCAGTGACTCATACCTGTAATCCCAGCACTCTGGGAGGCCAAGGTGGAAAGATCACTAGATCGCTTGAGGTCAGGAATTTGAGACCATCCTGGCCAACATGGTGAAACCCCGTCTCTAATAAAAATACAAAAATTAGCTAGGTGTGGTAGCAGATGCCTGTAATCTCAGCTACTCAGGAGTTTGAGACAGGAGAATCACCTGAACCCAGGAGGTGGAGGTTGCAGAAAGCCAAGATCATGACACTGCCCTCCAGGCTGGGCAACAAAGCAAGACTTTGTCTTAAAAAAAAAAAAAAGATAGATAGATAGATAGACAGACAGATAGATAGATAGATGAAAATTTATTGTGGGAATTGGTTCTGCAATTATGGAAACCACAAAATCCCACAACATGCCATCTGCAAGTTGAAGAACCAAGAAAACTGGTGGTATAATACAGCCTGAGTCCAGAGGCCTGAGAACCAGGGTGGGGAGCTGCTAGTGTCAGCCCTGGAGTCTGACAGCCCGAAGAGAACCAGGAACTCTGATGTCCAAGGGCAGGAGCAGACAGATGTCTCAAGAAGAGAGAGAGAGAATTTACTATTCATCCACCTTTTTATTTTTATTTTTTTCTAGAGATGGGGTCTTGCTATGTTGTTCAGGCTGGTCTTGGACTTCTGGGCTCAAGCCATCCTCCTATCTTGGCCTCCCAAAGCACTGGGATTACAGACATGAGCCACCACACACAGTCTCCACCACCTTTTTGTTCTGTCCAGGCTTTCAGATGGTGAATGGTGCCTGCCCTCATTGGTGAGGGCAGATCTGCTAAACTCAGTCCACTGATTCAAATACTAATTTCAGGCCAGGGGCAATGGTTCACACCTGTAATCCTAGCACTTTGGGAATACCTGAGGTCAGGAGTTCGAGACCAGCCTGACCAATATGGTGAAATCCCATCTCTACTAAAAGTACAAAAATTAGCCAGGCTGTGGTGGCACACGCCTGTAATCCCAGCCACTCAGGAGGCTGAGGCTGGAGAATCGCTTGAACCCGGGAGGCAGAGTTTGGAGTGAGTCTAGATCATGCCATTGCACTCCAGCCTGGGCAACAGAGGGAGACCCTGTCTCAAAAACAAAACCAGACAAAACAAAGAAACAAATGCTAATCTCTTCTGAAAACGCCCTCCCAAACAACCCAGGAATAATGTTTTATCAGCTATCTGGGCATCCCTTAGCCCAGTCAAGTTGACACATGAAATTAACTATCACACCCTCCAATCCCATCATTTTGAGTTTGCCATTTTTTTCTGTTTATTTTTAAATAGCTAAATATGTTCACATCTATAGGGGTTTTTCTCATGAGCAATTCTAATCATTAATCCTGATGGATGTGTTTCCAGTGCTAGGAAAATAAAGTCACACCAGTGTTCCAAGCTGTTATCAAAAACCAAAGCTATTATGTCAATATATGACATCAACTGCATGACTGGCTCTATTCTCAGCCCTTTAGCTCTTACCTTATTTTTGTGTTGTTACAAAAAAACCTGTGAGATAAGTATTATTATCAGTCACATTTTTAAAATGAGAAAACTGAGGCTGACAGGAGTTAAGGAGTTTATCGTTTGACCATGAAATCTGAGAGGTCAGAAACCCTGGATTTTTTATTTGCTACAGTATCCCCAGTACCCAATACAGTGCTTGGCATGTAGTAGATTTGATAAACAGATTTGGGAATGCTGGTAGGGCACGATGGCTCATGCCTGTAATCTCAGCACTTTGGGAGGCCAGGGCGGGCAGTTCAACTGAGATCAGGAGTTTGAGACCAGCCTGAACAACATGGTGAAACCCTGTCTCTACTACAAATGCGAAAATTAGCCAGGTGTGGTGGTGGGTGCCTGTAATCCCAGCTACTTGGGAGGCTAAGGCAGGAGAATTGCTTGAACCCAGGAGGCAGAAGTTGCAGTGAGTCGAGATCGTGCCACTGCACTCCAACCTGGACAACATAGTTAGACTCCTGTCCCTACAAAATGTATATATATATATTTTTTAATTAGCCTGGCATGATGGTGCATGCCTGTAGTCCCAGCTACAAGGGAGACTGAGGCAGGAAGATGACTTGAGCCTGGGAAGTTGAGGCTGCAGTGAGCTATGAGCATGCCACTGCACTCCAGCCTGGGTGACAGAGTGAGATCCTGCCTCAAAAAAGAAGGAAGGAAGGAGGGAGGGAGGGAGGAGGGAGGGAAGGAAGAAAGAGAAGAAAGAAAGAGAAGAAAAGAAAGAAAGAAAGGAAGAAAGAAAGAAAGGAAAGAAAAGAAAGGAAGGAAGGAAAGAAAAGAAAGAAAGAAAGAAAGAGAAAGAAAGAAAGAAAGGAAAGAAAGAAAGAGAAAGAAAGAAAAGAAAGAAAGAGAAATGACTCTTCGTGTTCAGAATGTCTACAAGGGCAAACAGTAAAGTTTCCATGAGGCTGGCCAAGGGTCAGCGCTTCTGCCTTGCTGATTCAGGAAAATCAAAAATGAAAAAAGAAATGAGTAAATGAACATACTCTGAACACCCACAGACCAGGTGAGCCTAGCTATATCACAGTTTAATTTACTCCCTGAATGGTAGAGTGATTTTGTGGATGAAGATACTGAAGCTTAGAGAGATGCAATGATTGTCTATGGCTGTAAGGGCAGAGCCCACATGGTCCAACTACCAGTCCAAGGCTTCTTCCACAGTTATCACTCCATGAAATGTCTTCGTGTCTCACTTAACTGCTGCGGTGTATGAACTCACAGGGGTATAGGGGCTCCATTTGCTCTACTAACTCCAGTTCCTGCCTCTTGATATCTCAACATCTAGAAGCTAAGGCAACCTAAGAAGAAATTAAAGGAGCATAGATGAGCCATTTTCTCACTGTAATGTTGCAAAAACGCCCCCCAGAACATGTCTGTTTTTTTTGGTTTTGTTTTTGTAGCAACAGTTTTGGAGAAAAACATGAATGGAGTCAAATTGACCAGTGATATAGTTTAGATGTTTGTCCCTTCCACATCTCATGTTAAAATGCCATTCCCAATGTTGGAGGTGAGGCCTGGTCGGAAGTGTTTGGGTCATGGGGGTAGATCCCTTATGAATGGCTTGGTGCCATCCTCACAGTAGTAAGGAGTGAGTTCTCATTCTGTTAGTTCACATGAGAGCTGGTTGTTAACGGAGTCTCACACGTCCTCTCTCTCTCTCTCTCTCTCTCTCTGTCTGTCTCTCTCTCTCTCTCATCATGTGATATGCTGGCTCCCCCTTTGCCTTCTGCCTTCACCATAAGCTTCCTGAGGCCTCACCAGAAGCAGAGCAGATACTGCGGCCGTGCTTCTTGTTCAGCCTGCAGAACCATTAGCCAAATAAATCTTTTTCTTCTTTTCTTTCTTTTTTTTTTTTCTGAGAAGGGGTCTTGCTCTGTGGCCCAGGCTGGAGTGGTAGTGGCATGACTTCAGCTGACTGCAACCTCCGCCTCCCAGGTTCAAATGATTTTCCTGCCTCGGACTCCTGAATAGCTGGGATTACAAGTGTATGCCACCACGCCTGGCTAAGCTTGTATTTTTAGTAGGGACAGAGTTTCACCATGTTGGCCAGGCTGGTCTCCAACTCCTGACTTCGAGTGATCCAACCACCTCAGCCTCCCAAAGTGTTAGGATTATAGACGTGAGCCACAACTCCAAGCCTAACCATTTTCTTTGTAAATTACCCAGCCTCAGGTATTCCTTTACAGCAATGCAAAATGGACTAAGACAGCCATCTGAACTCCAAGAAGGACGGGGCTGGCTGAATAAAAGTGGGGTGTCAGAGGAGGGGGAGCCAGGTCCTAGAAGGAGCAGGGTAAAAAGAAGAGCTTTGCAGCTTAGAGCAAGGAGAAGGGAATTGAGCTCGTCTCCTGGCTAAGCAGGGTGCTGAAGGAAGAGACAAAAGCATTATCCGAATGACCTCATGTTGCATGAGAGGAGGGGACCTCTTGGAGGTGGAATTATAGGCAGGACCCAGAGGCTTCATGACCCAGAGGAGCTCATGTGAGTCAGCAGGAGAGGGGTCACACGCAGGCAAAGCCAGTAGCCTGGTGTTGGAGACTGATATGGTTTGAGTCTGTGTTCTCTCCCAAATTTCATGTCGAATTGTAATCCCCAGTGTTGGAGGAGAAACCTAGTGGGAGGTGATTGGATCATGGGGGCGGAGATGCCCCTTGCTGTTCTGTTCTCATGATAGTGAGTGAGTTCTCACGAGATCTAGTTGTTTAAAAGTATGCAGCAGGCTGGGCACAGTGGCTCATGCCTGTAAGCCTAACACTTTGGAAGGCTGAGGCGGGCAGATCACTTGAGGTCAGGCATTGAAGACCAACCTGGCCAAAATGGTGAAACCCCATCTCTACTAAAAAATATAAATTAGTCAGGTGTGGTGGTAGGCACCTGTAATCCCAGCTGCTCGGGAGGCTGAGGCAGGAGAATCACTTGAACCCAGGAGGGGGAGGTTGCAGTGAGCCAAGAATGGACCACTGCACTCCAGCCTGGGCAACAGAGTAAGACTCCATTTCAAAAAAAAAAAGTCTGCAGCACCTCCCCCTTCCCTCTCTCTTCCTCCTGCTCCAGCCATGTAAGACGTACCTGTTTCCCTTTTGCCTTCCACCATGATTGTAAGTTTCCCAAGTCCTCCCCAGCCGTGCTTCCTGTACAGCGCACAGAACTGTGAGTCAATTCAACCTCTTTTCTTTATAAATTACCCAGTCTCAGGTAGTTCTTTATAGCAATGCGAGACAGGACTCATAGACAAAAGCTTTCTAGCAATGCAGTTGGCTCTCTTGGCATTGGGTTCCTAAACATGCAGTAGGGCAGGGGACTTCCTGCAGATTCTGGGCAGTGAGATCAGTTAGGAGCTTCTGCAAGGGAGGCTCTGGGGAAGGCCGCCTTCCCTGAGACATGACAGACAACAGTTTATTGCCACATCAACTTATACTCAGCTATAGCTGCAGGCTGAGGAGGCTGGCCAAGAGAGAAAAGAACACGACTTATTATGTTTTTTCCAATTGCATATTTTGCCTCAAAGTCACTCATTGAAAAGGACTGGCTGGACAGGGCGGTCATGCCTGTAATCTCAACACTTTGGAAAGCTTGAGGCCAGGAGTTCAAGAGCAGCCTGGGCAACACAGTGAGACCTCATCTCTATAAAAAATATGTTTAAAATTAGCTTAGGCCGGGCGTGGTGTCTCAATGTCTATAATCCCAGAAGTTTGGGAGGCTGAGGCAGGTGGATCACTTGAGGTCAGGAGTTCAAGACCAGCCTGGGTAACATGGCGAAACCTCATCTCTACGAAAAACACAAGAAAACTAATCAGGTATGGTGGCATGCACCTGTAGTCCCAGTTACTCAGGAAGCTGAGGTTGGAGGATTGCTGGAGCCCAGAAGTTCAAGGCTGCAGTCAGCTGACATCATATCACTGCACTCCAGCCTGGGCAGAGAGTAAGAGCCTATCTCCACCAAAAAAAAAATTTTTTTTTTTTTTTTTGAGACAGAGTCTCTCTCTGTCACCCAGGCTGGAGTGCAGTGGCGTGATCTCGGCTCACTGCAAACTCCGCCTCCCGGGTTCAAGCGATTCTCCTGTCTCAGCCTCCCAAATAGCTGGGACTACAGGCATGTGCCAGCACACCCAGCCAATTTTTGTATTTTCAGTAGAGATAGGGTTTCAGAATGTCAGCCAGACTGGTCTCAAACTCCTGACCTCAGGTGATCTGCCCACCTCGGCCTCCCAAAGTGCTGGGATTACAGGTGTGAGCCACCTCACCAGGCCAAAAAAATTGTTTAAATTAACCAGACATCATGGTGCATGCCTGTAGTTCCAGCTACTGGGGAGGCTGAGGTGGGAGGGTCACTTCAGGCCAGGGGTTCAAGAGCAGCCTAGGTAAGATAGTGAGATCCCATCTCTACAAAATAATTTTTTTTTTTAAATTAACCAGGTTTGGTGGTGCATGCCTGCAGTCATAGCTACTGGGGAGGCTGAGGCTGGAGGATCACTTGAGCCCAGGAGTTCAAGACTGCAGTGAGCACCACTGCACTCCAGCCTGGGCAACAGAGTAAGACTGTCTCAAAAAAAAAAAAAAAAAAAAAAAAAAAAAAAAAAGCAAAAGCAAACTACAAAGGGGACCAACATTTTAAAAGCTAGATTTGAGTGGAAGATATATATTTGTTTCCAAGATAGGTAGTTTTTTGAGGCTTGCTACATATTTGAGATACTACATATCTGGAACCAATGCCCTCACAGTCTCCCTTTCCTTTCCCCACCCTTCACCCTTGGGTTGCATTTTCTCATCTTGCTTCAATCAGTCTTATCCACATTAAGGGAAATCAACTAGTCCTAAGGAGGCTTCTCTGCTGTTCCTCAACTTGGCAGCTAGTTAATTCTCAAAAGAAGAATTGCATTTGAAAGCAAGTACTGCTTTTATTTTATTGTGATGCAGTTCTTTGATCCTCCTGCTGCTGCATTGAATAATTAGTATTTAAAAAAGAAAAAGGCCAGGGCGCGGTGACTCACACCTGTAATCCCAGCACTTTGGGAGGCTGAGACTGGTGGCTCACCTAAGTCAGGAGTTCGAGACCAGCCTGGCAAACATGGTGAAACCCTGTCTCTACTAACAATACAAAAATTAGCTGGGTGTGGTGGTACACACCTCTAGTCCCAGCTACTTTGGAGGTCGAGGCAGGAGAATTGCTTGAACCTGGGAGGCAGAGGTTGCAGTGAGCCAAGATTGTACCACTGCACTGCAGCCTGGGTGACAGAGCGAGACTCGGTCTCCAAAAAAAAAAAAAAGGAAAGAAAGAAAAAAAGAAAAAGAAAAGGATCAAACAAATGGTTAACCTCTTCATTCTCTTCGTTGGCCTTCAGCATGGTGGCTCCAGTGAACTGTCAGGAACAGCATTCCGTAACAAATGAGATTATACCTCTTTTCATTATCCATCCTTTTCATTTGAGTACAGTAGCAGTACTGGGACTTTCAAGGATCACATCAATTAAATCCTGAGTTAGAGACATTTAAATTCAAAAATCCACACTTGGCTGTACCTGTTCTTTCCTAGCTACCTCGGTGAATTTGGGGTTTGGTTATAACTGCTTGAAATTTTATTTTAAAGTAAATGGAAGCTTGTTTTGACATTGCAAAGTTATTTCAACATGCATCCCCGAGAGTATGCCTCAAATGGAGTATAAATATGACAGGATCCCAACTCGAGATTTTCGTTTTAGCCCAGCTCATTCAAAGCAATAATCTACATTGTGCCATGCCAAGTAGTGAGTGACTACGCTAGGAGGATTAAAGGATTATTTTTTTAATCCACTGGAACTCAAGTCATGGCCCCTCTATCAGTAATATTAATAACTAAAATGGACTGAATTCACATACCTCTTTTCTCCAAGATTCTCAAAATGCTTTTGCCAAATGTAACATACCAAATCACAGATTAATTTTTAGAGCTGGGAAGAGAGCTTAGAGATCAACTAGACAAACTCAATAATTTAAAGATGAAATCCGGGACCCAGGGATGTTCAATAACTTAGTCCAGGTCTTGTGGCCACTTACTGGCAAAGCCGACCTGTAACCCAGGCAATCAGATTTTTAGCCTGGGGTGCTTTCCCCCAAAACTCTGCTCTGTGGATTTGCATCCAGCATTGACGTCACATGGGAACTTATTAGAAAAGCAGAATCTTGACCAGGCGCAGTGGCTCATGCCTGTAATCTCAGCACTTTGGGAGGCCAAGGCAGGCAGATCACCTGAGGTCGGGAGTTCAAGACCAGCCTGGCCCACATGGTGAAACACTGTCTTTACTAAAAATACAAAAATTAGCCTGACATGCTGGCAGGTGCCTGTAGTCCCAGCTACTCGGGAGGCTGAGGCAGGAGAATCACTTGAACCCAACAGGTGGAGGTTGCAGTAAGCCAAGATCATACCACTGCACTCCAGCCTGGGCGACTGAGCGAGACTCCATCTCAAAAAAAAAAAAAAAAAAAAAAAAAGCAGATTCTCAGGCTCCACACCAGACCTGCTAAATCAGAATCTGCATTTGGACAAAGCAGTTTGTGTCCCCATTAAAGAATGAGAAGCCTCCGAGAGGCTGTGGCAGGAGGATCACTTGAGCTCAAGAGTTTGAGGCTTCAGTGAGCTATGATCATGCCACTGCACTCCAGCCTGGGCAGCAGAGCAAGACCCTGTGGCTGAAAAACATACATAAAATTAAAAGGATGAGAAGCCTTGCTTCACATTTTTCTGCTATCATCCCACAGCTCCGTGACCTTTGCACTTAACATTAGTACCATTTTCTGAACATGCCCAAGACAGTCCAATAAAATAAGTACAATAATAGTGTAGAAAGAAAATTCCCTCCTGAAAGAAAAGTGTCATAGCGCATCTGGCCATGGCAACAGACGGAAAAGATCAGAAGAGGATCCTGTTCTCTGGGGTTTTTCTTTTTTTCTTTCTTTCTTTTTTTTTTCTTTTTTCTTTTCTTTTTTTTTTTTTTTTTTTATTTTAAGAAATGGTGTCTCCCCTGTCACCCGGACTGGAGTGCAGTGGTGACAGCCTCACCGCAGCATCAACCTCCTGGGCTCAAGCAATCCTTCTACTTCAGCCTCCTGAGTGGCTGGGACTACAGGCATGCACCACCATGCCAGATTAATTTTTGTATTTTTTGTAAAGACGAGGTCTCACTATATTGTCCAGGCTGGTCTCGAACTCCTGGTCAAGCAGTCTGCCTACGTTGGCTTCCCAAAGTGCTGGGATTATCATGAACTACTGTGTCCAGCCTCTGGAGATTTTATGGGAACTTAACTCTGTGCCCTTGGAAAAACAAGATCCCCACCCTGAACAAGCTTATAATCAGGTAGGAGAGAAAAATTCAGTGCCTGAGGAGCAAAAATAGAAACATTAAGTTCTAAACTGGGATGGAACGAGTCTAGAGGAATAGGTATTAACATAAAGACTGAGTGGACTGGGGTGAACTTCCGTGGTACCTCCTCTAATTCATTCTCCTCCCTGCTGCCTGAGAGAAGTGTCTAAACTGCAACTGTGACCAACTCTCATCTTTCAGGGATGTGCCACTGCCTTCAGAGTCAAGTCCAAAGTCCCCTGGGTAGTTCCTGGAGTCTCTCTTCAGCCTCAGTGGTCACTTTCCCCATCACCCCTTCTCACGCCCTTGTGAGCCAGGAACACGGAGCTGCTTGAAGTTCCCTAGTTTGCCTTTGCTTCTTTGGCCCTGGATCTTTCAAGACACTTCTCCTATATGCAATGCATTCTCCCTTCCCCATTCCCTTGTTACTGGTAGAGGGTCTTTTTTTTTTTTTTTTTAGATGGAGTTGCACTCTTGCTACCCAGGCAGGAGTACAATGGTGCGATCTCGGCTAACTGCAGCCTCAACCTCCTGGGCTCCAGCAATTCTCCTGCCTCAGCCTCCCAAATAGCTGGGATTACAGGCATGGCTAATTTTTGTAATTTTAAGTAGAGACTGGGTTTCGCCATGCTGGCCAGGCTGGTCTCAAACTCCTGGCCTCAGGCGATCCGCCTGCTTCAGCCTCCCAAAGTGCTGACATTACAGGTGTGAGACAGTGAGACACCACCCCCAGCCTGGTAGAGGGTCTTGACTGCAAGTTATCCAGGTTCTTGGTGTTTTGAACAAAGCATTGGACAAAATGCACAGCAAGTCAAGGAAAGAATGAAGCCACGAAAGCAGAGATTTATTGAAAATAAAAGTACACTCCACAGGATGGGAGATGGCTGAGCAGCAGCTCAAGAGCTCTGGTTACAGAATCTTCTGGGATCCAAATACCCCTTAGAGGTTTCCCATTGGCCACTTGGTGGCCCACAATCAGAGACTAAAGTGACGTTACCAAGTTATACTCCTATGCAAACTATTACTTTCTACAACCAATCAGAGGTACTTTCAATTTTCCATCTGTCGTGGAGAAAAGCAGGGTGTGGTTTGCTAAGGGAGTAGCCTCTGGTCCTTTAGTTACTTGGGCATGGAAAGTTGGGGTTTGCCTTTCGATTTAGTTCTAGGAAGTCAGCGTGAATCAGCCTTAGGTTCCCTGCCTCCAGACCCTATTCTCCTGCCTCACCCTCATCCAGCTAATCCTTTCGCATCCTATAGTCTCTGACTAGAGACCAGGAGACAGCCTCTGAAACTTGGATAAGTGGCTGTCTTATGCCCTCCCATCATGCCCTGTGTTATGGACTGAATGTTTGTTTCCCACCCGCCCCCAAATTCACATGTTGAAGCCCTGACCCTCACAGTGTGATGGTATTTGGTGGTGGGGCTTTTGGGAGGTAATTAGGTTTAATGAGGTCATGAGGGTGGGGCTTCCATGATAGGATTAGTGCCCTTAAAAGAAGAGACACCAGAGAGCAGGTTTCCTCTCTCTGTCTACCATGGGAGAAGAGAAGAGTAACTGTCTGCAAGTCAGGAAGAGGGACCTCACCAAAAACTGAACCCTGCCGGAACCTTGATCTTGGACTTCCCAGGCTTCGGAACTGTGAGAAATAAATATCTGTTCTTTAAGCCACTCAGTCTATGGTATTTTAGCTCACTTAGACACCCTGTGTTAACAGCTATCTTAGTCAGCGGGTTATTACTCATCCGTGTCTCCCACAGATGGCAGGCTCTTTGAAGGCACGGACTGTGTCTCTCAGTAAACCTCTGTGGGGCCCTTGGCCTGGCACATAAACCACACTCTGCAGATGCTTGTCACATGACAAAAAGAGTGTGTGAATACATTTGTGCTTGCAGGAGATGGAATTTGAGCTGGGCCCTGAAAATAGATTTTAAAGGCTATAAAAAGGCTGGGCATAGAGGCTCTTTCATGCCTATAATCCCAGCACTTTGGGAGGCTGAGGTGAGTAGATCGCTTGAGGCCAGGAGTTTGAGACCAGCCTGGGCAACATACCAAGATCCTGTTTCCACTAATTTTTTTTTTTCCAAGAGAGATTACGTGGTTTGTCTAAAGTCACATGGCTACTAAGTGGTAGGTCTGGTTCCAAACCCAGGCACACTGACTCCAATTCATTCCATTTCTTATGCTTTTGGAGGGAAAAGGAGTCAGCTGAAAAGGAGGCTAGTTCAAATAAACTAGCTGTATTAGTCTGTTCTTGCACTGCTATAAAGAACTACCTGAGACTGGGTAATTTAAAGAAAAGAGGTTTGATTTGACTCATGGTTCTTCAGGCTGTACAGGAAGCATGGCTAGGGAGGCCTCAGGAAACTTATAATCATGGTGAAAGGTGAAGGGGAAGCCGGCATTCATGGCCAGAGCAGGAGGAAGAGAGGGAGCGGGGAGGTGCTACACACTTTTAAACAACCGGATCTTATGAGAACTCACTCACTATCACGAGAATGGCACCAAAGGGGAAATCCACCCCTATGATTCAATCACCTCCCACCAGGTCCCATCTCCAACACTGGGGATTACAATTTGACATGAGATTTGGACAGGGACACAGACCCACACCATATCACTAGCCTGGTGCTTTTTTTTTTAAGAGTCTCACTCTGTCGCCCAGGCTGGAGTGCGGTGGTGCTATCTCAGCTCACTGGAATTTCTGCCTCCCTGATTCAAGCAATTCTCCTGCCTTAGCTTCCTGAGTAATTGGGACTACAGGGGTGTATAACCACACCTGGCTAATTTTTGTATTTTTAGTAGAGACGGGTTTTTGCCTCCCAAAGTGCTGGGATTACAGACAAGAGCCACCAAGACCGCCTGCCTAGTGCTATTCAATGTCATTGTTTAAAATTCCTCAAGCTACGGTGCTGATGCTTTCAGAAAGGAATAAGCCTTTGACTCTGACATCAGTGTGTTGCTCCTGATACCTCACCTACAGCACCCTGGTTGCATTTTAATGAAGAATGCCACCTTCCCTCTGTTTAGCTGCCTGGTGAGTTTGGATCTGCTGCTGATTTATTATTATTACACATCCTTGAAGACGGTATATCTATTAACAGTTGTTCTAGTTACTTAAAAATGTGAGCTTCTTATGCTTTTCCTTTACTTCTGGCCCTTGAGTTCAAGCTCCCCCTCTGTGGTCACTTTTCTCTTGACAGCTCAGTTATCTTACATCTCTCTGGCACGTGGAGACCCTGCACAGCTCATGGAAGCCTCTGGCACTCAAGGTCCCCATAGGTCTAGGAGAAGACAAGATTACATTCCCATGAATGTGCTCCTATGCTTATTTTGCAACTTCAGAGTTGTCCATATGCCCGAAGAAATATCCTATACTGAGGCCAATAAAAGACATCAACAGGTGCAAAGCTTAGAACCACCAGAATTTAGCCAAGAGGGTCTCTAGACCTTTCTCTCCAAACAACTTTGTGGGTTTTTTATTCCTTTTTTTGCTTCAGATTTATCTCTCAGTGTGCTTTATTTTCTAATAATTGAACATTTATAAAATAGCACCTCAAGTGCACCTAACAGATGTGCAAACTGTTTCATAATTAAAGAGATGTCTAGTCCCTAAAACCTGACGGGTGTGGTTAAAACATTTGATTTGCTTAGTGTTTTAATTGAATGTGTGACTAAAGGTCAGAGCCTCACTCTGATCACCAGCTGAAACAATGCTCAGAGCATCCAGCCATTATGTGTGAAGCCCTACCTTGCCATTATAGTTATCATAGCTTTTTTTTTTTTTTTTGAGAAGGAGTCTTGCTGTGTTGCCCAGGCTGGGGTGCAGTGGCATGATCTTGGCTCACTGCAACCCACATTTAAGTGATTCTCCTGCCTCAGCCTGCTGAGTAGCTGGGATTACAGGCATGCACCACCAAGCCCAGCTAATTTTTGTATTTTTAACAGAGATAGAGTTTCACTGTATTACTAAGGATGGTCTCAAACTCCTCACCTCAGGTGATCCACCCACCTCGGCCTCCCAAAGTGCTGTGATTACAGGCATGAGCCACTGCACCCAGCCATCATAGCTATTTTTTGACCAAGAAAGCCCCATTCCTAGTAGCGATGCAGCAGAATTCTTAAGAAAGACAGAAAAGGGCCATTTGGAGAAAACAAAATGCTAAATCTAGAAGCATTCTGGGTTCCCGATGGTTGTTTTTTTTCCCCAAGTCATCTGAGAGACGTTTCTTATTCCATAGCAGATGTCTGGTCATGAACATCATAACATAATTAATTATTATGGCTATTTATAGGTGTGACTTGCATGTAGAACATTAATAATAATCTCAACAATGACTATTAACAAGAATGAATTGCCCATGTATTGAGCTTTATGACTCACAAAATAATTTCACTTATTTAATTTTATTTTAAATTCTTCCAACAACCCAAAGAGGTAGTCAAGGTAGGTGATATGGTTGGGATTTGTGTCCCCACCCAAATCTCATGTGGAATTGTAATCCTCGATGTTGGAGGAGCGGCCTGGTGGGAGGTGACTGAATCACAGGGGTGGATTTCCCCCTTGCTATTCTCGTGATAGTGAGTTCTCACGAGATCTGGTTGTTTAAAATTGTATAGCACCTCCCTCTTTGCTCTCTCTCCTGCCACTGCCATGTAAGATGTGTCTCCTTCCTCTTCATTTTCCACTATGATTGTAAGTTTCCTGGGGCCTCCCCAGCCATGCTTCCTGTACAGCCTGTGGAACCATGAGCCAATTAAGTCTCTTTTCTTTATAAATTACCCAGTCTCAGGTAGTTGTTTTTTTTTTGTTTGTTTTTTTATTTTTTATTTTTGAGATGGAGTCTCGCTCTGTCACCCAGGTTGGAGTGCCATGGAGCAATTTTGGCTTACTACAACCTCAGCCTCCTGGGTTCAAGTGATTCTCCTGCCTCAGCCTCCCGAGTAGCTGAGATTACAGGCACCCACCACCACGCCAGGCTAATTTTTGTATTTTTAGTAGAGACCGGGTTTCGCCATGTTGGCCAGGCTGGTCTTGAACTCCTGACCTCAGATGATCCGCTCACCTTGTCCTCCCAAAGTGCTGTGATTACAGGCGTGAGCCACTGTGCCCGGCCTTCAGGTAGTTCTTTATAGCAATGTGAGAACTGACTAATATTGTAGTATTCCCATTTTAGTCTTTCCATTTCATAGGTAAGGAAATTGAACCACAGGAGTTTCTGAATAATATGTAATTGGAGGGAAAGAGCCTTGTAGGCCGCGTTTTTCTTCAGATTGGCAGGAGAATGAGTATAATCTCAAGAGTTATGATTTATCCACAGATACCAGAGTTTAAGTACTTAAACTATCTCTACACTGTGAGTATTTATGTAGTCAAGTGAACTCTCTGAAGGCCCAGCTGTTCCCTATCTTGCAGATGAAATCAGCTGAGAAACTGTGCATCACATATGCTACCTGAAGAGTACAAATTGAGTCGTCATCAATTTGAGACAAGACATTGTTTGATAAGGTTCAGTTTTGAGGCTAAACGACCTCAAACTTTCAGAACATGATATCAGACCATTTTTGGCTCATTTAGGTAATGGGATAACATGGTTTTCATGCATTCCTCTGGTGATGAATGTGGGTGACCCATTTCCTTCATCGGTGTCAATAATTCACATTAATAATTGGATAGCACTTTAGTTTGTCAAAGAATATTTGCTTAGAAGATTTGATTCTGTTGTAGACCCCACGAGCCAGGATGGATTCTAGTAATACTGTATTCCCATTTTTCAGACAAGGAAATCAAGGTACAGTTAAAAGAAGGTATTCAAGTATTTACAGCACACCTACTATGTGACAGGTGCCACACAGTGCTAGGGGTACAATAAAAAGAAAATGCAGGTGTATTTTAAAAATTAGCCAGGTGTAGTGGTGCACACCTATAGTTCCAGCTACTCAGGAGGCGGAGGTGGGAGGATCGTATGGGGCTGAGAGACAAAGGCAGCAATGAGCCATGATCACGCCAGCCTGGGCAACAAAGCAAGACCTTGTCTCAAAAAAAAAAAAAAAAAGCCAGTCCATGCCTGTTGGCTCCCCGCCTGTAATCCCAGCACTTTGGTGAGGTCCTGAGGTTGGCGATCAACCTTGAGGCCCAGGAGTTTCGAGAAGCCAGCCTGGCCAATATGGTGAAACCACATCTCCTACTAGAATGGGGGGGTTTATTTTTTTTCTACTAAAGATATAGTATTTATAATATAGTATAAAATATAGTATTTTTAATATAAAGATATATAGATAAATTTTTTTTCTACTAAAGATTTATTTTTCTCTACTAAAGATAGAAAAAATTAGCCAGGTGTGGTGGTGTGTGCCTGTAATCCCAGATACTTGGGAGGCTGAAGCAGCAGAGTCTCTTGAACCTGGGAGGTGGAGGTTGCAGTGAGCTGAGACTGCACCATTGCACTCCAGCCTGGGTGACAGCATGAGACTCTGTCTCAAAAAACAAAACAAAACAAAACAAAAAAACCACACACACACAGAAAACAGGCCAGGCAGGGTGGCTCACACCTGTAATCCCAGCACTTTGGGAAGCTGAGGCAGGTGGATCACTTGAGGTAAGGAGTTTGAGACCAGCCTGGCCAACATGGTGAAACTCTGTTTCTACAAAAAAATACCAAAATTAGCTGGGTGTGGTGGCAGCGTTCTATAATCTCAGCTACTCAAGAGGCTGAGGCAGGAGGATCACTTGAACCCAGGAGGTGGAGGTTGCAGTGAGCTGAGATTGCACCACTGCATTCCAGCCTGGTGACAGCAAGATTCCATTTAAAAAAAAAAAGAAAAAAGAAAAACCAGAAAAGAAAAGAAAAAGCCAATGCAATCTTGCTTCTGTCATTTCTTACTGTTTGGTGTGGGAAATAATCAAATATTTTGCCAAGAAATGTAAAATTTTAACTGAATGTGGTACTGCTTTCGTCCATATATTCCATCAAAACATTGTACACAGCCAGGCACAGTGGCTCACACCTGTAATCCCAGTGCTTTGAGAGGCTGAGGTGGGAGGATTGCTTGAGCCCAGAAGTTTGAGACCAGCTTGGGCAACATGGCAAAACTCTTTCTCTACAAAAAACACAAAAATTAGCCAGGCATAGTGGCACACAGCTGTAGTCCTAGCTACTCCAGAGGTGGGAGGATCACTTGAGCCTAGGAGTTCAAGGCTGTAGTGAGCTATGATTGCACCACTTTGCTCCAGTGTTGGCAACAGAGTGCGACCCTGTCTCAGAAAAAGAAAAAAATAAAATAAAATAAAATAAAATAAAATAAAATAAAATAAAATAAAATAAAATAAAATAAAACAGGGTCCAGGTCAGGTGCAGTGGCTCATGCCTGTAATCCCAGCACCTTGGGAGGCTGAGGCTGGCAGATCACTTGAGGTCAGGAGTTGAGACTAGCCTAACTAACATGGTGAAACCCCATCTCTACTAACAATACAAAAATTAGCTGGTGGCAGGCACCTGTAATCCCAGCTGCTCGGGAGACTGAGGCAGGAGAATCACGTGAACCTGAGAGGCAGAGGTTGCAGTGAGCCGAGATCAAGCCACTGCACTCCAGCCTGGGCAACAGAACAAGACGCTGTCTCAAAAAATAATAATAATAAAATAAATAAATAAAGTTGAGGAAACTCAAAGAGGATAACTACATTGTCAAAAATCACATTCCTGGCCTGGCACAGTGGCTCACACTTCTAATCCCAACACGTCAGGAGGCCAAAGTGGGCCGATCACTTGAGCCCAGGAGTTTGAGACCAGCCTGGGCAATATTGCAAGACCTTGTCTCTAGTTAAAAAAAAAAAAAAAGGCTGGGCGGGGTGGCTCAAGCCTGTAATCCCAGCACTTTGGGAGGCTGAGGCAGGATCACTTGTGGTCAGGAGTTCAAGACCAGCCTGGCCAACATGGCAAAAACCTGTCTCTGGTAAAAATACAAAAAATAGGCAGGCCTGGAGGCACATGCCTATAATTCCAGCTACTTGGGAGGCTGAGGCATGAGTATTACTGGAACCTAGAAGGTGGAGGTTGCCTTAAATAAAAATAAATAAATAAATAAATAAATAAATAAACAGGGCCTGGGGTTGAATCACAGCTCTGGGCCTTTCCAGTCCTGGCATTATAGGTTTCTATAGCAGACAAGACCCATTTAATGGCATGGCACCTTGGGAGAGGGGAGAAAAGGAAGAGGGATGCAGAGAGAGAGAGAGAGAGAGAGAGAGAGACAGAGAAACAGGCATTTCTCTTGCCTCTAGAAAGATCTTTAAAGTTAGGTTGAACTAGAATAGAACCAATTGAGGTGTGTAAATCAGATCGCATTTTAAGTGCTCAGAGAATCTGCTATTTTTAAAAAAAGAACTCCTGCAGGCAATCTTCAGTAAAGTGAGGAGTTCTTTTGTAGAAGGCATAAATGCCTCTGGATTGATCCTCTTTTAATCGGCTAAACGTTTGTCTATCAGGTTTCCATAAGGCACTAGGTACATTTGTCCTTAATAACAATAAGTAGTAAAGAAATGGTTGAGATGCTCTGATCAAGATTAATGCTTGACTTCCTCTTTGAATTCTTTCTTACACTGCATTTGGCTTTGAAAAGTACTTCTCCCTTTGTACTCCAGCCTCTGAAATCATCCTTACAAAGTCACTTCACGTAGGAGACAGTGCAGAAGATGTGCTGTTTCCGAGAGCAGGGTGTGATAGGCATCCAAAATACCTTCTTTAATTAAGAACCATCTTCTGACTGGGTGCAGTGGCTCACGTCTGTAATCCCAGCACCTTCGGAGGCCAAGGTAGGAGGATCGCTTGAGCCCAGGAGTTCAAGACCAGCCTGGGCAACATAGTGAGACCTTGACTCTACTGAGAATTTTAAAACTTTAAAAATTAGGGTGGGCACAGTGGCTCACACTTGTGATCCCAGCACTTTGGGAGGCCGAGGCAGGCGGATCGCATGAGGTCAGGAGTTCAAGACCAGCCTGGGCAACACAGTGAAACCCCGTCTCTACCAAAAAATACAAAAATTAGCTGAACATGGTGGTGCAGCCTGTGGTCCCAGCTATTCGGGAGGCTGAGACAAGACTGCTTGAACCTGGGAGGCGGAGGTTGCAGTGAGCCGAGATTGCACCACTGCATTCCAGCCTGGGTGACAGGGCGTGCCACCACACCCAGCTAATTCTTGTATTTTTAGTAGAGATGGGTTTCGCCATGTTGGCCTGGCTAGCCTCAAACTCCTAGCCTCAAGCAATCCACCCACCTCAGCCTCCCAAAGTGCTGGGATTACAGGCATGAGCCACTGCACCTGGCCAGATCTCAGTGTTTCTGTTCTTGGGGGCTTCTCCTCTCAAAGCTGGCTAGCACTCCAGCCTCCATTTACAGCCACCACTTCCTCCGCTCTGCAAAGACAAGCTGTCTAAGTTAATCCATTAGTTAGCCTTCTGCATTTACACATAACACATGGTGCTCCATGCTTCATTAGGACGCACAAGGTGTTCCAGTCACCGTGTTCCTGCATAGAATGTACTACGGTTGCTGTCCCCAAACAAATGCTTTCATACTCTGCACCCTTCCTGCCTCCGTCCACAGCCTCTCTCCTCACTCTATGAACCTGGACAAAGCTTTCTGATCTCCTGCCAGCAACCACTTCTGTGTTAATTGATACTTCCGTCTCGCTCTGTGCCACGCCAAACCGAGCTGGGTTTGCTGCCCGTCCAGAAGAGCAAGAGCTGTGCAGCTGGACAGATTTGTCGGCCCAGGGCAGGCACTAGACACAAGGTGATTAAGGAAGATAATGATGAATGAAGGACTCACAGGTGAAAAATGACCTCTTTGCAATCCTTATTGATCCACCAGCTGAGGTCTTTTTTATGTGGAACCTAAATTTGACATTTCAAATTGAACCTGACTCTCAAAAAGCTCATGCAATTTTAGAACTGGCAGTGATTTTAGATGGAATCCAGGATGTTTCCTAGATGGGGAAACTGAGGCTTACAGTATGAAAGTGACTTGCCTAAAGTAACAGAGTGTTAATGGCAAAGCCAGGGCTAGGACACGGATCTGAGGCTCAGGTTGCCGTCCTGGGCCAGGGCTAGATCACCATCCCTGACTGCAGGGTTGTTTTCTTCTGCACAACCCACGTTTTGTCAGTGAGCTAATGTTGTACCCTTGCCCGTTAAAAAGGATAAGGTCACATTGTTATAATTTGGACCTTGGCTCCCAAAGGGACAGTAAAAAAGAAACTGAGGCAGGACATGGTGGTTCACTCCTGTAATCCAAGCACTATGGGAGGCTGAGGTGGGAGGATCATTTGAGCCCAGGAGTTTGTGACCAGCCTGGGCAACATAGCGAGATCCCATTTCTACAAAAAAATTTTCAAAAAATAGCTGGGTGTGGTGGTGCACACCTGTAGTCATAGCTACTCAGGAGGCTGAGGTGGGAGGATCACTTGAGACCTGGATTTTGAGGCTGCCCTGCAACCTGGGCAACAGAGGGACACCTTATCTCAAAAAAAATAATAATAAAATAAAATAAAAGAAGATGGACAGGAGGAGGTATGGTGCTTAGAGAAAGGAAAACCAGTCTTACAGGGAGTAGCCAAGAAACGGCTCTTCTTTTGGAGAGAGCTATCTTTTCTCAGAAGCATCTGACTTTGGGATTTATTTCTCCATGCAGTGAACAACATGAAGATGAAATGAAGCTCTACCAAAACAGGCCCTGGCAGTCAGAGGCAATGTGGGATGGAACTCCCTCTTAATGGGCAACCAGGAATAGCATCTGGATTGGGGAGAAATGCAAACTGCCTGGAAACAGAGTAGGGCAGGCTCCACTCACGGTGTATGACAGATACGATTCCCCAGTTAAAATGTAAACCACCCCAGGAACTCTTACCGGCACCATCTCAGTGACCAGTTAACACCTGAGCATGTATTGTCACCACAGAGTTCCTTGCCTGAGAGTATATAAATTTTACTTAAGAGCACTAGGCCAGGCACAGTGACTTAGTCCTGTAATCCTGGCACTTTGGGAGGCTGAGGCGGGTGGATCACCTGAGGTCAGGAGTTCAAGGCCAGCCTGGCCAACATGATGAAACCCCATCTCCATTAAAAACACAAAAATTCGCTGGGTGTGGTGGCATGCACCTGTAGTTCCAGCTGCTCGGGAGGCTGAGGCATGGGAATCACTTGAATCCAGCAGACAGAGGTTGCAGTGAGCAGAGATCATGCCACTGCACTCCAGCCTGGGTGTCTCTAAAAATAATAACAAAAAATAAATACATATATAAATAAATCAAATATAGTAAAATGTTGATAATAGAATTTAGGTAGAGGATATGTAGGTGTATACTGTACAACTCTTTCAATTTTTCTGAAAGTGTAAAAGTTTTCAAAATAAAGTATTAGGGAAAGTAAATCTTAAAAGTTCAGTAAGTACTCATCTGAGGAGGGGCAGATCACGAGGTCAGGAGATCGAGACTATCCTGGTTAATGAGGTGAAACCTCGTCTCTACTAAAAATACAAAAACAAAATTAGTTGGGCATGGTGGTGGGTGCCTGTAGTCCCAGCTACTAGGGAGGCTGAGGCAGGAGAATGGTGTGAACCAGGAGGCAGAGCTTGCAGTGAGCTGAGATCACACCACTGCACTCCAACCTGGGCGACAGACTGAGACTCTGTCTCAAAAAAAAAAAAGTTCAATAAGTACTCCCCAGGCAAACAGAATGAAGAAGGGATAATCTGACACCATTTCAAACTTCTCAACCCTCATCTGCTTTTCCTGCTTCCTCTATAAAGCTTGGCAGCTAAATATTTACTTACCTCTTTTGCTGCTAGGGGTAAACACATGGCATGGTTCTGCTCAGTGAGACATTAAGGGAACTCTACTGGGCTTTTTGGGAAAAGCTTTTGCTTAGTTGGTGCTGCCCCTTTCCTAACTTGAATACAAACATGATATCTGGAGCTGCAGCAGCCCTTGCAATTGCAAAGGAAAATCTAAAAGAATCTGACTCCCACCCTGGCCTTATTAAGCCACAAAACCAATGTCAGCAGCTACCCATCTCCAGACTTGTTGGCTGTGTTAGAAAAATAAACCCTTATTTGTTTTAGCCGCTGTTAGTCAAGTTTACTTGCAATGGAAACATTCTGAGCAGAGGCGGAAGTGTAAAACCACCTGGTTTTCAGGTAATTGCAAGCAATTTGATGGCTACAGCCAGAGCTTGGAGACAAAAATGTGAATCAAGAGATGGAGCCAAAGAGGTAGGAAGAGGCCAGATCCTGCAGGGCTGTTTGCTATTCTGGGGACTTCAAATTCTCTGAAAGTAGCACAGCTTGGGGGAAACCTGTTCAGATTCCCTTTCACAGCCGTGATTCTTAAGCTTTTGTAAAGATCAGAATCATCTGGGGTTGAAAATATAAAGTTCCCAAATCCCACAGCCACAGCCAGAGATTCTGATTGTAGCTGTCAGAATCACACCCATATCCCTCCAACCTCTCCTCTTTTTTTTTGAGACAGAGTCCATTTTTTTGTGCACCCTGGATTGCAGTGGTGCGATCATGGCTCACTGAATATCTGGGCTCAAGCCATCTTCCCACCTCAGCCTCCCAAGTAGCTAGGACTACAGGTACATGCAACCACACCCAGCTAATTTTTTTTTTTTTTTTTTGGTAGAGATGGAGTCTCACTATGTTACCTAGGCTGATCTTGAACTCCTGGGCTCAAGCAGTCCTCCTACCTCCAGCCTTCCCAGTAGCTGAAACTACAGATGCACCACCACCATGCCTGGCAAATTATCTTATTTAATTTTTTGTAGAGACAAGGTCTCACGATGTTGCCCAGGCTGGTCTCAAACTCCTACATATCCCCTCCTTTATGGTGAGCTTCCGTGACTAGTCCCTGCACACTAGAGATTTCTACCTTCGTATCGCTGTGTCTTTCTGCCTGGGGATTTTCTCTGGTCACAGAAGCATGCTGTGTGCACACGCAAGGCAGGCCAGAAGTATCAGGGAGTCCACGCCCCCAGCAGCAACTGTCAACCAATGAGAAACAGGAGCGTCAACTTCCTTGCTTGTCAGTGAGAGACTACTGAGGTACCTTGCAGTGTCTCAGGAGGTCCCCTTGGGGTTGACCCTCAAGTGGCCGTGGTGATAAATAACCTTCTCATTAATACAGCCTTTATTCTTTTCCTTCCTTCCTTCCCCGCTTCCCTTCTCCAGACTCCTTTCAGTGAGTTATTGGGATCATCTCTCAAATAAACTCCTGGCACTCAAATCCTTGTCTAAGGCTCTGCTTTGACAGAACCCAAAGTGAGACACTGATTCAGAATACTTGGGATGCAGGCCGGACATGGTGGCTCACACCTGTAATCCCAATGCTTTGGGAGGCCAAGGCAGGAGGATCACTTAAGGCCAGGAGTTTGAGACCAACCTGGGCAGCATAGTGAGACCCCATCTCTACAAAAAATAATAAAAAGTAGCCAGGCATGGTGGTGTTCACCCGTAGTCCTAACTACTCAAGAGGCTGAGGCAGGAGCATCACTTGAGCCCAGGAATTAGAGACTGCAAAGAACCATGATCATGCCACTGCACTCCATCCTGGATGATAGGATGAGATCCCATCTCTATAAGAAATTTAAAAATTATCTGGGCATGGTATCGTGAACCCATAGTCCAGGAGGCTGAAGCAGAAGGGTCACTTGAGCCCCAGAAGGTCAAGGCTGCAGTGAGCCATGATAGCTGCATTCCAACCTGGGTGACAGAGCAAGACCCTGTCTCACACACACACACACACACACACACACACACACACACAAATGCTTGGGGTGGGGCACAGGAATCTGCATTTAACCATCATCACTCTCTAAGCACTCAGATATGCAGACTCAACCTCTATCCCTCTGCCCCAAGTAAATTTTCCTATTGATGCTGTCAGACAAATTTGTAGATTAGACTGAAATTCCTCAGTGACAAGCAGATTTTTCAGTTGAGTTGAGACCAAGAGATTTAGCAAATTCTCTAGCTAATTCAGTTAATCTATGAAAAGTTTCCAAACATAAGCATTTTCAAACATAAGACCTAAGTACAAATCAGCTTATGACATGGAAAGTAGTAATCAGGATATTGTCAAAACCCTACTACATAAATAAATAAGGATAAAGAATCCTAAATGTTCCTTACCTCATAACACCCAGAATAATTTTGTCTAAATTAATTAATATTTACTATCTATCCTTTTAGTTGCTTTCAAATGAGGAATTTATCTTTCACAGAAAAAGAGAGGAAAAGTTGATCTTAGTTGAAGCAATGATATTAATATTGTTAGGGGTTAGGTAAAAATCATCCCCTGTTGCTTTAATGTTTCCTTACCAGGAAAAGAGATGGCCAATTTTTTCTTTTTTTGAGACAGGATCTTGCTCTGTTGCCCAGGCTGGAGTGCAGTGTTGTGATTTCTGCTCACTGCAACCTCCCAACCTCTGCCTCCTGGGTTCAAGAGATTCTCTTGCCTCAGCCTCCCAAGTAGCTGGGACTACAGGCACATGCCACCACGCCCAGCTAATTTTTGTATTTTTATAGAGATGGGTTTTCACCATGTTGGCAAGGATGGTCTCAAACTCCTGACCTCAAGAGATCTGCCTGCCTTGGTCTCCCAAAGTGCTGGGATTATAGACTGAGCCATAGTGCCTGGCCATGGCCAAATATTGTTATACCATCATTCATTCTCAAATCAGTATTCTGAGAGGAGGAGCTGATGGGGAAGAAAAGGACACAAGAGAGGTCAGAGTGGAAAATGTTCTTGAGTTCCTCTAATGAGACAATCCTCTCCAGGTGAGTGGACCAAAGCGAGTAATACAGTGTCTCATTATCGTAAGCTATGGCTTATGAGGTTTTTTTTTTTTAAAGTATCATTTAAATTTCCAGCTGCAATTCTAGGGATTATTCCCAACAAGAAAGTCTTTTGGGTTGGTTTTTTTGTTTTGTTTTGTTTTTTGAGATAGAGTTTCACTCTGTTGCCCATGCTGGAGTGCAGTGGTGCAATCTCAGCTCACTACAACCTCCACCTCCTGGGTTCAAGCAATTCTCCTGCCTCAGCCTCCTAAGTAGCTGGGATTATAGACGCCCGCCACCATGCCGGGCTAATTTTTGTATTTTTAGTGCAGATGGGATTTCACCGTGTTGGCCAGGCTGATCTTGAACTCCTGACCTCAGGTGATCCGCCTGCCTCAGCCTCCCAAAGTGCTGGGATTACAGGCGTGAGCCACAGTGCCTGGCCAGGTTTTGTTTTTAGAGACAGGGTCTCACTGTGTCACCCAGGCTGGAGTGCAGTGGCACAATTATAGCTCACATCAGCCTCAAACTCCTGGACTCAAATGATCCTCCGCCTCCGCCTCCCAAGTAGCTGGGACTACAGGCACACACCACCATGCCCAGATAATTTATATTTTTGTAGAGATAGGGTCTTGCTTTATTGCCCAGGCTAGTCCCAAACTCCTACGCTCAAACAATCTTCTCAGGCCTCCCAAAATGCTACAATTACAGGTGTGAGCCACCGTGCCATGCCTAATTTTGTTTTGTTTTTATTTTTTGTTTTGATTGTTTGTTGTTGTCTTAGAGTTAAGGTCTCACTATATTGCCCAGGCTGGTCTTGAACTCCTAAGCTCTGGCAATTCTCCTGTCTCAGCCTTCCAAACTGCTGGGATTAGAGGCGTGAGCCACCGCGCTAACTTGTTTTGTTTGTAAATCTAGTTCCCACACAGGCTAAAGTGAAATTCAAAGGAATTTTCCCTCAGGTGCCTTCACAGTCCTGGGATGCTGGTGGCTGTCATATGAAAACTACAAATAATCTTAATTAATTGAGGTCATGTAGACAGCACCCAGTTCACCCTGAAAACATAACAAGCCCCCACTTACTTGGTTAGTTGTTCTTCCCTTGATTGAATATAGTTGAGCCAGTGTGTATAACTTGGACAGGTAAGATTTTTTTTTTTTTTTTTTTTTTTTTTGTGAAATGGAGTCTGGAGACTTGCTCTGTTGCCCAAGCTGGAGTACAGTGGCACAATCTCGGCTCACTGCCTCCCAGGTTCAAGCAATTCTCCCGTCTCAGCCTCCTGAGTAGTTGGGACTACGGGCATGTGCCCCCATGCCCGGTTAGTTTTTGTATCTTCAGTAGAGATGGGGTTTCACCTTGTTGGCCAGGCTGGTCTCTAACTCCTGACATCAAGTGATCTGCCCGCCTCAGCCTCCCAAAGTGCTGGGATTACAGGTGTGAGCCACCATGCCAGGCAACTTGGACAGGTAAGATCAAAAAGATGTTTGTAACCCTCTCAAGTTTTAAGGAGAAAAATTACACTATTATATACATCCTAATATATCACATGATGCTTTTTACCTATTCCATTTTGTTTTGTTATCTCGTCAGTCTTTCAGGTAGGACTAGTTTTTTTTTAATCCTAATTAGACAATTACACATCACGATACACTAATTTGTTAACCTATGTTCACAAATCATTTAATTACCACTGCTGGCTTTGATGTGCTGTTACTATTCAGTTATGGGAGTAAACAATTCAACCACTAACAGGAAGAAACTCATTATTTTCTGAGAGATATTGTTGTTATTTTCAGTGTTTTAAAACACTTTAATCAAAACTTTAAAATACTTCAATCAAAACTTTTACAAAATATTACATTGTTTTTATAGTAGTAGTAAGTAAAAGAGTATTCATTGCTTTCATGTAAATAATTATTTAGAGGACCAAATAACAGCTCCTGAAATTCACAATGAATAGAATTCTTTTAAATTTTTTTTTTACTTTTACTACTTTTTTAGACAGGATCTCACTCTGTCACTTAGGCTGGAGTGCAATGGTGAGATCATAGCACACTACAGCCTTGAACTCCTGGGTTCAAGGAATTCTTCTACCTCTGCCTCCTGAATAGCTGGGACTACAGGTGCGTACCACCGCATTTGGCTAACCCTTCACTTTTTTTTTTTTTTTAGAAACAGGGTCTTGCTGTATTGTCCAGACTGGTCATGAACTTCCTGGCCTCAAGCCATCCTCCCACCTCAGCCTCCAAAAGTGCTGGGGTTACAGGAATGAGCCACTTCACTTGGCTGAATAGGATTCTTTTTTTTTTTTTTAGACGGAGTCTCACTCTGTTGCCCAGGCTGGAGTGCAGTGGCGCAATCTCAGCTCACTGCAAGCTCCACCTCCCGGGTTCACGCCATTCTCCTGCCTCAGCCTCCCTAGTAGCTGGGACTACAGGTGCCCGCCACCACGCACGGCTAATTTTTTGTATTTTTAGTAGAGGTGGGGTTTCACTGTTAGCCAGGATGGTCTTGATCTCCTGACCTTGTGATCCACCCGCCTCCCAAAGTGCTGGGTTTACAGGCGTGAGCCACCACGCCCAGCCAGGATTCTTAAAGAAAACTAAGTTTTTGTTCTTCATGCCAATTCACAGACAATCTCCCATCATGGTATAATTTTTTAAATGCAGCATCCAATATTGATTTGTGAAGCACTTTGATGACTAGAGATAAGAGGAGCAATCTCCTTCCCATTTGATGCTGCTATCTACTGTCTCTCAAACTTTCTTGATCTTCTAGAATCATTCACCCCATTTGGTAAGCACTCTGGGTCGCTGCCACATCCTGGGAGCTGTAGGTGCTTTGGGGTTCTTTCACTGGCTCCTTGATGAATAGGGAAACCAGGCTGCCAGGTGCAAACTCCCAGAAGGTTTCACAACTGTTTCTGCTGGGAGTTTGCATTCAGGATCAATAATATAATTATGCGTTCCTGTGCAAACATCAAAATTACTCTAAGCAATTAAGCTCCTACCTTGGCTGCACTCCCCCAGAAAGAAAATATCCTAAGGGAGGAGGAGAGGTTTCTATGTGAAGCTTTGTGATAATATTATTGACCCATATTGTCATTTATTGCATAACATATGCACATTTAGACTTGTTTGTTTATTGGTTTGTTTTTGGTTTGATTTGGTTTTTTTTTTTGAGACGAAGTCTCGCTTTGTTGCCCAGGAGTGCAGTGGCACAATCTTGTCTCACTGCAACCTCCACCTCCCGGGTTTAAGTGATTCTCCTGCCTCAGCCTCTTTGGTAGCTGAGATTACAGGCGTGTGCCACCATGCCCAGCTAATTTTGTGTATTTTTAGTAGAGATAGGATTTCACTATGTTGGCCAGGCTGGTCTCAAACTCCTGACCTCAAGTGGTCCACCCGCCTCGGCCTCCCAAAGTGCTGGGATTATAGGTGTGAACCACTGGGTGTGTCTCTGTTTTTTTTTTTTTTTTTTTTTTGAGACAGGGTTCCACTCTGTCACCCAGGTTGGAGTGCAGTGGCGCGATCATGGCTCACTACAACCTCTGCCTTCCAGGTTCAAGCGATCCTCCCACTTCAGCCTCCTGAGTAGCTGGAACTACAGGCATGTGCCACGATGCCCAGCTAATTTTTTTGTATTTTTTGTAGAGATCGGATTTTGCCATGTTGCCCCAGGCTGGTCTTGAACTCCTGAGCCCAAGCGATCCATCCACCTCGGCCTCCCAAAGTGCTGGGATTACCGACATGAGGCACCGCAACTGGCTTCAGACTGTTTTTTATCTTTCAGGTTCTTCTCATTTCTCTTCAACTATACTGTGAATTTCAGGCCTGAGACTGTGCTGTCTACCTTGATGAAATCTTTGTATTACCCAGAAAAGCACCTGGCATATAGTAGGTTCTCAAATAAATATTTGTGCTGGTGAGCAATAAAAGTGAGAATGCAATAAATAAAGTAACTTTTTCCTTTGTAACTCAAGGTATGGGTATAAGGTTCCTATTTTCCTGTTATGACAAAAGATCGCTTTATGAAGCTTTTTCTGGGAGACTTTTAGGTGGCACTGTATGCTTCCTCTGCAGGCAAACTCACTTTTAATCTTCAGAAAAACACACCAACTGAACACGAATCCAAGGCGTAGAAACGCAGACCTTCTCTACATATCCTGTTAGGATTAAAGAAAAGCCGATTCAGTAGTATCTTCGCATTCTTCCTTTATCCTCTATCAGTCAGCAGCTTTAGTCATAGCCCACACTCACTTTCTGACAGGTTTCATCTTCATTTCCATCCAGAACAGCAAGGAAAGTGATGTTAGCAGTAAGGCTTGAAGACAGTCCTCTAACTCTTGAAGATTTTGTTGGGAAGTTGACTGAACATCCTGTCTGGCTTCTGAGGCATTAGGTATAACATCTTACAATAAAGTAGGGTAATACTACAGTGATTCCCCCTGACAAGGCACAGAGTTAGGGCAGTCCTGCAGCTCACAACACTGGGGCAGCCTGGAGGTACAGGGAACAGCATGTGTATGCTGCTCACCATCATTAGGGAGGTGCTGATATTTCAGTGCAAGCCTAAAAGCTTTCCTTGTTGGCGCCGGGTGTGGTGGCTCATGCTTGTAATCCCAGCACTCTGGGAGGCTGAAGTGTGAGGATTGTTTGAGCCCAGGAGTTTGAGACCAGCCTAGGAAACATCGTGAGACCCCCATCTCTACAAGAAAAATTTAAAATTAGCTGGGTGTGGTGGTGCACACTCCTAGTAACAGCTAGTCAGGAGGCTGAGGTGGGAGGATCGCTTAAGCCCAGAAGGTTGAGGCTGCAGTGTGCTATGATCACAGCACTGCGTTCCAGCCTGGGTGACAGAACAAGACCCTATCTTTAAAAAAAAATTATTTTTTGAAACAGAGTCTTACTCTGTCTCCCAGGCTGGAGTGCAGTGGCAGGATCTCAGCTCACTGCAACCTCTGCCTCCCAGGCTCAAGCAATTCTCCTGCCTCTCAGCCTCCTGAGACTACAGGTGCACACCACCACACCCAGCTAATTTTTTAAAATTTTTAATGGAGGCAGGGTTTCGCCATGTTGGCCAGGCTGACCTTGAACTCCTGACCTCAGGTGATCCACCCACCTCGGCCTCCCAAAGTGCAAGGATTACAGGTGTGAGCCACCGCACCCGGCCTAAAAAAATTTTTTTTCAAATAAGAAGGATTCATCCCTTACTCTTATTATTAAGCATTTGTTATTTAGTATTCACTTACTCAATACATGCTTACTAGGCACTTACTGTATGCCCAACAAAGCATTAAGATTTATCTCTTTGTCTTTCTTTTTTCTTTTTTTTTTTTTGAGATGGGGTCTCACTGTCACTTAGGCTGGAGATAGTGGTATGATCATAGCTCACTGCAATTTCAAACTCCTTGGCTCAAGGGGTCCTCCCACCTCAACCTCCTGAGTAGCTGGGACTACAGGCATGTGCCACCATGCCTGGTTAATTTTTTTTTATTATTATTTTTTATAGAGACAGGGTCTTGCTTTGTTGCCCAGGCTGGTCTTGAACTCCTAGGCACAAATTATCCTTCCATTTTGGCCTCCCAAAATGCCTTGATGACAGGCGTGAGTCACCATGCCCAGTCTCCGAATGTCTTAGAATCTTCAGTGATCATGTAAGTAGCCAAGTTCCCTAAATATATACAAGTCTTGTATTGGAATGGATTTGAAAATTTAAAGAGGCCCGTGAAACTCACACGACACTCTTTCCTTTCAGTCTCCATGCTTGTGATATTGTAGGACACTTTCAGTCCTAGGTGTAGACACATTCTTGGGAACAGGGAAAGCACTCCCTGGTTTACACTCCACTACCGTATCCTCCTACAGCCTTGGAAAGCAGCTTCACATTGCTAGCTAAATACAAAGTAAGGATGTGTTGAAGGAGGTTTCCTGCTTTTCCTATTAGTTGCAAGAATTGCCAACAGTCATTGGGCTGTGTGTGTATCTACGTGGGCAAATAGCAGAGATCAAACTGCTTATTAATCCAAGTCAGGGCAAGGAGGAAGAAGCTATCAGCAAAAAGAAGTGATTTCTTTTAGGGGTTTACTCTGAAGACAAAATTTGTTTAATGAAATGAGACCTTCTGCCCTTTCCCTGACACCAGGACATTTTCCTTTCACATCAGGGACCTCCCACAGTGAACCATGAACATTGAGTCTGAGAGCCTAACCTTTCTTTTGGTTCAGTTCCCATTGTCTAGTCATTCATACCTTGTATTCCAGCCATTGTCATTCATCTCTTCTACTTAGTATCATTAGCCAGTTTTCTTTTTTAACTTTTGCATAAGAAAATACTCAGGTACATTTTTAGAAAATGTACATTGGGATGTGAGTTATGTGAGTAATGCAGAACTTGGAAGCTATTCAAATAGAGATTGCAAAGTGGTTAAAAGTCTGTAAAATAAAATCACCTAAAATCCCAACACTTTGGGAGGCCAGTGTGGGAGGATTGCTTGAGCCAAGGAGTTTCAGACCAGCCTAAGCAATATAGTCAGACCATGTCACTAAAATGAAAAAAAAAAAAAATTGGCAAAGTGTGATGGTGCGAGCCTATAGTCCCAGCTACTCAGGAGGCTAAGGCTGGAGGATGGCTTGAGCCAGGACGTGGAGGTTGCAGTGAGCTGAGATTGTACCACTGCACTCCAGCCTGGGCAACAGAGCGAGATCCTGTCTCAAAAAATAAAAAAAAAAAAACATCATTATTTTTGCTGGGCATGATGGCTCATACCTGTAATCCCAGAACTTCAGGAGGCCAGGGTGGGAGGATTGCTTGAGGCCAGGAGTTTGAGACCAGCCCTGGCAACATAGGGAGACCCTCTCTCTACAAAATAACAACAATAATAATAATAATAAAATTAAGCAGACAGTGGTGTGTGTCTGTAGTCCCAGCTACTCAGGAGACTGAGGCAGGAAGATCGCTTGAACCCAGGAGTTTGAGGCTACAATGAGTTACGGCCAATGCACTCCAGCCTGGGCAATATATTGAGACCCTGTACCCTGTCTTAAACAAAACAAAAGTTTCTTTATTTTATTTTACTATTTTTTTTTTGTGAGATGGAGTTTCAATCTTGTTGCCTAGGTTGGAGTGCAATGGCACAATCTCAGCTCACTGCAACCTCCGCCTCCTGGGTTTAACAGATTCTCCTGTCTCAGCCTTCCAAGTAGCTGGCATTACAGGCATGCACCACCATGCCCAGCTAATTTTTGTGGTTTTAGCAGAGACAAGGTTTCACCATGTTGGCCATGCTGGTCTCAAACTCCTGACCTCAGGTGATCCACCCGCCTTGACCTCCCAAAGTGCTGGGATTACAGGCATGAGCCACCACACCCAGCCAAAACAAAAGTTTCTTTCACGTGAAAGAAATTGACTTAGGAGGACTACAAGAGAGAAGAGAAGAACAGAGGCATCATCTAACACTGTTCTTTCA
Source organism: Rhinopithecus bieti (assembly GCF_001698545.2). Classification (NCBI taxonomy): domain Eukaryota; kingdom Metazoa; phylum Chordata; class Mammalia; order Primates; family Cercopithecidae; genus Rhinopithecus; species Rhinopithecus bieti. The sequence goes on from NW_016811820.1 coordinate 1,970,130, forward strand.
GGGTTAGGGAGCACCAGTGCCCATGCTGTTAGCTTGTCTCACTGGAATCATGGCTGGGACTGATTTTATAACATGCTAATGCAATCTGGTTCATAGGAACTCACAAGCTGTCCCCCAGAAACCCAAAGCTGATTGAGAAGGCAGGAGAACCACTTCCATTATTGCAGGCAGGAGTCATAAATTCCAGTCCCTGCTCAGTCACCAACTTGCTGTGGGAGACCTTGTGAAAGTCATTTAATTCCCCTAGACCTTAATTGTTGCCTCTCAAAGATGAGGCTATTGAGCTTTAAGAAAGGAGATCGTATAATTTATTGGAAAAACCAAGACTTTTTTCCAGGACACATGTTAAACTGGACAGGTGACTGCATGGCAAACCAGGACTGCTGGGCATGCCATCTCAAAAATCCCTGTGGGCTGGGCATGGTGGCCCACGCCTGTAATCCCAGCACTTTGGGAGACTGACACTGGCAAATCATTTGAGGTCAGGAGTTCAAGACCAGCTTGGCCAACATGGTGAAACCCCCGTCTCTACTAAAAATACAAAAAAAATTAGCTGAGTGTGGTGGCTAAGTCAGGAGGCCACTTGAGCCCAGGAGGTGGAGGCTGCCATGAGCCAAGATCGCGCCACTACACTCCAGCTTGGGTAACAGAATGAGACTCCTTCTCAAAAAAAAAACAAAAAAAACAAAAAGTCCCTGTGAACTCTGGAGTCTGATTCAAAAGGCCCTTCTCCCAAGAGTAACCCCAAAACTTTCAATAACACAGGCAAAATTAAGGAGAATGCAAACACAGTAATGTAACAAAAATTGCTACTTTGGAAAAGATATTTTAAATACAGTTTCACTGTTGTAAAAGTGAGAGCCAGAAGGAATTTCGTATCAGAAATTAAGAATCACTCAAAATAGCTTATTTAGGAAGGGGTATTGAATTATTTCCTAGAACCTATTGAGGTTTAAAATATATATATAGGCCAGGCGCGATGGCTCTCACCTGTAATCCCAGCACTTTGGGAGGCCAAGGCAGGAGGATCACTTGAAGCCAGGAGTTTGAGACCAGACTGGCCAGCATGGTGAAACCCCGTTTCCACTAAAAATACAAAAATTAGCCAGGCATGCTGACCCATGCCTGTAGTCCCAGCTACTCAGAAGGCTGATGTGGGAGAATCACTTGAACCTGGGAGGCGAAGGCTTCAGTGAGCCGAAATGGTGCCACTGCACTCCAGTCTGGGCGACAGAGTGAGACCCTGCCTCAAAAAAAATAAAAGAAGAAAAGAGAAGAAAAGGAAGTCCGAGAATGCTCTGTATGACTCAGCAAAGGGAAGAAATTTCTAAGGACCAGAAGTTTTTAGCAGTGAAACAGACCTCTCTGCAAGAAGAGGGTTCCCCATCACCAGAAGTATTTCGGTAGGTTCTGGGTGGTCATCTCCTAGGGTCATAGTGGAGACAAGTTTTCATTGGAAGAGAGGCTACATGAGGTAGTCTCTAAGATACTGTCCAGTTCTGTCTTGTGACTTCTATGATTCTAGGGCTCTGGATTCTAGGGTTCTGATTGAATCAGTAGTTAATATCATCTAACACAGTCTCTTAGAGCAGGGCACTTCATGCATTAACATCTCGCCGTAGAAAGCCGCCACCACCATCCAAACTGTCATATGTGTGCTGAAGTTAAACGGCTTGCCTGCTGCTTGGCCCAGAATGAAACTGAGTCTCATTTTGACTGAAACAATTTTAATGCATTTGGGAGAAACAAAGTTCTAATAACACCCCTCAGGTCTGTGAAAAGAACACTGCTTCACAGCCAGTTCACGGCAAAAAAGGAGCACATTGGCCCATATAATAAAATTCTATCTCGGTGATTTAATGTTTAGTGGAAAGCTAGTGGAAGTAAAATCGGACCTGGATTCAGTTCAACACATGGGGCAGTAGTGCAAAGTGGGCCAATGATGAGCCTTTGCATTCATTTGTGTTGGCAGATGTCCAAGGCTGCTTCACATCTGTACTGTGAAGCCGCTGTTGGCAGGCAGTGTGGAAGAAAACATGCAATGTTTTTCCCCACGTTGTGGTGCCCTTTCTGGGGCAAACAAGCAGGGCTGTTGCTGACTGATTGAGTGTTGCTTGCAGCAGACTCTACAGCTCAAGGAAAAATCCGTCACTCTTCTGGAACTTTAGAGCTATGCTTCACAGCGAAACTAAACTTGAGAGCTCTGCAGAAGGGTGAAAGGGCGAGCTAAATTGAGAGGACTGAGCAGTGTTGGAGGGCATTAGATTTACAAGGGTGCCTCTTAACTCTTAAAGAGTACTCTCTTTTCCTTTATAGGACTGGAAATTCATAATTTCCTTGTTTTAAAACAAGGACTGATAGGAATGTCAATTTTCTTCTTCTTTGATCATAAAATATATATATATATATATATTTGTATTTATTTTTAGAGACAAGTTCTCACTCTGTCACCGAGGCTGGAGTGCAATGGCACGATCACGGCTCACCACACCCTCTACCTCCCAGGTTTAGGTGATCCTCCCACCTCAGCCTCTGGAGTAGCTGGGACTACAAGCCTGTGCCACCCCACGCGGCTAAATTTCTTTTTTGTATTTTTTTATATTTTGTAGAGACGCGGTCTCGCTGTGTTGCGGAGGCTGGCCTCTGATTCCTGGGCTCAAGCCATCATTCTGCTTGGGCCTCCCAAAGTCCTGGGATTACAAGCATGAGCCACTACATCCAGCCAAATATATCTTTTATTTATTTGTTTGTTTATTTATTTATTTATTTATTTTTAGGAGACAGGGTCTCTCTCTGCCACCCAGGCTGGAGTGCAGTGGCGTGATGATGGCTCATTGCAGCCTTGAATGAATTCCTGGGCTCACACGATCCATCCACCCCAGGTTCCTAAGAAGCTGGGACCACAGATGCACACCACCATGCCTGGATGATTTTTAAATTTAAATTTAAATTTTTTGTAGAGATGGAATCTTGCTATGTTGCCCAGACTGGTCTCTAACTCCTGGTCTCAAGTGATCCTCCCACCTCTGCCTCCCAAAGTGCTGGGATTCCAGGTGTGAACCACTGTGCATGGCCTCAATTGTTCTTTTTGAGTCTCATCTCTGAAACTGGCTAAATAAGTCACCTTCAATGTGAAAAACTACCCAAATAAAAGACATGTAACACATTAACTCTACAAGAATGAAATGCACTCAACAGACTCAAGGCCAAGTATTCTGATTTATAGGCTTTTGTAGGACTCAGCAAGATATAAAAGTAGCCATTATCAGCTGAGTGTGGCGGCTCATACCTATAATCCTAGCACTTTGGGAGACTTAGGTGGAAGGATCACTTGACACCAGAAGTCAGAGACCAGCCTGGGCAACATAGCAATACCCCTGTCTCTACAAAAAATAAAAGATCAGCCAGTCGTGGTGATAGGCACCTGTAGTCCCAACTACTCCGGAGGCCAAAGCAGGAGGATCGCTTGAGCCTGGAAGGTCAAGGCTGCAGGGAGCTGTAATCACGCCACTGCACTCCAGCCTGGGTGACAGTGAGACTCTATCTCAAAAACAACAACAACAACAACAAAAAAAAAAACGGTCATTATCAAAGGCATTTCCTTACCATGGCTGGGTTCTTTATAAATATATGGATGAGACCATTACCTGAAGCATCTTGGCCAAAATATTTGAAAGTTGGGGCCCAAAGACCTAAATAAGAAACTGACCATCAGTGTGGCCTCAGGTAAACATTCCACCTTCTAATCATTATCTAAAAAATAGAGACAATAAAATCTGCTTACCGTGGTTACTGTGGTGATTAAATTTTATAATTAATTATTTGAAAAATGTAATCAGCACTTGAAGAGTCTAAATAGACACTTCCCCAAAGACGTAGAAATCGCCAATAAGTATAGGAAAAGCTGTCCAACATTATTAGCTATCAGTGAAATGCAAATAGAAATGAGTCAGATACCACTACACATCCACTAGAATGGCCATAATCAAAAAGATGATAAAAAGTGTTGGTGAAGATGTGGCGAAATCGGTACCCTCACGCACTGCCGGTGGAAATGTAAAATGATACGGCCACTTTGGAAAAGTCTAACAGCTCCTCAAAAGGCTAAACGTAGAATTCTCAATCCCGGAATTTTACTCTTAGGTATATACCCAAGAGAAATGAAAACATAAGTCCACACAAAAACATATACATAAATGTTCATCACAGCATTAGTCATAATAGCCAAAAAGTGGAAATAATCCAAATGTCACCTGATGAATGAATAAATAAAATGCGGTAAATATCTATGATGAAATATTCTTTGGCATCAAAAGGGAATTAGCGATACATGCTACTCTATGGATGAACCCTGAAAACACTATCCTAAGTGAAAGAAACCAGTCACGAAAGACCACATATTGAGTGATTTCATTTCTATGAAAGGTTCAGAATAGGTAAATCCAAAGAGACAGAAAGTAGATCAGTGGTTGCCTGGGGCTGGAAGGAGGAGGGGGAGTGGGGTTTGGGGAAGGTAAAAGCTAAGGGCTGCAAGGCCTCTTTCTGGGGGTGATGAAAACATTCTAAAATTGATCGTGGTGATGGTTGCACAACTCTGAATATACTAAATGTCATTGAATTGTACACTTTAAATGGGTGAATGGTATGTTATATGAATTATATCTTAATAAAGCTATTTCAAAAAATATGCCAAGCAATTTCCTAGGTACTCAATACGTAACGAATGTGAAATGCACGTGGTGTGAGCGTGATAAATACAATGCAAACATGTAGTGCCTCATTTGCTTTGAATAAAGGGGAAAATAACTTTTAAAAGGAATACAAATGCATGTGAAATATAAAAGCCTAAATTAATGTGCTAATTTGGAATAAAATAACCATAACTAAGGCATATCGCCACGTAGTATTGTACTGGGACATCATTAAGCTATACTTAAGTGTACAGCTAGGCACAGCCTTCAATAGCAATAGTCTTTGGTAATATGCCATTGAGTCATAGTGTTATTTAAACAGCAAGCGAAGGTCATTATAAACTACACCTGAGAATCAAAGACAAAGTGATACAATGACAGTTTATTGCAAGAGAAGAGAAACTGTGCCTCTATCTTTCTTGTCTTGGCTGTCATATCCGGAATGGGTATGATTTGCACACGTTCCCACCTCCCCCACACAGTCACTCATAATGCAAGAAAACAGATATCTTGCTTTTCCATATCAAGGAATTTTAAAAAAATCAATGACATACTTCTCTAGTCCCTAACCTTTCCCATTCTCCTGTTATCCCCAGGAGGCTGTCGTTTCAAAGCCTAAGAGCTAACCCTCAGATTATTGATGGGAGTGGGTCCTATAGAAGTCATCATCCGTGTCCTGCTCAAAAAATACGTGAGCAGTCTGAGAACAGATGTTGGCACCTACCTGAGCTTTCAGTGACTCAAGCTTTTAGCATTCTTGTTTAGGCTTGACATTATGGATGGAGGAAGGTATACTGGGGAAGCACGTTAACAGAAGCAAAGGCAGTTTTGTGAAAGGTTTCCAGCAGCAATCATACATCTGGTCCACCCAGCTCTGGGCAAAAGAGCTGGTGTTGTGCCGATCCCAGTAAGGACCAGAACTCTGGATGGAGAGCATGTGTGGGTACATGAAAAGTTTACTTAAAAGTGATCACCAGCCTGCCCAACATGGTGAAATCCTGTCTCTACTAAAAATACAAAACTTAGCTGGGTGTGGTGGCACATGCTTGTAATCCCAGCTATTTGGGAGGCTGAGGCAGGAGGATCACTTGAACCTGAGAGGCAGAGGTTGCAGTGAGCTGAGATCACGCCACTGCACTCTAGCCTGGGCAACAGATCTCAAAAAAAAAAACACTCCATCTCAAAAAAAATGCAGTTAAAAAACCCAAGGCCAGAATTGACTACATGATGAACTTGGCTAAATGAAAACAGTCCAGGAAGATAAAGTAAAATCAGATTCAATGACATAATAAGAGTGAAAGAGTGCCTACGATGCACCTCCAAATAGAAGCAGATTTAAATGAAATTCCAAGACATTTGCTGAAAGGCTTACATGATTTTGAAGAATTTATTTATTTAGAGACAAGGTCTTACTTTGTCTCTGAGGCTGACGTGCAGTGGTACAATCACAGCTTACTGCAGCCTCCACCTCCTGGGCTTAAGCGAGCTTCCCATCTCAGCCTCTTGTGTAGCTGGGACTTCAGTCATGCACCACCATGCCCGGCTAATGATTTTGTACTTTTTGTAGATATAGAGTTTTTCTATGTTGCCCAGGCTAGTCTCAAACTCCTGAGCTCAAGCAATCCTCCTGCCTCGGCTTCCCAAAGTGCTGGAATTATAGGCATGAGCCACTGAGCCCAGCCAAGAAGTGTTATTTAGTTGAGAAGAGCAACTAAAACTTGAAAATAGAATGCGAGTTCTAAGCCTGAAAAACTAGCAAGAAAAGTTACTTTACAAAGTATAAATAAGTTATGTTTCTTCTTTTCATTCACTAATTGTTTGTTTTGCTTTGTAACTGAGAAACACTTTCCACAGCAACGATGTAATAACCAGTGGCTAAGTTCCAAAGGTACCCACCAAAGACTGTTGACCTATAACAACTCCACCTTCCCAATAATTCTAGTAGTATTGATGCAAGGCAGGCAAGCACCAAATTAGGGATTCTCCTGGAAAGGTTCTTGGATTCGCTCAGGAAACAATTCAAGAGCAAGAAACAATTCAAGAGCAAGCCGGAAAAAAACAGCTTTATTGAGGGGGCAGTGTTACAGCTCCGTGACTGCTCCTGCAGAGAGGGCTACTCCGTAGGCAGTGTGGAAAGCAGCTGCTCAGGGGCACATTTATACCCACTTTTAATTATATGCAAATTAAGGAACAGGCCGGGGGTGGTGTCTCAAGCCTGTAATCCCAGCACTTTGGGAGGCCAAGGCAGGCAAATCACCTGAGGTCAGGAGTTCGAGACCAGCCTGGCCAACGTGGTGAAACCCTGTCTCTACTAAAAATACAAAAATTAGCCAAGTGTGGTGGCACACACCTGTAATCCCAGCTTCTCAGGAGGCTAAGGCAGGAGAATTACTTGAACCTAGGAGGCAGGGGTTGCAGTAAGCCCAGATCGTGCCACTGTACTCCAGCCTGGGCGACAGAGCAAGACTCCATCTCAAAAAAAAAAAAAAAGAAAGAAAGAAAAAAATAGACCTGATGTGGTGGTTCATGCCTGTAATTCCAGTACTTTGGGAGGCCAAGGCAGGAGAATTGCTTGATGGCAAGAATTCGAGACCATTCTATAACATAGCGAGACCCCATCTCTACAAAAAATAAATTAACTGGGCATGGTGGCATACATTTGTAGTCTCAGCTACTTGGGAGGCTGAGGTGGGAGGATCATTTGAGCCTGGGAAGCTGAGGCCAGAGTGAGCCATGATCGTGCCGTTTCACTCCAGCCTGGGTCACATAGTAACACCCTGTCTCAAAAAAAAAAAAAAAAAAAAAAGAAAAGAAAAAATGATTTATTCAATTGTACATAGAGAAGTTATAAAGTAAGATGATGTGTACATAGAGACTATTTAAATCTTTTAACATGGAGAAGTACTCTATAGTGTTCAAAACACTACGTCAATGGGTGAAAATTGTGTGATTACTCAGAGATCTAGAAGGAATGTAACAATTTAGGGATATAAAGAAGTGACGGATTTAGAAAAAACATGGAGACTCAACTTGGAAGTTAAGGTATGGAAAGAGAAATGACTCAGGCAATTGAAAAGATATAAAAAGAAAAAATGGTCAGAATTAAATATGATATTTGCATAAGTAAGACAACAAGATTAGTCAAGCTATGAAGAAAAGTAAGAATTACTCTTAGAACAGAGAAAGAAAATGAAAAAGGTATACAAAACTCCCACTGATCAGATAATTTGAAAGGTAGTTGTTAATACCCAAATTCAAAAGAATAAAAAACGTTGAGACGAGAAAACCTTCAAAAGGACCCAAAAAATGTTTAAATTGTAAAGGTATGTATTACATTTGCAGGATGCATAAATAAATCTGTGAGAGGCTTAGAAGAGGAATTTTTAAATGTAATTTCCCAATACAAGGTCTTGTTATTGGGCCGGGCATGGTGGCTCACGCCTGTAATCCCAGCACTTTGGGAGGCGGAGGCAGGCGGATCACTTGAGGCCAGGAGTTCCAGACCAGCCTGGCCGACATGGAGAAATCCCGTCTCTACTAAAAATACAAAAATTAGCCGGGTGTGGTGATGCATGCCTGTAATCCCAGCTACTCAGGAGTCTGATACATGAGAACCACTTGAATCCAAGAGGCAGAGGCTGCGGTGAGCCGAGATCGCTCCACTGCACTCCAGCCTGTGTGACAAAGCGAGACTTAGTCTCAAAAACAAAAACAAAAAAAAGATGATTTTGTTGTTGATGTTTCAGGGGAAAATTATCTCCAAAGTGTTTGAGACCAGCCTGGGCAACATGGAGAAATCCTATCTCTACAAAAAAAAAAAATTAGCCTGGCATGACGATGTGCACCTGTAGTCCCAGCTACTTAGGAGGCTAAGGTGGGAGGACCACTTGAGTCCAGGGGTGTTGAGGCTACAGTGAGCCATGCTCAATTGAACAGAATGCACCACTGCACTGCAGCCTGGGTGACAAACAAACAAGCAAAAACTTCCAAAGAACAATGAATTATATGGCACATTTCCATTGAAAGTTGATTTATTTTCAATGTGCTGCCTCCCCCAGGAGTGATATGCCTCTAAATTGCACAGGTAAAACAAGTAGATACACTTGAAAAATTTTACTTAGTAATGTTGCTTATTTTTAGCTATCCAGAAGTTATTATTATTCACCTTATTTCCTAAGAAGCTTGGCAATTTTCTAATTTATCATCAATAACATTTAATTGAACACTCTTTCACATGTAATTGCTAGCTGCCTGTACTTGTAAAATAGGGCTGAGAATATCGAGTCAACTAACCCAGGTTCGAGCCCCTGCTCAGTCACGTATCAATAACTTTAAGCAAATCCATCAAACCTCAGTTCCTTTATCACTATATAAAGTGAAAGCCTTGAACAGAAAGAAAGTATATGATATCTTAAATCCCTTATAGGTATGGTTGTTATTCTCTAAAGGATAATGTTTTCCTTAATCTGTGTAAGTCATTATTGCAATCTTGTCTTCAGAATGATTTTATAGTGTGCAATTTTTCACTAAAATTTATTGACAGCCTAGAATAATCCAAAATTGCAGATTTTAGAGAATAAATAGAATATGGCTTCCAAGGCAATATTTCTGCTTTTATATGAAGAAATTATTTGGATATCATTTTAAAAATTTAGACACACAAATTACATAAATAGGTCAGGTACAGTGACTCATGCATGTAATCTCAACACTTTGGGAGACTGAGGCAGAAGGATCACTTGAGGCCAGGAGTTCAAGATCAGCCTGAGCAATATAGTGAGGCCTCATCTCTACAAAATAAAATAAAAATAAAAAAATTAGCCAGGCATGGTAGTCCCAGTTACTAGGGAGGCTGAGGCACGAGGATCACTTGAGCCCAAAAGTTGGAGGCTGCAGTGAGCTATGATCATACCACTGCACTCCAGCTTTAGGCAGACCCTGTCTCACAAAGAAAAAAAAAAAGAAATTATATAAATAGCATGCATTTATTATATCAATAAATGCATAAGTATACATTAGCAAATTAATAATATATTAATAGCTAGTTAATATTTTAACCGGTTAGTATTAATCATAGCTAACAAACTGCATAAATGTGTCAAATATGATATAGCCTTCACAATGACACCATGAAATTTATACTTTTTTTTTTTTCCTTTTTGAGATGAAGTCTCATTCTGTTGCCAAGGCTGGAGTGCAATAGTACGATCTCGGCTCACTGCATCCTCCGTCTCCCGGGTTCAAGCGATTCTCCTGCCTCAGATTCCCAAGTAGCTGGGATTACAGGTGCCTGCCACCACGCCCGACTAATTTTTGTATTTTTAGTAGAGACGGGGTTTTGCTGTACTGGCCAGGCAGGTTTCAAACTCCTGACCTCAGGTGATCCGCCTGCCTCGGCCTCCCAAAGTGGGATTACAGGCGTGAGCCATCATGCCTGGCCAAAATTTATACTATTATTATCCTTATTTAACAAATAAGGGAGGTTGGAGATACTAAGTAACTCATCCAAGATCACACAGATTGTAAGTGGTACAGCCTAGGACCTTTTAATGCCAAAATTGGGACATTATTGTATACTGAGATATTATTGTATATTAATGGGATATTATTGTGGATACTGTTTTGTGATTTGCTTTTTAAATTTAACATGTCCTGACTATAGTTCTTTGTCACACATTTACTTCAATAGCTTCATTTTGAAGGACGGCACGGTATTCTATATTCATGAATGTATGAATACACTGTAATTTGTTTAACTGTTCCTCCATTGTTGGGCATTTAGACAGTTACCAGTTTTTTACTCCTTGTACACAAATTTTTGTAAATCTAATATTTAGGCTGGGTGCAGTGGCTCACTCCTATAATCCTAGTCCTTTGCGAGGCTGAAGCGGGAGGATCACTTTAGCCCAGGAGTTCAAGACAAGCATGGGCAATGTAGTGAGAACTGGTATCTACTGGGGGGGAAAAAAACCTTAATTGGGCATGGTGGCACATGCCTGTGGTCCTAGCTATTGCGGAGGCTGAGGTGGGAGGATTGTTTGAGCCCAGGTGGTCAAGGCTGCATTGAACTGTGATTGCTCCACTGTACACCAGCCGTGGTGACAGAGTGAGACCCTGTATCAAAGAGAAAAAAATTAAACATTTCTTCTAAATAAATTTTGAGATATATAATTGCTCAAAAGCCATATTTTCTTTCTTTCCTTTTTTTCCTTTTCCTTTTTTTTTTTTTTTTTTTTTTTTTTGAGACGGAGTCTCACTCTGTCACCCAGGCTGGAGTGCAGTGCTGCAATCTCGGCTCACTGCAACCTCCACCTCCCGGGTTCAAGTGATTCTCTTGCCTCAGCCTCCGGAGTAGTTGGGGTTATAGGAGTGCCACCACGCCCAGCTAATTTTTGTGTTTTTAGTAGAGACGGGGTTTCACCATGTTGGGCAGGCTGGTCCCGAACTCCCCCCGGATTCCCAAAGCACTGGGATTACATGCGTGAGCCACCATGCCCAGCCAAAAGCTGTATTTTTAAGACTTAAAATACATATACTGACTACGTATTTCATGTTACTCTTTTAAATGTAGTCTTTAATACATTTATCCTAATACATAATAACCTAATACAATTAGGTTATCTAAAAGATTGTTAAACGTTTTGTTGGTTGTCGTCAATAGTTCCTCTTGTGGTCTTTGTCTGCCATTTAAAAGGTAAGTTCAAGTAAGTGAAGAGATAGTTCAGTAGTTCCCAACGGATAAAAGAATGAGGGGATAAATTTTTTGTTTTCCCCACTCTTTGTGGAAAATTACAGAAACGGACAGAGTAAGTGCCAGGAAGGAAATTGATTCCCTTCATGGGTGTAGTATGGGGACTGAACAAGGGAGAAGAAAACTGAAACATTAAGAACAAGTATTTTGGTACCAAACATACTTTTTTCTTAAAATTTTATTGTATATTTTTAAGATACTCACCATGTTTTTATATACATACAAGTCGTGAAATGGTTACTATAGTCAAGCAAATTAACATATCTATCATCTCACATAGCTACCTGTTTTGTGTGTGTGTGGCAAGACAAACTTTTTTTTTTTCTTTTTGAGACAGTTTAGCTCTTGTCATCCAGGCTGGAATGCAGTGGCATGATTCTGGCTCACTGCAAACTCCACCTCCTGGCTCCTGGGTTCAAGTGATCCTCCTGCCTCAGCCTCCCGAGTAGCTGGGATTACAGGCGCCTGCCACTTGCCCAGCTATTTTCTGTATTTTTAGTAGAGACCCGGTTTCGCCAAATTGACCAGGCTGATCTCAAACTCCTGGCTTCAGGTGATCCACCCGCCTCGGCCTCCCAAAGTGCTGGGATTACAGGTATGAGCCACCGTGCCTGGCTGACAAACATTTTTATATCTGGAAAAATCCAGCTATTTGGCCAAACATTTTTTAAAGCCCTGAATCGTCAGAATAGAGGTTACTTGGGGAGGAACTTGGGATGGGATTTGACTGAGGAGATGAAAGGCAGGAGGAAAACTCCTCGGGTGCTAGAAATAACATGTATTAAATCTAGATGATGGTCATGTGTATAAAAATTAATCTAACTGTGTACTTTAAAGTACATAAATGACGCCTTCAAAGAAACAAACTCAGATAGTTGGCATCACGGAAACCAAACATCTAGGAATAACTGGACTTCTGTTTTTCTCAGATATTTTGTATATGTTTTACTATAATTTAAGCATTCCATATTTAAGCCATAAATAAATAAACACATGAGTCAAACTCTGACAAACTGACAGAGTATTTTTTTTCTCTTTCTAAGTATTTGTTTGGATGAATCCATACTTGTTTTCTCTTTTTTTTTTCTTTTTTCTTTCTTTCTTTCTTTTCTTTCTTTCTTTTTTTTTTTTTTGATACAGGGTCTCACTCTGTCCCAGGCTGGAGTTCAGTGATGCAATCACAGCTTATTGCAGCCTTGAAGTACTGCTGGGCTCAAGCAATCCTCTCGCCTCAGCCTTCCAAGTAGCTGGGACCACAGGCACATGCCACCACAGCCAGATGATGTTTTTTAAAAAAATGTTTTGAGAGACGTGGCCTCCGTATGTTACCCAGGCTGGTCTTGACCTCCTGGGCTCAAGCGATCCCCTTGCCTTAGCCTCCTAAAGTGCTAGGATTATAGGTGTGAGTCACCATGCCCGGCCCCATTTCTTATTTAACCAATCCATAAGCCTTCAATTTTTTGCTATGATTACTCCTGGCACATACATTTTTGAGTGTACCTTTAATTATTAACTGAAGGGAGATTCCTGGGAAGCTGCCTTTCATACATCTGAAGAGAAGGAGATGACATGCAAATTCTGCTAGCATTTATCTAGAAGTTAAATAGGGCACAACGTGTCTCACAGAATAAGACTTTGATCAAACACTGTTTAGGTCGCTTGGGCCACATTAGAAAAAAAGACTCAGAATGTAGCATTCACTCATCTTTAAAAAGTATTGGTGTTTGGAGTAACCCAAAAGAGAATAGTGAGTATGTAAATAGTCTACTTTTCCTAAGCATCTACAGGTCAGTTTTCTGTCTCCAGAAACTCAGTGTCAGTCTTTACATTTTAGAGGATTTGGCTGGGCACGGTGGCTCACACCTGTAATCCCAGCCCTTTGGGAGGCCAAGGCAGGCGGATCACCTTAGGTCGGGAGTTTGAGACCAGCCTGACCAACATGGAGAAACCCCATCTCTACTAAAAATACAAAACTAGCCAGGCGTGGTGGTGCATGCCTATAATCCCAGCTACTTGGGAGGCTGAGGCAGGAGAATCGCCTGAACCGGGGAGGTGGAGGTTGCAGTGAGCCAAGATCATGCCATTGCACTCCAGCTTGGGCAACAAGAACAAAACTCCATCTCAAAAAAAAAATTTTTTTTTTTTGAAGGATGAAACATAAGATTTGGGGACTTTTCCAAAATCTTAGTAACTTTAGAAAATATTGACCTGGCCTGGTGTGGTGGCTCATACCTGTAATCCTAACACTTTGAGAGGCCAAGGAGGGAAGATTGCTTGAGTCCAGGAGTTTGAGACCAGTGTGGACAACATAGTGAGACCCCCC
>NW_016811820.1:1985586-2004174 GCF_001698545.2 Rhinopithecus bieti
AAAAAAAAAAAAAAAAAAAGTAAGACAAAAAAACAGGGTTCAGTAGCACCTGCCTGTAATCCCAGCACTTTGGGAGGCCAAGGCCCATGGATCACTTGAGGCCAGGAGTTCGAGAGCAGCCTGGCCAACATGGTAAAACTCCGTCTCTGCAAAAAATAGCTGGGCGTGATGGCGGATGTCTGTAATTCCAGCTACTCGGGAGGTTGAGGCAGGAGAATCACTTGAACCCAGGAAGCAGAGGTTGCAGTGAGCTGAGAAAGCCCCCCCCCCCCCAAACCTGAGAAAAATTGAAACCCTTTCTCAAAAAAAAAAAAAAAAAAAAAATTAGACATAGAATTATCATACAATTCAGCAATTCCACTTCCAGGTATATACCAAAAGAAAGTAGGGATTTGAACAGATATTTGTAAACTCATATTCATAGCAGCATTACTCACAGTAGTCAAAAGCTGAAAACAACCCAGATGTTCACCAACAAATGGATAAACAACATGTGGTATACACATACAATAGAATATTATTCAGCCATAGAAAGGAATGAAATTCATTTTTTTTTTTTTTTTTTTTTTGAAGTGGAGTCTCTCTGTTGTCCAAGCTGGAGTGCAATAGTGCAATCTTGGCTCACTGCAACCTCCACCTCCTTGGTTCAAGCAATTCTCCTGCCTCAGCCTCCCGAGTAGCTGGGATTACAGACGCTAACCACCACGCCTGGCTAATTTTTGTATTTTTAGTAGAGACAGGGTTTCACCATGTTGGCCAGGCTGGTCTCGAATTCCTGACCTTAAGTGATCCGCTCACCTTGGCCTCCCAAAGTGCTGGATTACAGGTGTGAGCCACCACTCCTGCCTGGAAGGAATGGAATTCTGATAACATGTTACAACATGTGTTACCGAAACATCAGCGGTTAAGTCTAGGTCCTGCTGCTTGCTGCACAGAAAGCCAATCACTGAGACTATGATTATTGCCATGGAAAATTATTGCCAAGGAAGAAGGCTTTATTTAATCAGGTGCTGCAGCCGAGGATTGGGAGATCAGTCTCAAATCCATCTCCCTGATTGACTAAAATTAGAGATTTATATAGCAGGGAAGAAAAGTAACAATGTGTTAGAAAATAGGAACTAGGAGGCTGGGCGCAGTGGCTCACGCCTGTAATCTCAGCACTTTGGGAAGCCAAGGCGGGTGGATAACTTGAGGTTAGGAGTTCAAGATCAGCCTGACCAACATGGTGAAACCCCAATTTAGCCCGGTGTGATGGTGCATGCCTCTAAGCCCAACTACTCGGGAGGCTGAGACAGGAGAATTGCTTGAACCTGGGAGGCGGAGGTTGCACTGAGCCAAGATGGTGCCATTGCACTCCTGCCTGGGTGACAAGAGTGAAACTCCATCTCCAAAAAAAAAAAAAAAAAAAGCAGAAAACAACAACAACACAAAAAGAAAGAAAATAGGAACCAGGGAGGAGCAAGGCAGCAATCATGATGAATGAGGGGGTTGGGCATCTCACTATCTGGAAGCAGTGATCTGGTGAGTTTCAGTTCTTTGATAATTTTTTTTTGAGATGCCTGAAGGTCATTTCCCTGTGAAGGAACTCAGATATAAGTTTCAAACTTTAAGACCAGAAGGGTCAATTTCTATGTTTATCAAAAAAAACTGTTTATGGGGCCGTTTCGCATGCATGAGCCTTGAAAACATTATGCTAAGTGAAATAAGCCAGACACAAAGGTTAAATATTGTATAATTCTGCTTATGTGAGGTATCTAGAATATAAATTCATAGTAAGTAGAATAAAGGATACCAGGGGCTGAGGGAGGGGAGAAAATGAGGAGTCATTGTTTAATGGGCTTCTGTTTGGGATGATGAAAAGTTCTGGAAATGGATAGTGGTGATGGTTGCACAACACTGTGAATATACTTGATGCCACTGAATCATATACTTAAAAATGGCTAAAATGGGCCAGGCGTGTTAGTCCATGTCACTACAAAAAATAAAAAAATTAGCTGGCTATGGTGGCACATGCTTGTGGTCCCAGCTACCTGAGAGACTGAGGTGCGAGGATCACATGAGCCCAGGAGGTCCAGGCCGCAGTGACCTGTGATTGCACCACTGCACTCCAGCCTGAGCAACAGAGCCAGACCCTGTCAAAAAACAAAAACAAAAACTCTAGAATGGTAAATTTTATATCATGTATATTTCACCACAATAAAAGAAAAACGAAAACTTGTAAAAGGAAGACACAGTGGTCATAGTATTCTACTTGGTGTTATCAGATTTCTGGGGCATTTTAAGAGTAGCCAGAAATTAAGATATCTACTGAGTTTTAATTTGCAAAATGTAATGACATCGCATGAATCAGACAAAATAATTCTGTAGGCGTGTGGGCTGTCAATTGAGACTTCTAGAGAGATATGCTAGCATGTGATTCTGATGGGGGAAAGACTGGGATTGAAGAAATCCAGATTCTAATCATTCTTTAAATTACTTTCTAACTCGTGTCTTACATTTTCCCAATCTGTAAAGGGGAATGAGTAATAGCTGCTAGCTCAATCTCCCAAAAGTGTTAAGGCAAAACCTTAAAGATGCACATTCTGCATCTTGAAAGATGTCTTATGTGATCCTCACATCTGATGTCATTATGTTGGGTTAGTTGGTAAAGAAAGGGTCTTCATGAGTCTTTTGCTTAAAAACCAGAAATCTGGCAGTGGCTCATGCCTATAATCCCAGCACTTTTGGAGGCCGAGGCGGGAGAATTACAAGGTCAGGAGATCAAGACCATCCTGGCTAACACGGTGAAACCCTGTCTCTACTAAAAATACAAAAAATTAGCCGGAAGTGGTGGCGGGCGTCTGTAGTCTCAGCTACTTGGGAGGCTGAGGCAGGAGAATGGCATGAACCCGGGAGGCAGAGCTTGCAGTGAGCCAAGATTGTGCCACTGCACTCCAGCCTGGGTGACACAGCGAGACACGGTCTCAGAATAATAATAATAATAATAATAATAATAATAATAATAATAGAAAGCTATTCTTTTACCCCATACAGAGAGAAGGAAATTGTCTTTGAGTGATGGAAGTTTTATTGAACAAGAGTCAGGATATTGGCTCCCACAGGCTTTTTCTAGCATGTTCTTTGTTAGTAAGAATCCTGCTTTACCTGTATTATTAGGAAAGATACTTAGATATCCAGAGAACCCTTCTTCAAAGTTCTAATGAAATGATCATCTTTTTTTTTTTTTAGACAGAGTCTCACTCTGTCACCCAGACGGGAGCGCGATCTCCGCTCACTGCAACCCCAACCTCCTAGGCTCAAGTGATTCTCCCACCTCAGCCTCCTGAGTAGCTGGGACTACAGGCATGCACCACTGCGCCTGGCTAGTGTGTGTTTTTAGTAGAGACAGAGTTTCACCATGTTGGTCAGGCTGGTCTTGAACTCCTGAGCTCGAGTGATTTGCCCGCCTTGGCCTCTCGAAGGGCTGGGATTACGGGTGTGAGCCACGGTGCCCAGCTGAGATAACAGTCTTCTTAAACTTGTCGAGCCTCAGTTTATCTGTAAAATAAGGATAGAATCTACATCATCTACTTGAGAGAATTGTTTTGAAGATTCAATAGATCTTTATGTTCATTTATTCTCAGTAAATATTCATGTATGCTTATCAGTCGTGCTGATTGCTGGGAATGTAATGGTCAAAGAAAGAGACATGGTCCGCACCTTCCTAAAGTCTCCAGGTAAGGGGATTAGATGATGTATGTAAAGCACACAAAACAGTTCTTGGTACATTAGTAGATGTCAGTAAGTATTAGTTCCTTAACTGTAATGGTTAACTTTATATGTCAATGTGACTGGACCATAAGGTGCCCAGATATTTGCCTAAATA
Organism: Rhinopithecus bieti; assembly: GCF_001698545.2. Taxonomy (NCBI): domain Eukaryota; kingdom Metazoa; phylum Chordata; class Mammalia; order Primates; family Cercopithecidae; genus Rhinopithecus; species Rhinopithecus bieti. Next base: position 1,989,452 of record NW_016811820.1, read on the forward strand.
CTCCTTCTGGGTATGTCTGTAAGGGTGTTTCTGGATGAGATTAGCATTTGAATCAATGAACTGAGTATAGCAGATTGCCCTCCCCAATGCAAGTGGGCATCATCCCATCCATTGAGGGTCTGAATAGAACAAAAAAGTGGAGGAAGGGTGAATTCTCTTTCCCAGCCTGACTGCTTGAGCTAGGACATTGGTCTTCTTCTGCTCTTGCACTAGGATTTATACCATTGGCACTCCTGATTCTCAGGCCCTTGGACTTGGATTAGAACAACACTACCAGCCTTCCTGGGTCTCTAACTTGTAGACAACAGATCATAAGACATTGCAGCTTCCACAATCACAGGAGACAATTCCTTAATAAATCTTCCTTTTGACTGGGCGTGATGGCTCATGCTTGTAATCCCAACACTTTGGGAGGCCAAAGTGGGTGGATTACTTGAGGGCAGGAGTTTGAGACCAGTCTGGCCAACATGGTGAAAACCCATCTCTACTAAATATACAAAAAAAAAAAAATTAGTCAAGTTTGGTGATTTGTACCTGTAGTTCCAGCTACTTGGGAGGCTAAGCCAAAAGAATCGCTTTGAACCTGGGAGGCAGAGGTTGCAGTGAGCCAAGACCACACCATTGCACTCCAACCTGGGTAATGGAGCAAGACTCTGTCTCAAAAATAAATAAAATAAATTTCTCTCTCCCTTTCTCTCTCTCTCTCTCTCTCTCTCTCTCTCTCTGTCTGTCTCTCAGTACACTAACCCTTGAGATAAGAACCCTCAAAGTCACTCATGCAAATCTAAGCAATACCCTGAAATAAGCAAAAAAACAGTTGCAACTTGGTTCCTTATTTCGTAAGGTCATATTGCCCATATTTACAACTCGAGGCCACTGCTAGCCATACTGTAAGCATTGAAGTCATTCTTCTGCCCTGTAATATAAAACTTGTGAAGGAGGAAGTCACTCAGTTTATCTTCCCCAGAGAGCTGGGAAATGTAATATTCTGTCCAGAGCATAAGGGATTCAAAAGTTTACCAAAGTCCTGCGAACTTAAATTGTAGGCAAAGATAATATTGCTGTTCGTCACTGTCTACTTATTTTCTATTTAAAGAGTTTTATCTACTTAGTAGAGGGGGTTGGTTTAATAGAGTGTCAGGGGAAATGTCTAGTGAATGTATTGATTGACCGTAGGATGATAAATGTGGGCAACTTATCTCCTAATCTTCCTCCAGATTTGCCTAACTGAGGGTGAATATAATTATTTTTAATATAGCCAAGAAGTCTTTTTTTCTTTGCCTTGGGATTCTGCTACCATACATGTGCCTAGATGATGCTTCTCTCCACCACCCCACCGAGAAATTATAAGAATTTATAGATGGGCACCAGGTAGAAGATATTTCAACATATGGCATTTTATGCCCAAATGTGGAGTCTTAGCATTTCAGCTATGAACAATTAAGTTATGCCAGGGTAGTACTTAAGGAAGGAAAGACAGACATATATACAGTATTTACACATCAAATACACCAATATTTTACCAGAAAAGAAGATGATCATAATACCTCATACCTCATGGAGAAAGAACAAGGACCTTCATTATCAAGGGAAGGAAAGGTTTCTAAGACATTGCACATATTTCTTTATTTATTTTGTTTTAATTTGAGACAAGGTCTTACTCTGTCACCCAGTCTGGAGTGTAGTGGCATGATCAGAGCTTACAGTAGCCTCAAATTTCTTGGCTCAAGTGATCCTCCCACTTCTTCCTCTGGAATAACTGGGACTAGAGGCATGCACCACCATGTCTGGCTCTTAAAAATGTTTTGGAGAGACAGGTTCTTGCTATGTTGCCCAGGCTGGTCTAGAACTCCTGGGTTTAAGCGATCCTCCCACCTTGGCCTCCCAAGGTGTGGAGATTATAGGCATGAGCTTTTACATCCAGCTGCGTTGTATGCATTATATGCAAAAAAGAAGCAACCTGATGGGAAAGGAAGAAGATGAGGCTGTTTAATGAAGCAAATTAGTTTTATGTCAGATTCCACTCTCAGGTATGAAATATTTCTGAATAAAAAAGTTTGTGCAAAACACAGCACTCTTGGCCGGGCGCGGTGGCTCAAGCCTGTAATCCCAGCACTTTGGGAGGCCGAGACGGGCGGATCACGAGGTCAGGAGATCGAGACCATCCTGGCTAACACGGTGAAACCCCGTCTCTACTAAAATACAAAACTAGCTGGGCGAGGTGGCGGGCGCCTGTAGTCCCAGCTGCTCGGGAGGCTGAGGCAGGAGAATGGCGTAAACCCGGGAGGCGGAGCTTGCAGTGAGCTGAGATCTGGCCACTGCACTCCAGTCCGGGCGACAGAGCGAGACTCCGCCTCAAAAAAAAAAAAAAAAAAAAAAAAACACACAGCACTCTTATTATTGCACATTTCCTCCCTTTTGCCTGCTCAAGACAAATGCAATGCTGAAGAGGTTTTTACTCTGATGCTCTAACAAGAAGTGTACTTCTGTCACATCCAGAGTGACTGATAATGGTCAGGCCTATCCATTACTCCATTCAAATAATAGGGTTTCCTTGCTTTTAAGGTCACTTGAGCTATAATGTTGTTATTGTCCTTTCTTCTGCTCTGTAGTGTCATTTTCACAGAGGACTGGTAGAGAGAGAAAGAGGTATTGGGCAGCACTCAGTCATGGGCAAAATGGCACTGTCACCAGTTTGGCTGAAGTCCTGAATCTCCTTGCTACTGGCAGACGTGCATGAGACAGTGGGTTTAGTGGGGACAAGTAGCTTGGGCTTCAATATGGATTAAACAATAGCAATAGCAACACAATAACAGAAATCCATTCCTGGGCCGGGGGCGGTGGCTCATGCCTGTAATCCCAGCACTTTAGGAGACCAAGGCGGGTGGATCATCTGAGGTCAGGAGTTCAAGACCAGGCTAGCCAACATGGAGAAACCCTGTCTCTACTAAAAATAGAAAAATTAGCCGGACCTGGTGGCATGTGCCTGTAATCCCAGCTACTCGGGAGGGTGAGGCAGGAGAATCACTTGAATCTGAGAGGCAGAGGTTGCAGTGAGTCAAGATTACACCATTTGCACTCCAGCGTGGGTGAGAGAGCAAGACTGTGTCTCAAAAAATAAAAAACAAAAATAAGAAATCCATTCCTGGATATTTTTTGTTCCAATTAGAAACTACGGTGAAAAATACTCTAGTTCTGGCCGGGCGCGGTAGCTCACGCCTGTAATCCCAGCACTTTGGGAGGCCGAGGTGGGTAGATCACGAGGTCAGGAGATTGAGACCATCCTAGCTAACACAGTGAAACCCCGTCTCTGCTAAAAATACAAAAAATTAGCTGGGCGTGGTGGCAGGCGCCTGTAGTTGCAGTTACTCGGGAGGCTGAGACAGGAGAATGGCATGAACCCAGGAGGTGGAGCTTGCAGTGAGCCGAGATCACGCCACTGCACTCCAGCCTGGGCCATGAGCAAGACTCCGTCTCAAAAAAAAAAAAAAAAAAAAAAAAAAACAAAAAAAAAAACTCTAGTTCTGTGCTCAGCCACCATCTTATTATTAGACTGAAAAAGGTCGTGTATGTTGGCTCATGTCTGTAATCCCAGCACTTGGAGAGGCCCAGGCAGGAGGATTGCTTAAAGCCAGGACTTCGAGACCAGCCTGGGCAACAAAGCAAGACTCTGTCTCTACAAAAAATAAAGTAAAAAATAAACTGAAATATACCACGCGGTGGCTCACATTTGTGATCCCAGTTACTTGGGCGGCTAGGGTAGGAGGATCACTTGAGCCTAGGAGTTCGAGGTGCAGTGAGCTATGATTGCAACACTACACTCCAGCCTGGGAAAGAGAGCAAGACCCTGTCTCTGAAACCCTTCCCCTGCCAAAAACAAAACAAAACAAACAAACAAACAAAAAACAAAACACACACAAAACCACACAGGACTCCTGGGTTCTCTCCTAAGTCCAGCTCTATCACTATATAAGTATGTGACACTGAACAAGACACCATATCCCCTGGGCTTCTGTTTATCTATTTGTATTAATATATGGACTACAGCATTTCTAATGTCATATTCAATTAAATAAATATCTGTCTGTTCTGAAACAAGTCTGCATGGCAATGTCCTGCTGGCCGGCTGGTCACTTTGTCACACATTTGGACTTCTTCATAATTTCTTGTAGGCCTGAAGCAAAGCACGTTGGCTTAACGTATTTAACTCCAGGATGTCTTTTCCCAAGAAATGCAAGGCTTGGCCAGGTACAGTGGCTCATGCCTGTAATCCCAGAACTTTGGGAGGCCACGGTAGGTGGATCACTTTGAGGTCAGGAATTCAAGAGCAGCCTGGCCAACGTGGTGAAATCACGTCTCTACTAAAAATACAAAAATTAGCCAGGTGTGGTAACGCGTGCCTGTAATCCCAGCTACTAGGAAGGCTGAGGCAGGAGAATTGCTTGAACCCAGGGTGCAAAGGTTGCAGTGAGCCATGATTGCGCCATCGTACTCCAGCCTGGGCAATAGAGCAAGACTCCATCTCAAAAAACAAAAAAAAAAAAAAAAAGAAAAAAAAAAATAAAGAAATGCCTGGCTTTGGTTTAATAGTTTTTCTTAAGCTTTTAATTTTGTAATGTTTCAAACCTTCAGAAAAGTTGCAGGCACAGAACAGTGAATAAATCTTCACTTAGATTTACCAGTTGTTAACATTTTGCCACATTTATTTTCTATTTATCTTGATTCCCTTCCTTAATATACACATTACTGAACCATTTGAGAATAGATTGCAGACATCATGACACTTCATCACTGAATACTCCCTAAATATAGAATTTATTTCCTAAGAAAAGAAACATTCTTCTACATAACCACAATACAACTACTTGAAAATTTTAACAATGATTCGACACTATTATCTAAAGTATATTCCATATTCAGATTTCCCCAACTGTCCCAATAATGTGTCCCAATAATGCTTGATATGGTTTGGATGTTTGTCCCCTCCAAATCTCGTGTTGAAATGTGATTCCCCTTGTTGGAGGTGGGGCCTAATGAGAGGCGATCGGATCTTGGGGGCGCATCCTGTATGAATGGTTTAGCACCATCCCCTTAGAGATGTGTGAATTTTTGCTCAGTTAGTTCACATGAGATCTGGTTGTTTAAAAGAGTGTGATGCCTCCCGCTTCACCCTTTGCTCCCACTGTCGCCACGTGACAGCTCTGGTCCCACTGTGTCCTCTGCCATGATTGTAAGTTTCCTGAGCCCCTCACCAGGAGTAGATGCTGGAGCCATGATTATACAGCCTACACAGCGTGCAGAACTGTGAGCCAAATAAACCTCTTTTCTTTATAAATTACCCAGTCTCAGGTGTTCCTTTATGCCAACACGAAAATGGCCTCATACAATGTCCTATGTAGTTTTATTTCATTTTATTTTATTGATTTATTTTTTGAGACAGAGTCTTTGTTTGTAGTCTAGGCTGGAGTGCAGTTGCAAGATCTTGCCTCACTGGAATCTCTGCCTCCCAGGTTCAGGTGATTCTCCTGCCTCAGCCTCCTGAGTAGCTGAGATTGCAGGCACCTGCCACCAAACCCAGCTAATTTTTGTATTTTTAGTAGAGATGGGGTTTTGCCATGTTGGCCAGGCTGGTCTCGAACTCCTGACCTCTAGTGATCTGCCTGCCTCAGCCTCTCAAAGTGTTGAGATTACAGGCATGAGCCACTGCTCCAGGCCAGTGTCTCATGTAGTTTTATTTATTTTTATCTTTTGTATTCCAGGATCCAATCAAGGATTATTTGTTGCATTCAATTTTCATTTTTTTCTTTCCCTTGAGCTATAATTCCCCAGCCTTGTTTGTTTGATTTTCATGTTATTGACATTTTTTGAAGAATTTAGGCCAATTGTTTTGCAGAATGTCCCTCAATTTGAATCTGCTTGGCTGTGCCCTAATGATTAGATTCAGGTTAAGTATTTTTGGAAGGAATAGCGTATGGTATTGCTGGGTTCTTCTCAGTGTATCACATCCAGAGGTAAGTGATGTAACTGGTGATAGTAAGTTTGATCATTTGGTTAAGGTGGTATTCACCAAATGTCTGCAAAATTAAAGTACCATGTCCCTTTAAAATTAACAAGTAATCTTGGATGTGACACTTTGAAACTTGGTTAATATTCTGTTTCCCAAAGATTTTGACATCCATCATCAGTGCTGGTTATAAAGTTACTATGTTTTAATTGCTTTTTACAAAGGTGAATTGGGATAATCAACAGATCTGGCAGAAAGGAGGAAGAATCAGTCAGGGTGGACTTAGGTCCACAGAAAAACTCTGGGGAGTGTGTGTGTGTGTGTGTGTGTGTGTGTGTGTGTGTGTGTGTGTCTGTGTCTGTGTTTATGATGGAGGTGCTGAAGTAAATTGAGAAGGTAAAGTGGGGCTGGTCACAGTGGCTCATGCCTGTGATCCCTGCACTTTGGAAGGCCAAGGCAGCCAGATCACTTGAGGTCAGGAGTTTGAGAGTAGCTTGGCAACATGGCGAAATCCTGTCTCTGCTAAAAATACAAAAATTAGCCGGGCGTGGTGGCACATGCCTGTATTCCCAGATACTTGGGAGGCTGAGGCAGGAGAACCACTTGAACCCAGGAGGCAGAGGTTTCAGTGAGCTGAGATTGTGCCACTCCAGCCTGGGTGACAGAGCAAGACTCTGTCTCAATTATAATAATAATAAGGTAAAATGGGCTGAGCACAGTGGCTCATGCCTGTAATCCCAGCACTTTGGGAGGCTGAGACAGGAGGATCACTTGAGGTCAGGAGTTTGAGACCAGCCTGGGCAACATAGCGAGATCCCATCTCTATAAAAACAAACAAATAAATAAATAAAATTAGCCAGGTGTGGTGGTGCATGTCTAAAGCCCCAACTACTCGGGAGGCTGAGAAGAGAGGATCGCTTGAACCCAGGAGTTCGAGGCCTGAGTGAGCCAAAATCATGCCACTGCACTCCAGCCTGGATAACAGAGCAAGACCTTGTTTAAAAAAAAAAAAAAAGTAAAGCGACATGCTGTTATTATTTTAAGCCATTTCAGTGGAGGCTTTGGGGATGTCTAACATTCAGAATCAAGAAAAATAAACGTTGCTAGGTGTTGAACAGAACAAACACAACATACTATTTCTGTCTTTGCAATTTCTCCACAGTGCAGGACTTAGAGCTTGAAAATAATGGGTACATGCAATACAAATAATGCATTCATGTGTCAATTACAGATAAAATAGGCTGGGTGCAGTGGCTCACACCTGTAATCCCAGCACTTTGGGAGGCCGAGGTGGGTGGATCACTTGAGGTCAGGAGTTTTAGACCAGCTTGGCCAAAATGGTGAAACCTCACCTCTACTAAAAATACAAAAATTAGCTGGGTGTGGTGGTGCGCACCTGTAATCCCAGCTATTCGGGAGGCTGAGGCACGAGTCACTTGAGCCCTGGAGGCAGAGGTTGCCGTGAACTGAGATCATACAGCCTGGGCGACAGAGTAAGACTCTGTCTCAAAAAATAAATAAATAAATAAATAATAAAATTAAAATTAAATAAATAAAATAAAATAAATCAAAAAAAGTAGAATGTTGGCAACTTCATGTGGTTCAACTCCTAACATTCATGGGTCTCCCTACAGCTGTCTTCTGAACCCTCCATAGCCCGCTACACTTAGAGGACTCAAAGCACTGCTGGAGAGAGGAGAGGTTGCAGGAGATAGCTTCAAAGAGCTCACAGTCTAATTCAAGACTGAGAAAATCAGACCAGGCACTGTGGTTCACACCTGTAATCCCAACACTTTAGGAGGTCAAGGCAAGAGGATCACTTGAAGCCAAGAGTTCAAGACCAGCCTGGGCAAAATATTAAGACCCTGTCTCTATAAAAAATAAAAAACTCATTAGGCATGGTGGTGCACACCTGTAGTCCCAGCTAGTTGGGAGGTTGAGGCAGGAGGATCAAACGCTTGAGCCCAGGAGTTTGAGGCTGCAGTGAGCTNATAAAATAAAATAAAACAAAAAATATTTTATAGGTGAGTTACAATTTCCTTTATTTCTTCTTCCACCATCCCCATTCCATTATATTTTTGTTATAATTTCACTACACTTCTGTTAGATAAAATTTAGGTATTATTAACAGGAAACACAATTAGTAATCAATAATTTAAGAGGAGCAAAAATTTGCAATCGATTTTACAGATAATGAAGTGATGATTTCATGTGTTAAGCGAGAGTAACTTTCAGGAGACTGATTTTAAAAAGAGAGAGCAGCAAATAATTTGAGTATGCCGTTTTTTTTTTTCTTTTTTTTTTTCTTTTTTGAGAGAGGGTGTCCCCTTGTTACCTAGACTGGAGTATAGTGACACAATCACAGCTCACTGCAGCCTTGACCTCTGGGGCCCAAGCAATCCTCCCACCTCAGCCTTCTCAGCCTTCCTAGTAGCTGGGACTGCAGGCGCATGCCACCACACCCAGCTAATATTTGTATGTTTTGATAGAGGGGTTTTCACCATGTTGCCCAGGCTGGTCTTGGACTCAACAATCCACCTGCCTGAGTCTCCGAAAGTGCTGGGATTACAGACCACCCTGTGCCCAGCCAAGCATGCCTGTTTTTATCTTGAAGAATTATACTACAATATGTCTACATTTTTTTCTTCATGTTTCCCTGATTTATCAGAGCTAATTTTCAACAAAAGCAGAATTCTATACCAATGTGTGAGACTAGTTATTAAATGATGGGGAGAACAAACCAAATGTTACAATAAAGGGAAAACATTCTGCAGAGAAGAACAAAAATAAATAATAATAGCAATAATCATGATGATGATAAAGAATGCTAATGAACTTTGATTTAAAAAAAAATCCTGGAAAACGAAGATATTCTAATGATAGTACAGTGACATGAACAGAGAAGGTGAATTGTGTAAGAGTTTACATTTTAAGTGGCAAGAACAATTGGGCATAGGAAACGAGGAAATGAGATCATAAAACAATAGATGCCATATAGTCAAGCAATAGACATAAAGAAGTCTTAGCAAATTTTTTTTTTTTGCCTTGCAGAATTACATTAATGTATGTCTTCTTTCGTTAGCTTCATATTTCTCTGGTTTGTCAGGCAATTTGAACTCAAAGCAGGGAGAACAATGTTTTACTATGACGTCAGTGTTTTAGGAAAAAGAGCCAGGAATGTGAAAAGTAAGCTCTTTGCAAATACAATGATGTCATTGTTGCTGCTGTTGTGCTTCTAGGATAAGTGTGTGATTGTTAATTATGAAAACAGAAATAGTAGTGGATACAATTTTTCTTAGAACAGAAGTGCTATGCTACTAAAACACGCATAATGGAGATTACAAGAACAATCAACAAAGTGCAGGGTATTATAAAGACTGACTTTTAAGCTTCAATATAGCCAATATACACTGTTAAGAACCCAGAATTGTCTCATGAATGAATAATGAAATAAATAGCCATGTTTTATTAGCTTTATGTAAAACTATCTACAAGTTGAACAACCTTTTGAGCCCTTTTAAAACATTTTGCAATTTGCTGGAGCAATGATTTCTTTTCTGTTTTTTTCTTTGAGCTACAGTGGCTAATCTGATTTTGGCGTTTCAGTAATTATGTCAATTAATATGTGCTGAGAGAAATTTCATTTGTTGAAATGGATACTAGGTGAATATATAATTAGTAGAAGGTTGTCTCTTTAAGTCTTTGTGTGCAATTTTCCAAGATTAGCTGCAATGGAACAGTAGCATTAGAATAGAGATAGCTAGCTTCTTATCAACTGTCCTTCTACTTAACTATTTCATGAAACTTTCTGGTAAGATGAGCCCATTCTAGAAACGGGACAACATTTTTTAGTTGAGTAGTTCAAACAACAAAGTGTTTGTTTGTTCTGAAAGTCAAGAAATTTTCATCATAAATGAAGATGTTGTTTCCTCTTTTTAGAATCTTTCTAAAGAATAATGGAACTTGAAGATAAATGAAATTCCTAGATATTCATTATTTCATACAGAAACATCTACTGTCTTCCAAAACTGACAGAGGCACTAAGGTACTCAAATACTACCAACTCATTTTTAAGGACACATGCTTGGTAGGATCCCACGTTAATACTAAGGCTAAGTTCCTTCAGGTTTCTTTTCAGGGGTTTTGAAGTAGAAGTACGAATATCCAAAAGTTCATGTCTTTATCTGAATTATAAAATACAACAGCCTAGTTGGATGAGATGGTTAATTCCTGTAATCCCAGTACCTTGGGAGGCTGAGCTGGGAGGATCACCTGAGTCCAGGAGTTTGAGACTAGCCTGGGCAGCATAGTGAGACCCCATCATTAGAAAAAATTTTAAAAGGCCGGGCATGGCAGCTCACACCTGTAGCCCCAGCATTTTGGGAGGCCAAGGCAGGAGGATAGCTTGAGGCCAAGAGTTCAAGCCTGAGTAACATAGCTAGACCCTGTCTCTTAAAAAAAAAATAGCCTGGCTAATGGTGGTATGTGCCTGTAGTTTCAGTTACTCGAGAGGGAGGATTGCTTGAGCCCAGGAGGTCAAGGCTGCAGTGAGTTATGATTGCACCACTGCACTTCAGCCTGGGCAACAGAGCAAGACCCTGCCCCAAGAAAAGAAAAGTTTTAGAAGAATAGATATAGATTGATATCATTTATATAGGTTTTAAAACATGCCAAAAGTACTATATGTTGGCTGGGTGCAGTGCTCATGCCTGTAATCCCAGCACTTTGGAAGACCTAGGCAGGTTATTGCTTGAGCTCAGGAGTTTGAGACCAGCCTGGGCAAAATAATGAAACCCCATCTCTACTAAAAATACAAAAAATAGTTGAGTGTGATGGTATGCACCTGTAGTCCCAGTTGCCTGCAAGACTGAGGTAGGAGGATCACTGGAACCCGGGAGGAAGAGGTTGCAGTGAGCTGAGATTGCACCACAGGGCTCCAGCCTGGGTGAGAGAGCAAGTCAAAAATAATACTATAGGTTGTTTAGGGATACTTCCACATGTTGTAAAAATATAGAGAAATGAATGGAATGATAAGCAAGGAATTCAGGATAATGATTCCAGGGAGGGGGTAGGGGAGTGGAAGGAGAAAGCGTGATGGGAAATGGAGAGAGAAAACAAGATCCCAGAGGAGATATTGTTACGGGATCTCTGGGGTGTCATTTTTTCTGACCGGAAACCTCTGTGGCTGTGGCACCCTGGCCTGAGTTCTTGTCCTGTGTCCAGGAAGAATGAGGGATGCGGACAAGTGAAGGAGGAAGAGGAGTTTTATTTTAGTGTTAGAACAGTTTAGAGGAATGGGTAGCTTTTCTCTGTAAGCATGTCATCCAGTCTAGTGTCCAGCAGTTAGCAGAGAGGAGGCCCTGGAGAGGGTGGGCCTCCTCACTGTGGGCAAGTCATTCCAACGTCTCTGCAGGTCTCTGAAGCTCTCAGCAGAGAGGGTAGCTCCTTTTGGCCTGCAGGTGATATCTGTAGCTCTCAGCAGAGAGGGTACTCCTCTCTGCAACTGGTCACCCCACTGTCTCCAGCTATCAGCAGAGAGGGTACTTCTCTCTGCAGCTGGTCCTCCCATCCCGATCTCTCCCTGTTCGTCCTCTAGCCATCCTCTACCCTGCTCTGGCTGAGCCCAGGGCTTTTATGGACCTCAGAGAGGAGGAAGTGCCTACCAATTGGCCCATGGGTGGCCATGGGCGGCCATGGAAGAGGCACCATGAGTCCCCACTCCCATTGGAGGGACTGACAACCCAGTCCCAGCCTTCAAGCCCCCCCTGGCCTTAGGGTGGGGCCTTACTGGGGACCCTGCCCCATTCTGCCCAGAACTCTGTCTGCCTACTACTGCCATTCCTGGCCCCAAAGTAAGCCTGCAGGGAGGGAGATGTAGGGGGATCCTTCCTAGGGCACCTGAGGGTGCAGGCTGCAGAGAAACCCCGGTCCTGCGCACCTGGGAAGGCGACTGCAGCTGCTCCCAAGAGCTCCTGCCTCGCCAACTCGGAAGGGGCATGTCCCTTGCTCCTGCCTGCTTTTTCCTGGAGCAGTAGGCCCAGGTCTGCAGCCATGGGTGTCTGCACCCAGGAAAGTAGATCCTGCCCCTTCCTGGCTCCCTCAAGAGCACAGGGAGGCTGGGATCCACAGCTGCAGTTTGGGTGGCTGTAGCCCCACTCAGGAGGGTGGGGCTCTTGCTTGCTCGGTACAGCAGGAGGCCTGGGTCTGTGGCTGTGGTTTGGGTGGCTGCAGCGGCTCCCGGAGCTCCTGTCCCAACTCAAAAGGGACAGGGCTCCCGGTTGCTCCATTGAGTGTGCAGCCCCAGCTGTGCTCCCTGCTGCAGCAGGCATGATGGAAGCAGCCACTGACATCAGTATTATACATAGGAGGGTTCAAGTATTTTAGAAATGTTTTATTTCTTATGCTACCGGGGAGTACATGATTGTTCATTATATTATTTTGAAATATTTAATAACACATTAAAATATTCATAAATTAAAGTGTCACATAAGCAGAGAAGAAGCTGTTAATTCTGAAAGGAAGTCGTAAGTAAAGTAAGCTTTCTGGATGAGTTGGCCTTAATGGTTAAATTGGTCTTGAAGGATGGGTGGAAATTCAGCAAGTCTGGATGGCAGGAAAGGAGACTGTAGGACGCTGGACCAGCATGAGCAAAGGTGTGGGTTTCTTCTGGGAAGGAGCTAGGATGCATAGAAATATATTAATATACTAAGTTTTGTAAAATAGGAGCATGCAATTAGGTCTGGGCTATAACTTATAATTATTTTTTTACATAATTCCAAAGGGTTGATAATTTCTTCAACTGGGATGTTATCTGAGGCTGACCAGTTTAGATTTATACTGCTCTTCAAATAAAAATAAAAATCACAATTCATCACAAGTCATCTACTAAATCTATTAGAAGAATTGATCGTCAGGCTCATGATCAGTAATAAATACTGAGATCTCTCACTGGTAGCTTTAAAGAGTCATTTAAAGTTTTTTCTTACGACTATTCATCAATTTTCCTACTTGGTCATGTCAAGTGAAACTTCAAATAGAAAACATTGCCTTGGGAAGGGACAGAAATACTGGTTGGTTTTTTAAAGAAATCTAAAGCTTATTAAATTTGCCAGAATGGCCGTTTTACATGAACAGCATTTGGTCACCATCAGGCATCTTTCATTGGCTTCATATGGCAGAGTCTGAAGAATATGGGTTGATCGATTTGTCATTCATCAGAGACACCTGCAGAGATGATGAAAGTTTATCGTGCAATATTATTGAAGGAAACACAACATTTAGAAAATTGAACCACTCATCTCCTCCTCCCCCCTTTTTTAAACAATAAAACTGCAGTTTGAAAAACAACTTCCAACGTGAAAAAAAATTAAAACAGCAGGTGATAATTAGGGCAAAGTTACAAGAATGTTATTGCTAATGGGCTACCTGTCAGTTAATGCAAGTTATCACTTCACCCCAGGAATAGTTATTATTAAAAACAACTTATGGGGGTTAAAGAAGGGATGTTAAATGTGTTAGTCTCGTTATTTGCTCACTTGGAAATGGCTTAGAGATAGCTCCATTAACCACCTCAGTTCTACCCTGGTCTCAGTAAGGAATGCACACAAAATAACTGAAAGTTATAAATGACCAAAACATAAACCTTAGCTGCCTTGAGTTAAAATCAATTTTCCTAATAAATTAAATTCAGATATTACAAACCGGTATGTAATATCAAGAATGATGTGCTAATAATTACCATGTTGGCAGAGTGCAAAGTGCAAGACAGAGGGATATAAAAATTTAGCGATTTAGAAAGTGTGATACAAAAATAGCTTTTACTAGTGTAAGGCTCGGAGTTCAGTTCAATCACTGAGATATAATAGTATTCTCTGACTAGTCAAGGTTGAATGTTCAAGATGTAGTTTGAGTATTAATCATTGATTCAGATAAAAGCACAACTGAAGAGGCTCTCCTGAGTTAAGTAGTTTATTCCTGAACACAGATGTAAGTTTTTCCCTTTGTGTTTTCCAGAACCACTTGAGTGTTTTCCCTACTATAGAGGCAACCTCTTTTGGAATTATTTCTTTAGCTTTACTCTTTATCAACTATAATCTTTTGGGCAAAGGATTCACCTAAGCTTTTGCTGGTATGAATTATGAGTTCATTCATACTGGCCATTTCAAGTTTAAGCTTTAACTTTCATGCTACTCAGTAAGAAATCTGATAATATGCTATGCTTCATCTTGGTTTACTATATGGTATTCCATTGTACAGCAAATGCATTGTAGGATGCCATTTATACGAAGTACAAAAACAGACAAAAGTCATTTATGCTATTAAAAGTCAGGATAGTGGTTACCCTTGGTAGAGAGGTGATGGCTAAGAGTGGGCACAAATTCGGCAAATAGCATTGTATGACTAAACACGTCTTTTTTTTTTTTTTTTTTTAATACTTTAAGTTCTGGGATGCATGTGCAGAACATGCAGGTTTGTTACATAGGTATACATGTGCCTGATGGTTTGCTGCATCTGTCAACCTGTCATCTAGGTTCTAAGCCCCGCAAGCATTAGGTATTTGTCCTAATGCTCTCCCTCCCCTTGCCCCCCACCCCTCGACAGGCCCCAGTGTGTGATGTTCCCCTCCCTGTGTCCATTTGTTCTCATTGTTCAACTCCTAGTAATGAGTGAGAACATGTGGTGTTTGGTTTTCTGTTCCTGTGTTAGTTTGCTGAGAATG
>NW_016811820.1:2004298-2008025 GCF_001698545.2 Rhinopithecus bieti
TTTTTTTTTTTTTTTTTTTTTTTTAATACTTTAAGTTCTGGGATACATGTGCAGAACATGCAGGTTTGTTACATAGGTATACATGTGCCTGATGGTTTGCTGCATCTGTCAACCTGTCATCTAGGTTCTAAGCCCCGCAAGCATTAGGTATTTGTCCTAATGCTCTCCCTCCCCTTGCCCCCCACCCCTCGACAGGCCCCAGTGTGTGATGTTCCCCTCCCTGTGTCCATTTGTTCTCATTGTTCAACTCCTAGTAATGAGTGAGAACATGTGGTGTTTGGTTTTCTGTTCCTGTGTTAGTTTGCTGAGAATGATGGTTTCCAGCTTCATTTATGTCCCAAATACACCACATCTTATTTATCTATTTTACTATTGATAAGCATTGGGTAGTGTCATCAATAAAAAAAATTATATTGGTACTCATATGTACACAAGCAACACTCAACATGCATTTATATATCACAGCATTTTAAAGCTTTTTATTGAAGCATAATTTACATACACAGAGATGCATATATCAATGGTACAGTTCAATGAATTTTCACAAACGGAACACACCAGTACCCACATCAAGAAACAACACGACCAGCTCCCCAGAAGCTGATTGGTGTTCTCTCCTAGTCATCAGCTCTCTCTCAAGGGTAACCACTATCCTGACTTTGAATAGCATCAATGACTTTTGTCTGTTTCTGTACTTTATATAAATGGAGTCCTGCAATTGTACATCTCCCTTTTTTCACTTAGCATATTTGTAAGGTTCATATATTTTACTGCATTTGGAAGCAGATTGTTCATTCTTAGTGTGGTAGAATGTACTGTGTTGTATGACTATACCACCAATTATTTACCTATTTTACTGCTTATGACCATTTGAGTTATTTCCTGTTTGGTGGTTATTTATAAATAGGGTTGCTCTGAGTGATTTAATAGTATTTTGGCACACATGTGACATTGGTATATTCCTAAGAGTGGAACTGCTGGGCCATAGGGTTTTCATACGTTTGCCTTTAACAGATATTGACAAACAGTTTTCCAAAGTGGTTGTACTATATACATAGCATTTGACTTCTTGAGGAATCATTCTAAGAAGGGCATTTCAGCATAACCATTAAGAGAACAGGTTTTGGAGTCACTCAGATCAAATTGAGCTTATGACTAAGGAGTTGAGGCACCCTGGACAATATGCTTAACTTTAAGCCTCAGTTTACTCAACTGTAAAACAGGAATAATAAAACCTTTCTCAAAATTTATGAGAATTAAATGAGATATTATTTTAATGCAGTTAGAACAGTGCCTGAAACATAATAAATGCTTAGCTTATTATATGGCAGTTATTAATCATTAGCAATTAAAACACAGGCAAAATAGAGAATTACAAACAAATAGGGACAATATAATCCAAAAACAATTTTAATTGTATGATGGAAGAAACCTATGAAACTCTGACCCAAAAGGCATTGCTAATTCCAGGGAGGATTATACTTGGATCCTGAATATTATCCCAAAATGCGTTTGCAAATTACCCTTACCAGAGGCAAGGTTCTTGGATGCAGCGTATTACCATCCATTTTTTTTTCCAGTTATTACTCTTTAAAGACAGGACTGCCAAGGGCTACTCTAGAAAGTCACTAATATAATGCCTTTTATTATATTTCCCAATTTCACACCTTCCTCAACCCAATCCCCAAAGTTGTTGAAAGTGACTGTAATTGCATCATTAGTTCTTAGCTTTCCTGGAATCTTACCTAAGACAACTTTCACATCCCCAAAACCCTAAAATGAGCCCAGATTTTGCTTTAAATTGCAAAGAACTTGCTTTATTTTGTAGGATGAGCTTGATAACCTCAGCGTGGATTTCAGCAGCTGCCGGAAACAGCACTCTAGAAGTTAACACAGGTACACTCCGTACTGAGGCACTGTTTTAGCTAACTGCTCCAGGGACAGCAGGCTCAGTCCTCTTAGGTAAGTAATTTTGGAAGGTGGCACTGTGTTCCTAATAAATTGAATCAGATCCCGTAGGTTAGTCACTATTCTTAAGAAATAAAGCACGAAATCAACTTGAAGTCATCTGTTGAGAAGGCCATGGATAGACCTGAAAAGGAACATTCTGAACATTTAATTGAACCTCTTTGATTTACAGATGAAAAAACTAGTCATTTAAAAGTCTTGCCTAAGGTCAAATGGTTTGTTTCCTGGACTGGCATAAAGCTTATCTTAGGCACAGTCGGGTGGATGTTCCTTCCTGCTCCTGGCAACTTGCCCCTCACCGTCCCCCCAACCCCATCTCCCCATCAGATTTCATAAAGATCCAGACCTGGGATTCAGAAATGGGGAAGTTGAAGAAGTGTGACTTAAAACAAGAGAATGACAAACTATTAAATTGTTATTAGGAATTAATGACAATTGCCTGCTAGAACGTCAAGAAGCAGTTATCTTTTCTGTTTTGTACATCGCTGTATTCCCAGCACCTACAACTGGGCCTGCTAAGCCTGGTAAGGCCTAATAATTGTTAAATGAAAAACACTCAATCATAGATATGTCAGATTGTGAGAGAAAACACGTCCTTACTGTTTTCTCTACCACCCTCCTTCCAGTTAATACTAATAAAATGTGCAGATTTGTATTCTAAAGAGGCGAAATCACATACACAGCACTGTAGCACGGTGCCTGGCCCATTGTGAGTAATTAATACATGTCAGTTTATTTTCCTTTTCTTCCTCCACAAGTATGGGCTACTAGGGAGGAAGGAGGGTTGGTGCCGTGGTGTTTATGTGCCTGGACAGAAAGTGAAGAGCATCCAAGAAGCTGCTGAGAGCGGGCTGTCAGTGTCTTTCTGATACGTATAGATCAATTCCAGTGCCCTGAAAAACGCACAGCTATTTTACCCAGAGAGGCTGGTCGTTTTTGTTGATCGATTCTCGGCTGCAGTCAGCTCTTTAATACAACTTTTATAAGCATCAGCCACACTGCGGCGGGAGAAGCGGCTGTGGTGGAAAAAGCAGGGAAGCCCCCCGCACTGCGCCCCACTCCCAAAAAGTAAAGGAAGCCCGCGGGGCAGGGACTGCGGTTTGCGGGTCTAACGGGTCCTTGAGCTGGGGCGGCGGTCCGGCCACTCCAGCCCCGCCCCTCGCCCGCAGCCGCCTCCGAGGTTCAAGTTCAGCCCCCGGCTGCTAGGCCTCGCGCTCCGGGATTCGAAGCCGCCCGTGAGTCCCAAGGTCCCCTGCTGGAAGACGAGGCGGGGATCCCAGGGGTCATCCGGGCGCGGGGTCACTCGGCCACGCACTGTGGTGCCACGTGGGGGAAAAGTTTCCAACTCTGCCAGTTGGTGTTCCCATTGCGCCCAGGCGGAGCAAAGGCCCGCGCTTTGGCACCCGCTCCCCGTCCTGTCTCCTCCAGTCGCGCCCCCTCCCAGGGACGCCCCCCTTGTGCCCCTTCTCTGAATTCCCTCCTCCCCTCGCAGCGCAGGTCGCCAAGGGAAAACACCCTTGGGGGCTGGGGGAGTTTCCCGAGAAGGCGGCCTCGGGCCGGCCAGGGGTAGGGGATCCAGGGACAAGTGTCCCGAGGGGATGTGGGGAGCGCGCGCGCGAAGTGGCCTGGGAGCAGGGGCCTGCACGCGTCCCCGCTGCGACAGGCGGGATCCTCCGGCTGCTTCCACACCCTGGCGCGCCACCTCTGCCCGGCCGCGGCCGATCCCACGCGGGCGGCCCCCTTCACGCCCCCGCCCCCG
>NW_016811820.1:2008711-2054435 GCF_001698545.2 Rhinopithecus bieti
GAGTGAGTTTTCTCCGAGGCGTGTGTGAGAGGCGGCGGGGGTGTTTTCCTGCGCGAGGGGCGGGTGAAGTTCATTGCCCCCACTTTTCCCGCGACCTTTTTCGGACCCGATTTTGGATCGGGTTGAGGGGGGCGCGGGCGTTTTCGGGGGGCGGGGGGCGCGGCGGAGAATGGCCGCGGGGAGGGCTCCCCGGAGCCTCCCAGTCTCTTGATCAAAGCATTCCGCTATTCTGATTTATTGCCTGCTTGGTGAGTTATTTTTTTTCCTCTAAAGGAGACCTGTGTGTTCAGCCATTACTTTGCTCGGCGCTGCTCCCAGGCATCTCCGACCCTCGGTGCTGTGGGGAGCCCCACACTTGGGCTCCTCGCCTCTCGCCCTCGCTCCCGGTCCCTCCTCCCTTCTCTCCGCCCCTTCCCCCTTTTCTTTCTCCTCTCTTTCTTCCCCTCTCTCCCTTCTTTCGGCCGCCGTCTCCCCCGCGCCCTCCTCGGGGCGGAGGGAAGCCGTGAAGGGGGAGGGAGGGCTCGGTGTCAATTTTTTTTGTGTGGCCGCGGCCGTAGCCTGTGGCGGGCGAGCGGGGAGACCCCGGCGCAGCAGAGCCATGGATGGCCCGACGCGGGGCCATGGACTCCGCAAAAAGCGGCGGTCGCGGTCGCAGCGAGACCGGGAGAGGCGCTCCCGGGGCGGGCTGGGGGCCGGCGCGGCCGGCGGCGGCGGGGCTGGCCGGACCCGGGCGCTCTCTCTCGCCTCGTCGTCGGGCTCCGACAAGGAAGACAATGGGAAGCCCCCGTCCTCCGCCCCGTCCCGGCCCAGACCCCCGCGGAGGAAGCGTAGAGAGTCCACCTCGGCCGAAGAGGACATCATTGATGGATTTGCCATGACCAGCTTTGTCACTTTTGAAGCGCTGGAGGTAAGGGGGACCCCCCTCCCCCCGGGTTCCCTTTATGCACGACCCCACTCGGCTGCGCCCGGCTCTCCTGCCTCCCCCGCCGCGCTCCGGGCTGTCTGTCTGTCTGTCTGTCTGTCTAGGCTGGGGTCTTATTGTTGGTGGGGGGAGCTGGGGGCGCGGGCAGACAGGCAGCAGGAGGGAGTCGCAAAGCCGTGCCTGGTCTCCTCGTTTCCTCGTTTTCTCGCTCGCCTTTCCCCTGCGCCCCCTCCCTGCACCCCCTCCACAGCAGATGGGCAGAAAGAAAGGGGTTCAGGCATCACAACAATGCGCCCCCTCTCCACAGAGAGCTCTGCCCCCACTTCTTCCTCCTCTCCCTCCCCAATCATGGCTTCTTGGCTGGTGGAAGTCTCTTTGCTGGGTTTGGGGCGCCTGTGGACGGTTCTCTGTGTGCTTTCTACAGAGTCATATGTTCGTGTGTGTGTGTGTGTGTCTGTGTAGTGTATACCTTTCCCGGGTGTCCTCGGGACCGGAGACTGATGGGGTTTTGTGGTTTCTTTGCACCTCCCCCCATTACCCCCATATTCTTTTTTTTTTTTTTGGTGAAGCTGGGGAAGGGGGCGTTTTCTCCTGGTTGGGAGAAAGGAGGGAGGAGGGGAGAGAAGAGGGAAGGGTGGAATAGCTCTCTGTATTCTGTTATGGGGCTCTGTTACAGAAAGGGTTAATTATAATATTATCTATACACATACATAGGCACATGTGTGTGTGTACATGAGCAATTTAGTTAAAGGACAGAAAAAGGTACACCAGGGAAGACTGGTGGGAGGAAAGAATAAAATCCTAGTTGCTGTCTGAAGGGCTTGTCACCAATTGTCCCTCTCCCTTTCCTTTTTCTGTGTTTTCTTTTTTTTTTCTCTCTAAGTGATTGGCTTTGTGTGTGTCTGTGTGTGTGTGTCTTTCTTTATTCCTTGGGCACCTGCAGCGTTGATTTCCAAATGCACATTTTCCTCTTGGCCAACTGGCTCCTAGTGTGGGGAAAAGGGAGGGAGGGGAGACTGTCCAGGGGTTAGGGGAAACTATCTTTGCCTGGAACTATCTCCTTTGGTGTGGTATTGGTCATTGGCCTCTATAAATTTAACCGCCGCCTTTCCTCCCCCACCTCCCTGTCCCCACCCCCCACACACCATGCACACATACACACAGAAGGCTCTGAGATTCTGCAGTTGGTCCACCTTTCTTAAGCACAAAACCAAGATACGGTTTATAGTTGGCTTATAGTGTTTCATGCACCTGATGTGATGGTTTGAGGTTCCTGAAGGAAACTTTTCCCTTTCCATTTTTTTTTTTTTTTTTTTTGCTGTTATTATGGTATTGTTTCAAATGCTCCGATGCGAGCTTTGTTAATGACAGCTTAAATCTCACATACAGTAACTGTACAGGTTTAGATTGCTGGTTCTGTTGATGTGTTTGGGTGTCAGGTTTAAATTTTGTTTTCAAAGGAAGGCTTCCTATCAGTGTTGTCCTTTTCTGTTTAAACTGCTTTTGGTTGGGCTGCTGGTGGTGATGGTGGTGAATGGTGGCCAGTGGTTGGGAGTACGGGAGGTACTGGTGGTGGTGGTGGAGGTGGTGGTGATGGTGATGGTGGTATTGGTGGTGGTCATAGATTTTGATGTCAGCGATTGAATCAGTTCCTCTCTGGTTCTAGAATTGGTGCTTTATTGGCCAAAATTTTGAGTGTTGAGGTTCACCACTTATTAGAATAATTCCAACTGTGGCTTTAAGTTTGCCAAGGTGGGTGGTTACTGTACAGTGTGACCTCTTTCTGTCTCTCTCTCTTGCTTTAAAATAGGAGTTGAAATGGCAGCATGTTCCTAATAGAACATGCTGTTTGGAATTTGGTTCATCATTGCTGTCTGTGGTTAGTTTAGGAAAGTACTTGTAAGAGCTGTTACAAGTGGTTCTGCTTTCTGCATGGTTATCCTGGGCTGTGGTGTGGCCCCTTTCAGTAATCAGGAGGGGCCACTAGATTCCCAGGAACATTTTTGGAGGACAAGTAGGGATATATGTGTGTGTATATATGTATATCACTTATGCAGTTCTTTTTAATGGTTTTATTTTAACAAATAGGTGTTTGGGCTTGTGATATATATCTATTTATTTGGCGTTGGCGAGAAAATATGCTCATTTTAATTTATTTTGTGCTTAGAAACTTGTAATTTTAAAAGAAGACCAAGTTCAAAATGTACAGTTAATACCATTTCTTTCTTTGCTCTGAGTATTTTTTTCTGCTACTTTTTTAGATTCAAAATCCAAGTTATTTTGGTTAGCTGAATACTATGCCACCTTCATATCTAAATATCATATGTATAGCTATGTGTAGGTATAAAAGGTCTAACTTTTTAAAAAGTTTACTTAAAATTCTGTAGAAAAATTTAAACATCCAGAAGTAGACAGAACACCCAACATCCAGGTTTGAGAACTACCAACTCATATCTCATCTTGTATTTTCTATATTTCATCTGTTTTCTCTCCCACATATGATCTCATCCATATTTCTCATATAGAAATACTTCTGTATGAATCCCTAAACCATAATGACTCCAAAACTCCTCAGATCCCACCAAAACCCCCACACCTAAATAAATGTATAACAGTTATTATTAATGTATTATCACACCTAAATAAATGTATAACAGTTCACTGATATCAAATATCCTGTCAGTGTTTACATTTTAAGAGGCCCAAGTTTTTAGGGAAGCCGTAAATACATTTGTCAGATTAAAAACACACAATGGGAAATAGAAGTCATCATATATGTCTGGTTCTTTGGCAAAAGGTAGTTTCGTTGGCTGCGTGCTATCACATTGAGTCCATGCTGGATGGTCAGAACATATGTGTGTAGTGATTGTTAAATTAAAACCTCTGGTGGTCCACTGTATTCAGTCTGGAAGATTTGTTGAACTATCACCAAGAAATGTGAGGGCTTATTGGGAACAGGCAACTAAACTATGAGCTTGGACAAAAATGTGTGTTGCGGGAGTGTTTGTAAAGTTAGTAATTATTATACTTGCTAAGAGTTATCCTAAATACGTGGTATGTTCTTGGGCCTTGTGTTTAGAAATGAAATCAGTTGTCACCACATGTCATTAAGGCTGCTGCTGGTATGATATTGTGAAAAGAAACCAGAAATATTAGCTTGTACAGCTAGGTTTATAACTTGTGCCAGTTCAGAGCAATAACTGGCAAACAGTGGAGTAGCATACTTTGTGTGTTAATGGACACATTATTTGATTTTATTCTGGGTAGCTGATTTTGGACTTTGTTTTTTAAAAAAAGAGGCTTCTAACTCATTATGAAATGTGCTAATATAAATAGTTCCAGTTCAACTGATTTTACTGATACTGGAGTAAAAGTGATAACTTGCCTAATGAGAACCTGCATTTTTATCTTGATTATTTTTTGCTGTTGTTGGATTCTTTTTTTGAGATGTTGAAAGCTTTAGGCGTAGTTTGACAAGTCTCACATTTTATAGGCAGTGAAACTGGCTGAGATAGTTTCATATTCACAGGACACTTGTCTTGAGTAATTGTGCCCTGAAGTTCAAGTGTATGATTATGAAGAGTCTCATGATAGAAGATAAGAGGGTAGGCGAGGAGGCTAAAGTTGAATGTGGTGTTCTTTTCATTATGCAGTTGAGAAGCAGAATTAACATTGGTATATAGTATATTGTTTGTTTGGATATTCTTTGAGTGACAGGATGAGAGCAAAATCCCCAGATAAGATGTCTAGTTTTTTTAAAAGTGGCTTTTAGCAAACAAAGAATAAATGGGAATGTTGGGGTCCTACTACCATCAGTGTGTCCTGATGTGTCAGATAGTGTTGGCTTTCTGCTATTTGGGTTTCTTTTCTGTGTTGTCTCTATTAGGAAGCCATGTGAGTACCATGGCTGAAAACTTGACTTTGCAAATTCATTATTTTTCTCCTTATTCCTCTTTTGTGCACTGGGTTCTTAGGGCAGCCTCCTTTTTTACAGCTGACCAAGGGAAGCTAAGATGAAATTTGTGGAATTAGCAGAAAAGAGGCCAATTGGAGCTTTGTAGGCTTATGAAAGTAAAGGAAGACTCATTTCTAGTGGTTAGAGCATCAAACCAAGACTTTGATGCGGTCTTCACTTCCTGGCTCTGTTTCAGGGCTTACCCCACACATCAGTAGCATAAGCGGGCTGTACAGAATTTGATGTACTTATGACATGCTATGTTAATAGGGTCTAACAATTTATTATGGTCAGATCACTTTTATTTAGTTGTTTAAAAAACAACATTAGTCACGTACCTTTTATCAGTCAGCAGATATTTATGGAGTGCTTAATATGTGCAAGGGACTAAGAATATAGAGAACCCAAACATAAATGTAGCGTTTTGAAAAAGTATGTAGTTTAGTTGATAAATTAAAGGCAGCACCTGTGAAATAATTTTGAAACCGGCACCTGAATGCCTAATGTCAACTAAGCTCAATAGGCTTTTAGAGACAGGCTAGTGAGATAGGCTGAAGTGTTCAAGAAGGCTTCATGGGGAAGATGGGACCTTGAAGGGTGAAGTGATTTGGATATATGGGGAAGGAGTTGGGGCTAGGGAGAGCATTCTAAAGGAATAGTGAAGAAGGCACATAAACCAGATGCTATGTGGTTAGGACTCGGGGGCTAGGAAGGGCTGGTGGAAATGAGTACAAAGGTAAGTAAAGAGTGCTTGTTAGTGGGGCAGGAGACCTGTGGAGACCCACATTCCAGGCTTGGCCTGCCTAACTAGTGTAGCCTTTGGAAGTTAACTTTCTAAAAGCATAATTTCCTTTATCCATTAGTGGAGAGATTTAAACTAGTTTAGAGCAAAGCTTCTCAAGCTGAAAGGGAACATAACTTTACAGGATGTTCATAAATTGTGTTCTAGACTGAAACAGAGTGATCTACCATCAAATAGTTTTTGAAACCTGATGGGCTAGACAAAATTAAATGGATGCCTTGTTCTTTCAGAATTAAAAGTCTATTGTGTGAATGTGAATTTTGAATATCAGAGAAGGCACTGCATTGTGTCTAATTTCCTAAATCTATTTTGACCACAGAACACTTTTATTCTCTGCATTGTAATCTATAATCCAGTATGGGAAGTACTAGAAAGGATCCAAAAAAGTTCCTCCAGATCTTGGAATTTGGTGATCTCTGAGTCTGGGGTGAGTGGGCTGATGGTAGACGACTTGGAAAACCAGGCACAGAAGCTTGTAGTCAGTGCGTGGGAGCTGCTTCTTAAGCAGGAGTGGCAAGGGGAGTGAAAGTGAGGGAGATGTAAACAGTGAGGGAGACTAGTCCATGTCTTTTCCTGCTCCCCTTTCCTGCCTGATATCTGCCTTTTTACTGGTTGTCACCAACCCCACCAGGAGGTTCTCATTAATAGCTCTTTCAGAGTGATGATACTAGCCCAATTCTGATGCCACCAAGCTGCCCTTCAGCCAATGTTTTATCCTCTCTGTCCCTTCTAGTTTCATGTATTGCTGCTCTTTAGCAACCTGTAAAAAAAGTTGGATGAGAAAGGAGGTTGACATTGATGTTAAAACAAGGATTTCAAATTATCTGCCTTTGGCTTGCTGTATATGAAGTGGTAGTTCAAAAAAGGGTCAGAACCTGTCTTTTGCTGTTACATAGCCAGGAAAAGCTGTGGAACTGTGTTTCTGTTGCATTTTTCACTTTCTTTTTTTTTTGGAAAATTTGGCCATGGGACTGTAAAGGAAATGGGTCAGTTCCAGCGTTTGACTTCTGAAAGTGTGCATAGCTTTAGGACCTGAGAAGGGATGAGAGAATTTGGAGGAAAGGAAGGGTATGAATAGTGTGTGTGGTTATGAATTCAAGTATTTTACTGTACTTAACCGAATTTCAGTATTTTGCTCTGTAAAGCAGAACATCACTTGAGGAGTATTTATGTGAGATGTGGTTGAAGGTTGTGAGATGATGGTTCCGTGCAGCTTGTGTTAATTGTGGAGATTAACCACTTGCGCCTTTTTTTTGGAATTAGAATATAAATGAATCCGTGAATTTAAAAAATGAATTGTGAGGTTAGAAATTGAGGCTTTGATCCTCTCTGAGAGTAGTGTTCTGTAGTTCTCACTGTTGAAAAAGGGTTAAGAAAACAGAACAGTAAACATGATTCAAGGAGTGTTGAGGGTGATAAAGAGATTCTGAGACTCTTCTACACCACAGTTCTATGTATTGTCAAAGATAAATGGTGACTATTTAGTTTGAAAGAATGTTGGGATTAGAAATAAGGTCCCCAGATGGACACAACAATAGTTGAGGCTAGCTATTAAGGAATAATGTAGGTCTTAAGAATTATGAGATTTGGAAGCCTTTGGACAAGAAGGTCTGTGGCACTTCGTGTGTTTGTGTGTGTGTGTGTGTATGTGCCCACCTGTGTGCATGCGCAGGGTGAAGGATGGTGGGTTAGTGGCTTTACATTCTATTTTATTTTACCCCTATCCTATATAGTAGTCATAATATACTAAATGCAGCCTAACTTTGTAAAAGTGCTTCATGCTGTTTTTTTCTCCTCAAAAAGCAACTTTTTTTTTTTCAGAATTAGGATTAAACCCAATATGCTGCAGATGTAGGATAAAGAACCTGGTAATGGGATAGCAGCTGTTAATTTTAGAAAGTTTTGAAAAGATTCATGTAGATTTGAAAACTCAGATCATTGAAGTTAAGAAGAGCAATATGATAATATTGCTGGAGACAATATTGGAGACAGGAGAGGATCAAAAATAATTAGTAAGCTGGGGCAGAACTGTTTTCTCTTATATAATCAGAACCCGTTCCATTAATGTAGACTTTTTTCCCCTCTGGAAGGTGGAGAGAGTATCGAATTTAAGACTGGTGAGACCCTAAGTGTGACTTCTTTCTTCAAAATCTGAGCTGTGTTCTCCTTCATTTCTTCTAACAAAATTGCAGAGTAATGATAGTTTCTATTATAACTTTGCATCTGTTGGTATGCAATCAATACATATTGTGAGATCACAAAGGATAGGCCCTTTTTATGCTGTTAATATGAGGAGGGGAGGAGTGGATTTTCTAGAATTTGACTGCCCCTGTTAGTTTAGGAAGAGACTGGACAACTATAGGCTTCTATGTCTTAGTCCTGTTCAGGTCTCTGATTCCATCCGTTGCAAGGGGCTCTGGACCCCAAAATCATGATTGGTTTATGAATTGGTGCCTTCTTTGAAGTTGTTTATTTCACATATTAGTGTATGTGACTCTCCTAGGGTCCAGTTAGATTCCCCGCTCACCTGCTGCCTACTTCCTTCCTTTCCTTCTTTTATCTCTCCTTCCTATCCTTCTTTCCTCTCTCTCTTCCTTTACTAGGTAGAGCTATCAAAATTATGAATGCTGTTAATAAAAGGGAGTACCTTTAGAACATTGTGTATGAAACGCAGAAATTGAAAAGTTTCAAAATTTCATTATTTGAACTGTGACAATCTGCTTGAGGAACTCTAATTTAGCTCTCTAAAGGTGAATTGCTTGCCACAGCTTTCTTGGCCGTTACAGCTCACTTTTCTAATTTCTCAGCTTATATCTGAATTCTAGTTAGTTTGTTTGCCAGAGCAAACTTTATAAATGATCAACTGCATACAAATATTTTAAAAGTGACTTAACTGTCATTTTAACTTGCCACTATACCTCACGGTGCCATACCTCCTTGTTACCTCTGGAGTCCTGGAAAACCCATGTGCAGTAAAATGGAGTCACAAGAGAAAAGCCCACAATTTGTAAGTAATGGAAAATTGCCAATGCAAGTTGGGATTCATTTTCGGCAGAAAGTCTTCAAATTGAAAGTATTGTGTGGCTGCTATTAACTGAAGCACAGCTTGCAAATACAGATTGCAACTCTTGGTTATATGGGTGAAATCTTATATTTTCTTTCTTTCTTTTATTTATTTATTTTTGAGACAAGGTCTTACTTTGGTTGCCCAGGCTGGAGTGCAGTGGTATGATCATGACTCACTGCAGCCCCGACCTTCCTGGGCTCAGGTGATCTTCCCACCTTAGCCTCCCAAATGCTGGGACTACAGGTGCATGCCAGCATGCCCAGCTAATTATGTATTTTTTGTAGAGATGGAGTTTTGCCATGTTGCCCAGGCTGGTTTCAAACTCCTGGGCTCAAGCAATCCACCCTCCTCAGCCTCCCACACTGCTGGGATTACAGACTTGAGGCACTGTACCTGGCAAGCAATCTGATATTTTCAAACTGTGGCTAAGTTGTAAACCTGAGACTGAGTTTTAGTCATTGCCAGGGGCAAGTTGTGATGACACCTGAGGGATCTCCTTTTCCTTGTTGTCCCCACACCTACCCTCCTCTGCAGCACAAAACCTCATTTTAAGTTTTTGTAAAGTTTCTGATGGCAGTAATATTTTAGAACTTAAAAAGAGGAATTAAGAGATTACAGTCCCATATTGTATTTCTTGGTTGTTATATTGAAGTGGACTTCTTTTTCTTTCTTTTTTTTCTTCTAGATCTCTTTGTTCAGTTATACTTGTTGGCTAAATGTTGCTGGTTAAATGTTGTTTAGCGAAATGTTCTATAGTTAAAATCTTCACAAAGAAAAAAAAGTAAGAATGAAGATGTGGATAGCACAATAATTGAACATTAGATTATTACTTGTTTTCTAGCCACATGATAGAAATTCCAGTGACTTCCACCCATTCTGTCTGTACAAGTTCAGTTGGCAAAGAGAATGAAGGTCCTGGACTGTGTTTTTCTAAGAAATGATCTTATATAGTTGAAGTGAAATTATACTTTCACTGGAGCAAAAAGGGAAACAAGCATTTGATAAGTGTGTCTTGCTGCATATTGCGGTTTGCTCCCTCATTTGTTACGATTACTTGAAAATTACAATTTTGAGATTAGTATGCAGAGCTAAATCTTTAGGAGGTATCCTAAAGTTAGGACCTAAACTTTTTCAGAGCAGCCTTTTGATCCATTTTATTTCAGCCATTGGTAGTTGATGTGCTTTCTAAGCCATGTGGCATCAGAGGCACAGATGTTGTCTTTAGTGATGTAGTTCTACCTCTCATTTTGCAAATGAAAACACAGCCCGTGGGGGTTAATTGACCTGTTCAAAATCACACTGGGAGTTAGAGGCTCTCTCTGTTACCCTATGAATCTAGGAGACTACTTCTTGTAAATTAGTACTGCGGAGTCCCAAGGATTGGGAAGCTTGGAAGGAGATTTTTTTAAAAACATAACGTACAAATGTGGATGAGCATCCATGAGGGGGATAAGCTTCCCATTTCAGCTAAGAAATGTTCTGATTTACACAATATCAAGAACCTTTAAAAAGCATTGTTCCCTCCCTGCACTCTCTCCCGGTATATCACCCTGAAATTAGTTGGCCTTTCTCTATAGATACAGTCATCGTTTTTAAACACTGCCCCCCACCTCCCTTTTATAAGGATGTAAAATAAAAAAATAAATATTAGGGTGGTTTCTCATCATTGAATGTCCACTGGAAAGATAAAATAATTATTTGGATGTAAGATGACCTTAATGTGGCCCATGTAAAATTTTAACAAAATTTCTTGTATAAAATATTTTCCTTAGCTTAGCAATCAGTAGAAACTCAGAGCAACTTCATAACATTGGTAGCAGGATGTATGGAGTGAGTGAACTTTGAAGTATAGTGGAGTTGAAGCTCAACCAAAATTTTCTTCTGAAGAAATACTCAAAATATTAAATCCACATGACGTGTTGACTAAGGCATCTTGCCTGTTCATTGCTGAACCAGAACATTTATAACAACTGTTTGTCATGTGTATATATTCATAGCCATTCATATAATGAAAAGAAGTTTTCATGGGATTGTAATAACATATCAAGATGGATGTAATTAAAACAGAAGCAGATTGACACCCTGAATTAAATGCAAACCATAAACCAGGATACCTGAGCATTGTGCCTTACGTATTTGCTGTAGGGGGCAGTCAGCCAAATATGCAAATAAAAAGACATTGATGAATTTGCCTGGGTGTGTATGTGGTGGCAGAGAACCTAACTATTTTATTAATCTTTTATCAAGCATTGTTTAGATTTGCAGCAGCCATGGAATGTATTAATTTGGCAGACCAAATAGCTTAGGACCAGAAAGTAGGAAATAATAAAGGGAAGACATGATTGATATGCTGTCCTATAAATAACACATGCGACTGACAAAGGGGCTGAGTAATCTTTAGATCTGTGCTTCATTTCATTAATGGAGTTGTTAAACCAGGATGTTTGAGTTGAACTTCAATCAGAGAGGCTCTGCCTCCCATTTAAAATGCAGGCCTATCTCTAGTTACTCTCTGGACTGATATGTTGACAAAATTGGTGTAAATCGAATTTTTGTAAATTGGATCAAATGCACCAGGGGAATCTTGCTGTGAAAAATATGAGTCCTTTTTATCAACTATAGTACTCCTCCTCTCTGCAGGGAGGCTGGGATTTTGGTAGAGTAAGTCTCTTTAGATGGGCATTGCTTCCTCTGAGACAGTTTTCTGCATGTGTTCCCCGTGCTCTGTTCTCTGTGCTCCTGGAAGACAGTGACTGTGAGATTTGCATTTTCTCTTCAGGTTTTATACCTCACTTGGTCGGTGCTTCCAGGAATAATTGGTGGTGATTTGAATAAGCCCGCATCATTCAGATTTCAGAGCTTGGTTTTCAAGTGCTTGCTAAGGAGGGCTCCCGGCTATGAATATGGAATATGATTTCCATATCTGTTCCATTGGGGAGTCCAGGCATGTCATAACCACTTCAGAGTCATGATTGTACCGAGACACCCTAGCTATAATTTTTCTATATGACAGTTCAGTTTTAAAATTGTAAAGATGCCAAAAGCAGGGCTGCATTGTTATTAGGGAAGTCAGTGACATCTGTTATATCTTGTTAACCAGGAGAGGAAAATGCTTTAATCAAAACATCTAATTATGCCTTATGAACTGATGAAATATCCTTTGCTAAATTTTTGGAATTGGCCTTAATGGAAGAAGCTGGCCTCTATCAGAACTGTGAAGTAAATTTACCATTTTTGTTTGGAAAAATATTTATTCCTTACCATAGTGACATAAGGGTATTTTAATTGTATCAGATTACTTTTATACTGTGTGTTGAAAATAGTTGTTTTTCAGAAGTTGTTGAAGCCAGCATCACGTTTCTGTTATTGTGCTCTCTGACTCCCTTAGCATATGAGGCCCCCAGAGGGAGTTTGTATTTCCAGATGTGAGCCTAGGAGGATATGTGGTATCTTAGAGCCACCTGGGGAGGGAGCAGATGATAATTGCAGGTGAGATGCAGGGGGATAATTCAGCCTGTGTGCTGGGAGGTGCGATTTCACACCTGAATGTTGAGACCTGCTGTGTTAGACACTTGTGTTGTTTTAAAATGTTTTATTAGTCTAATATAGAAATGGACCAGATTGTTCCAGGTCACCTTCAATTGAAAGAATATAAATATTTTTAAATATTGAAGTATAATGTGATTCCAGAAATAGTTCCTGTGTTTAAAAGTAGTTTTACATATATCTGAAAGCATTAAAAACTGTTTAACTCAGCATATCTATACTGCCTCTACCTCTCTTGATCATTTTTTTAAAATGGTAAATTATTTCGGCAATGTGGCTTTCCACTTTGAATCATTGAAGCTTCAAACTATCCAGTAAAACTATCCTTTTATCTATATTTCAAACCTAGAATTAATTTTAACTATAGTTATTACTTGTTTCCAGAATCACTGATGATGATGATAATAATATTAATGATAGTACATTACTGATAGTCTTAATGCTGGGATATGGATTATTTCTGAGAAATGAGTAGGTCTGAGAAATGCTTTACTTCTTAGCTTTGGGGGCATTTCATCTTTCTGACATGGTTTTCCCATGTATGGAGATCTTGGGACCCGCCTGAAGGAGTTTCTGGTATTGACTGTGACACTGTGGGCTTCATGTTTACTTTGGGATCTGGTGGGAAGTTCAAGTCCTATTATTTTTTCCTTGGTCTGTTTTATGCTTTGTGATGGCTCACTGTGTGTTTTTTGGGAGTTATGACTAGAACCTTGGAAAAAAGAGAGCCAGAATTTTCTCCCTATATTTCTATTTTAAAACTTTTTTTTTTTTTTTTTTTTCCTGAGACATGGTCTCTTTCTGTTGCCCAGGGTGGAGTGCAGTGGCACAGTCATGGCTCGCTGCAGCCTTGACCTCTTGGGCTGAAGTGACCTTCTCGCCTCAGCCTCCTGAGTAGCTGGGACCACAGGCGCATCTCACCACGCCTGGCTAATTTATTATTTGTAGAGACGGAGTCTCCCTGTGTTGCTTAGGCTGGCCTTGGACTCCTGGGCTTAAGCGATCCTCCCATCTTGGCCTCTCAAAGTGCTGGGATTATAGGCGTGAGCCACTGTGCCCAGCATTATATTTCTTATGTATTGTTATTCTCCCTATATTTTCTGCCTAAATGTAACCCCTGCACTCTTTCTATATATATCCTTCTGGGGTATTTGAGACTTTCAGAATTGTTTCTTTCTTCACTCAATAATCTGTGCGTAGTAGGTACTCAGTCATTGCTTATTTACAGTTGACAAAATTTCCATGAGAAGAAATTTTTGAAGAGGGAGCTGCTATTTACTATTTGCCTTGTGCCAGGCATTGTGCTAGCAATTTTGCATTCGTTATCCCATTGACGCACCCTATGAAGAAAAGAATAATATCTCTGTTTTATAGTTGAAGACACTAAAGCGCAGAGCCATTAAATCAACTTGGGCAGGATCAGTATAAGAGAGGCAAGAAATGTAGCAGTTTTTGCCTAACTTGAAAGCTTGGGCTTCTTACCCCTTTACTCATTTTCATACAGATACATTTTGTGAAAGATTGCCACATGGTCTCTGGTAGACAACATTTGTTCATTGTTGTGCTGAAAATTGTTACAAAGGATTTTCTAGGTATAATAATAGGATTTACAGGAGGGGAGAGTACTTATTGTCCAGGTCTTTATTTCCTTTGAAAAGTTGGAGCTTACAGTTAGGTTGCTGCCACTCATACAATGTATCTGTAACATATTCCTTGTTATTTTTTCTCTGTCTGTGTCCCTTTCACTGTTTCTCCCTGTTATAAAATCTGACCTTTTCCTAGGTTATACTACTCAGGTAGATTTTAAACCATTGTTTAAATGGATTCAGGCTCATGATATTGAGGGTTATTGTATGTCAGTGTCTGTTCTAAACCCTCGCACTCATTTATCTCACTGAATTCTAAAAGTAGCTCTCTGGAACACAAATGTAAAATTGGAATAAGGACTGGCATGCCCTCACAGATTACTGTGCATATAAGCTTATATTCTGCTATAGATTCTGAAGTATTTTGTCTTGTCTGCTTTTAAACTATTCTGGGAAGCAGCTCTTCTCTTGGGAATCCGTTTCACAATAAAAGAGACCTTGTTTTGAGGGCTAGGTGTGTGGTTTTTTTTAATCTATTAGGAACTCTATTCTTTCTGGTAAAAGACCACACTAAATAGCTCTTTTTGCTTTTCTTGATATCTGTATCTTGAAGATACCAGGTGACAAATAGTCCATTGATATCCTTTGTCATTATTTCCTTTCATTATTCTAAGCAGATTTGCAAATTGTTCTCCCTCGTTTCCCATTCCACCCTATTGAGGTTTGTTTATGCTACAAAGAGTATCCTAATGAATATGACTTGTTAGATTTGCTTCTTAAGGAAATCCCAACTGCATTTAGAGTACTGTACATTTTTGAGAAGCCCCCTCCTCATTTCCCCTGGGCTAAGTTGGGCCTCCACACAGGTCATCCTCTAGGACTTCAGGATTCAAAACTAGTCCATTACCGTTCATTTACAAGGAATGGGGGTTAGTATAAAGACACACACACAGAATACCCTCACTGGGCCTGAATTTTCTAAATATTTCTAGATGAATATGAAGATCAGTCAAGTTACGTACTTCTGTCAAGAGTCACTCTCTGTCTCTCTCTTTTTTTTTAAGAGATGGGATCTCACTCTGTTTCCCAGGCTGGAGTGCAGCAGTAATTATAGCTCACTGCATCCTGAAACTCCTGGCCTCAAGCGATCCTCCTGCTGCAGCCTCCTGAGGAGCTGGGCCTACGGGTGTGTGTCACCATGCCACAGGTGTTCTCAAACTCCTGGGCTCAAGTGATCCTCCTGCCTCAGCCTCCCAGGTAGCTGGGAGTGCAGGTGTGAACCACTACCCTGGCTAATTTTTTTTGGAGGGGTAGAAATGGGGTCTTGCAGTGTTGCTCAGGCTGGTCTAGAACTCCTAGTCTTAAGTGCTTCTCCTGCCTTCACCTCCCAAAATGCTGGGTGTGGGCCACTGTACCCATCTGAGTATCCCTTTGAAGAGATGTGGCAATTTCTTCTTGGAATCACCATGCTCTGAGACACACAGTCTTGCCTTTCTCTCTCCAACTACCTCAATAAGCACAATTGCCCCTTTGTGTGTCCAGAATGGAAATACCATACTAGAATTCTGTTTTACAGATTATAATTGTTGGGGAGACCCAAGTCAAAACATGTTCTTTGAAATTTAAATATAACTGTAAAAGGAACCACAGAGTCCGGGGCTTTAAAGTTGATCTTTTATGCTTTAATTTTATGTATTTGTAAAATACGAGTTCTATATTGACTCTAGGGCCTGCTCAGATGGTAAACTCTCAGTAACTGTGTCTTTTATTCCCTGTGTCCTTCCTTGCTCCCTCTGGTGGTCTGTAATACCCCTGTTGTGATATTTTTGATTAAAGAAAGCATAGTAGTGAAGTTGTGAAGATGGCTTCGGGGGGGGGGGGGTGTCAGTTTCACTTCAGGGTAGTGGGTGCCACCTATTTTCTGTTTTCAGGTGAACATTACTTTAGCATTATTTTTTTTGAGACAGAGTCTCACTCTATTGCCCAGGCTGGAGTGCAGTGGTGTGATCTCAGCCTACTGCAACCTCTGCCTCCTGAGTTTAAGCAATTCTCCTGCCTCAGCCTCCTGAGCAGCTGGGATTACAGGTGCCCCCCACCATGCCCCACTAATTTTTGTATTTTTAGTAGAGATGGAGTTTCTTTGTGTTGGCCAGGTTGGTCTCGAACTCCTGACCTCAAATGATCTGCCTGCCTCAGCCTCCCAAAGTGCTGGGATTATAGGTATGAGCCACTGCACCTGGCCTATTTTAGCATTCTTGTTGTAGAGTTCTACATCTGCTGCCCATATTTCAGCTGTACTCTTATTTTGTTTAGTATGATGTACCTGGGATTAGGGACAGACAAATATGTATGCTCAACCTCATTTGGAAATTATATTGTTGAAATACAGCCCATATGGCCATTGTAAAATGGTTAGCACTGCATATAATTGCCTTTCCAATGATGTGCTTTGTCATTACTTCCATCTTCCAAGAAGCACTCCTGTAGCGTGCTGACAGAAATAGCGTCATTAGAAAACATATGGACATGGAAAGGCATTAAATCATCTTTAGTTTAAGGATTAGATTACAGCGTTAGAGGATGGGTCACCAGGCTTTCAATCGATGACTCTTGCTTAGTTCAGCACTGCTGGACTGGATGATAGAGATTTGCCAAAGTCCAATTTACTTGTCTGCTGAGTGTATTTCACATCTTCCCTGCAATTGTGAGAAGGTCCTTTAGCTGTGTATAAGTCTCTATATCATAGTATTGCAGCCAGTTGGCTTCTCAGGAATGTTTTTTTCAACTATTCATGTCCCGTGCAGAATTTCTTTCTAGGATGCTCCCTCAACCTCTGTTTTTCTGAATGTGAGCCCAAAGCAGGCTAAGCCAGGATTTATTTTATTTGGGGGTCATTTAGATATAAAAAGAGACTAAGTGGTGGAGTCAAGAAAGTACCAGGTGGCTGCCATGTTGCCCAAATATTTCCTCCCTTGTATAGCACCTATCACCACATGGGTCTCAAGTCCACCTCCCTTCTTCCTTTCGCCTCTTAGAAGCAATGGGATTGTTGCAGCCTAGAGGCTCAGTGGTAGGTTCCAGAGGCCGAGGGACCATGTGATAGAGTATGGAAAGAGACCACCCCCTGAATCCTGCCCTTTGTAGTTGGATGTTTTTTTCCCCCCACAACTAGATAGGTTTACTATCTGGCTGCACATATTCTAGGGATGCAGCAGCTGTGGGACATGGTATGATTTGAATTTTCAGGGTCCTTTTTGTAGTTGCCAGTGAATAGTAAGTGAAATTGCAGAATGGAACATCATTCATCAAATTTAATATGTCTTCTGTGGAGTTTAGCTGAAATAATGTGGATTTGGGGACTTTCAGAGTGATAAGGGACTTTGGAGATCCTCATGGGCAGTGGTTTTGGGTATCCCAGGGTACGCTGAGTCATTTGAGGGGAGATCCTGACTTTATTAAACCAGAACTCCACCTTTACCTGTCTTACATATTTATATTGATGTATTAGGGTAACATTCTCTTTGGGAAGAAAAAGGTGTCTGGATTTGCTTATTCTTTCATTCAAAAAAAATTTATTGACAGCTTCTATGTGCTAGGCACGCACTATTCTAGGCACAGGAAGTACCATAGTAAATAAGAAAAAATAGATATCTATTCTAATGGAGTTTATATTCTAGCAAAGGATGGGGGGACATACTGTAAATAAATAAACAAATATATAATATGTTGGGAGGTGACAGGGGATTTTATAAAGCAGGGTAAAGCAAGAGTGAGAACTTAGCACAGCGGGTCCTCGAATAACATCAGTTCTTTTCATTACAGTGTTGATGAGAAAAAAAATTGATTCCTGGCCAGGGCAACTGTGTGGAGTTTGCACCATCTCCCCATGTATGGTCAAATTGCTTTCATTATGCATCGTATCACATATTTAACTGAGGACTCACTTGTATGTGTATGCCTCCGTGATGTTTTATCCAGGGTGGGTTAGATAAGCCTTCTCTGAGGAGGTGATATTTGAGCAGAAGCTTGAAGGAAGCAAGGGAGCAAGAATTACAGATAGCCCGGAGAAGAGCTTTCAAGGACAGGGGAGAACAAGTGTAAAGGCTTTGAGGAAGAAGGAGTGGCATGGCATGTGAGCAATATAGGAGACGTTGGTGACTGAAATGAAGCCATTGAGGAGGGTACAGAGAGTGGGGAGGGGCCTGTGGTCACTTTAACTGAGTGACTCCAGAAGCTTAGAAACAGCAGAAAGCAACTGTCCAAAGCCCTCATTCCCCAACTGAAAGTGTTTTTGAATTTCCCCAAGGTCACCCAGCTGATGTTTAAACAAGAGCACATCTGGAGCTCACATTATATTCTTTCATGGTAGCTTCTCATTATACCTCGTGCCACCACTCCAGGTCTTAGGAGACATGGGGCATCTTTTTGGAGACAAGATTTGTGTCTCCTTTCCTGTTAGTGGGTATGGCTCCTCCAAGAGATGTGCTTCAAGACTGTACAGAATTCCAGTGCCCAGTCATCACAAATTGGGAAACAGCTTTGCCAGTGCCAGAATCACCACCATTTGGGTAATTATTTTAAGCCCAATGGCTCATGTTTATCACAGGCTTACTGCTTGTAATATTTGTTGTACCCAGAGCTTTACGTGCATTAACACATCTAACCCTCACAACAACTCTGTATAGTAGGTCACATTATCATTATAGAGATGAGGAAACTGAGGTGCAGAGAAGTTAAGTAATTTCTGTATGGTCATGTAGACAGAAAGTTGTGGAGTCAGGATTTGAATTTAGACTATTTGCATTCAGGGCCTGCATTGAGCCTCTGACACAGAGGGGGTTGAGCTTGTCTCTAGAGAAACTAATTGGAATACGCTCCCCTTGCCTCCATTTTAAGATGGTTCTAGGGCCTAGCCTTGGGAGTAATACCAGCTTGTCACAACCCACTTCTGTGACTCCCGGTGTTAGTTTGTACAGAGGATTTCACAGCCAGTCTGGCTCAGTACTGGCAACTTTGCTGATTTTAGGTGGATTCCTGATTCAGCAGGTACCTTTGGTCTTTCTGAGCTGAGTTTGACTAGAGCATTTTTCAAGACCT
Source organism: Rhinopithecus bieti (assembly GCF_001698545.2). Lineage (NCBI taxonomy): Eukaryota > Metazoa > Chordata > Mammalia > Primates > Cercopithecidae > Rhinopithecus > Rhinopithecus bieti. The sequence goes on from NW_016811820.1 coordinate 2,027,687, forward strand.
GTGTGAGAGTGTATTACAGAATACAGGCCAGTGTTTTCAAGTCAGCCGACCCAGTTTTAACTGGTCTGTCTTTTTTAGCCCCAGTGAAGTAAAAGCCCCAGACACCACCAGTGCCCATAATCCATAGGAATGTAAAATCATCTTCTTAGTACTGGTAGTTTTGAGGACCAGTACACTATGAGCTTGTTTTAAATTTGTCTAAAAATGTGTGCATATGTACATATGTATATATATGACTATGAAATGTTTTCTAGGTATGGAAAAGTATAAAGCATAACATAGACAACACCCATGTACCCACCACCGACTTTAATAAACCTTATGATTTTACTATAATTTTCTTAAAACGGTAGGTTATTTTTACTGAGGAGGAACCACAGTCAACCGTAAGTTTTAGAGCCCAGGAGGCTCAAACCTGGCCACACATTAGAATACCCTGGGGATACCCTGGGGAGCTTTAAAAAAAGTCCCTGTACCTCTGGGAGGGTGCAGGAAGCCCCCACCTCTGTCATCAGAACTTTAAAAAGCTCCCCAAGGGAGGGATTCTATCATGCAGTCGGGGTAGAGACCTACTGTTTGGAGGGTTGTGTTCAGTTTTTCTTCACTGGGTTCTCTCAGATGCCTAGTACCAAGCCATGTGTGGTATTCCTGGCCTTTATATTTCATTTTCTTAAAGCATTTTTAAATGTGGTTCTACTTTTCAAGATTCTAGGGGGTAATGTCCTGGGAAGTTCCTCTCCTTAGACTCTTCCCTCTTCAGCACCTTATGAGGCAAATTGCGGATATATTTACATATTCCTTAACAAAGCATAAGCATCAGGAACTTAGAGAGTAGGAGTGAGGCATTAGAGAGGGGACTGAGAAATTCAGAAGTATTGGGAGCTACTGTCTGTTGAAAGTGTTTGAGATGAGTGAAAGTTATAACATTACCTTGGAAGTCAGTGGGGACGCAGGGTTTCATTTAGAAAACCTGGAGTCACACGTACCTTTATAGGAAGGCTGTGAGCTGTGGGATGGTAGTTGAGGGCCTTTTTGGTCTACATCACAGGTTTATCAGTGAAATACGTGGTAAGATGTACAATAAGATGTGCCTTGCCACCAGAGTGGTCAGTTCTCCGTGGACACGTCCGTGACTGCATCCTTTTTCAGAAGTGCTGTCAACTATGTGTTACGTGTGGCCTGTTTATCCTCTGTGGGCCTTGGCTCCGTGCAGCACCTCCGTCCCTGTCTGCCCACTCATTCATTCAACAGATAGTTGCTGAGTTTCTTCTCTGTGCCAGGTTCTGTTCTAGGCACTTGGGATAAAAACAGTGAACTAAACAAAGCTTCTGCCCTCAGGGAATGACATTCTGGGGATGTGGGGGAGAGGTGGGTGAGTGGGTGGTGTTACATTCTGGTGTCGCATTGTTTTTTGATGTGTCTAACACAGAAAAAGATGTGTAACTGTAATCCTCTTTTAGAAAGCTCTAGGGGAGCCATTTGGCAGGTAGGGAAGTGTTTTGCCTAATTTGGCTTAAATTATGGTTTTTTGATTCTGAGGATTTCGATTACAAATGCCTCCATGAATGTATTTCTTCAAGAGAAATTAAGTGCTGAGACATTAAAGCTTGCAGGGACCTTTTGAATTGGTTGGATTTTATTAACAGCTTAAAATGATGAGATGCTGAAGAAATAAGGATACTTGATTTTCTTTCCGCTTGAAGTGGAATCCACTAATCCATCTGTGCTCATAAATTTAAGAGAAGGAGGGCAGAAAACGAAAGTTTATTTCTAGGGCTCTCTACTGGGCAAGGCTATCAGGTTACCTTCATTGAAAAGACTTAATCAGAAGTGAAACTTAAATCTGTTACAGTTGTCCACAGCTGTCCAGGGAATTGGGCACTGATGAATACCATCGGATGGACCCCTGAATAGAGGGAATGCCTCAGAGGTCATGTTTCGAGTTAGTCAATAAAATGGATCTTGAGAAGAAAATAGAAAGTTTGAGGGAAAAAATTACTGGAAAAGAAATCTTAAAGCGTTTGGGTTAGATGTTAGATGGATGAAGAAAACAGTGGGTGATGAGATTTCCTTTCTGGATTACCATCTTCATCAGATATTGTTGTCGACTAAAGAAGAAATATTCCCAGCATGTAAGGACTCGTTATACCTGTGAGCTCTTAAAAAGAATCATCTGAAATACTAAAAAAGCTAGAATATGTTGTTTCACTAGCTTTTGATTCCTAAAGTAGATTTTGACTTCTGGGTGTGGGAAGGTGGGTGGAAAATGAGTTTTGTTGTTGTTCAAAGGCATAAAACATTTTGCCAGTTTATGTTTTCCTGGTGCATTTAGAAATCTGTGGATCCTTGGGGATGGTGTATGCAGGCAAATAGAGAATCCATTACTTGTGAATCACCCTGAATCCACAGGTTTGGGAATAAGGGCAGGGACTTGAGGGTTCACAGATGTGAAGGTTATACACATAACTCATGCAGAGAGATACAAGATCTTTTTGTACCCCCTTTGATTAGAAAGAATGGGATGTGAAAGTACTTAATTGTCAACTTCGTCTTCACCATACGCCCAGTATTGATGCACCAATGATAATAATAATGAGAACAAGCATTTATTGAGTGTTGAGTATTCTAATTGCTTAAATCAACTCGTGTAATTCTCACAGAGTGGTCCTGTGAGGTTAGTGCTGTTATGATTCCTATTTTAAAGGAGAGGAAACAGGCACATAGAGTTTACACCCAAGGACGAATGTGTCATGGTGGAGCCTGTACATTTTGGCTTCAGAGCCTGACTTAAACCACTACGTAAGGGAACTAAATAAATGCTTCTTAAGAGTTTTATTCTGATGTTGCTTTTACTGGGACTTTCACTCTTTTTTCTACCCAACCTGCCTCACCCCCGCCCCACTCGCCTCCACTTTATCTTTGGATGTCTTCAGAAGCTATAATATACCTTAAGCTTGCACCTTATTATAGATGAGAAAATAGAGATCTAGAAAATTATATTATATAATTGTTCTGTATGACCTAGTGAATCAGTGGTAGAACAGGGACGTGGAACCCAGGTTTTCTAATATTTAGGTCACTGCTTTTTCTCACTGCACTGTAGTGCTTCCATTAAAAATATTTTAAACTAACTGAAGTAAAAATTTATAAACTTAATTTGTGTCACTTGTACTTCTGTGGATGAACTAGATTAAAATAACTAGGTGCTATGAGATTATGCTCTAGGGAGGAGGGTGGTAGACATTTTAGGAACTAACATTTGCCTCTGGGGTTATTTGACCTACTCTTGAGGATGTCTTTCTAATCTTTGGGAGGCGTACTTAAAAGTGAGACTTTCTCCTTTCACTTATGGAAGGGTTTTTTTTTTTTTCTTTCTTTCTTCATTTAGGCCTTTTTTACTTTAACCTCCAGTGGGGACACAACTAACTGAAATCTTAAAACAAACAAACAAACAAAACCCTAAATACAAGCCTTCTTTCGCTATTGTTTGGTAAATAAGATTTCATAAGAGGGTAGAAAGAACTGCCTTGATTCTTGGTGTTTTAGACTTTCCTATAGTCTAGTTTTTTATTTTTGTTTGTTTTTTCTTTTGGTCTTGTGATTCCTTTTGTTGTTACCTCTTTCCTTGGCTAATGCTTTGTTTAAAAACAAGTGCTCTGGTATTCCAAAACATATTATCCAGCAGGGTTCCCGATTGTGTTCTCAGATAAAAGACCCCAGGGTAGTGTTCTAACTCGAATTTCTAAATCCCGTTGCATATGCATGCCTGAGAGCAAAATTCAGTTTACTAGTTCGCTTCCAACCCAGATTAATATGGTTATCTAAAGCGAGGGAATGTACATTTGAAACAGGAAATGTGGATTGGATTTACCCTTTCAAAGAGCCCTAATGGGAACCTGGAATGTAATGAGTAGAGTTTTGTCTGGGGTTAGATACTGTGGGCTCCAGTTTGTTTTTGAGTTTTCAGGTGAATGAATGACTTTAGTTCTGTCATTAAACCTCTGGAATTCTAAACTTTCAACAATGTAATAATGATAATGAAAATAGGGAAAGGCTCCTAGACTATGCTGTGGAAAAACACATGTTCAGATTTTACTGAAGACCCAGAATCCCATGTGGCCACAAATAATTTGATTTCACAGTTTCTATTTCTAGATATACAGGATGGGGTTGCCAGCAGAAGTTATATAGTGGTTATAACATATCAGCTTCCTTTTTAGGGAAGATACTGTAATTGTGAGAAAAATGGTCACAAAAGCCTTGGCCAAATATTGTTAGTAGTTGGTAAGAGAACGCTCAGTTATTGAAGCTTCTGCGAACCTTTTCCAAATAATTTACACCTTTTCCCTAAAGGAATCTTCCCACCTCAGCCTCCTGGGTAATTGGGATCACAGGTGCTCATTACCACACCTGGATGGATGAATGGAGATACACACACACACACACACACACACACACACACACATTTGTAGAGACAGAGTCTTCCTATGTTGCCTAGGCTGTGTTATACTTTTTGTCACACATGTTGGGTATGGAGAATTTGGAGTAGGTAGTTTCAGATTTGCAGATCACAAGTTCTTGCCTTGTGCAGTGGTTTCTAAACCCAGTTGCATATCTATACCCCATGGTAACATGTTAAACATACTGATTCCTGGACCCTGTGTCTGATCTGCTAAACATTAATCCCTGCTCTGTGGCTCTGGAACATTAGTTTTTTGTTTTCTTTTTGGGGTGGGGAGGAGGGGACAAGGTCTTGCTCTGTCACCCAGGCTAGAGTGTAATGGGCTCACTGCAGCCTCAAACTCCTGGGCTCAAGCAGTTCTCCTGCCTCAGCCTCCCCAAAAGCTGGGACTACCACCACCACGCCCAGCTTTTTAAAAATTTTTTGGGTTGATACAGGGTTTCACCTTGTTGCCCAGGCTGGTCTTGAACTCCTGGGCTCAAGGAATCTAGCTGCCTAGGCCTCTCACAGTGCTGGGATTACGGGTGTGAGACATTGTGCCTGGCCTGGAACATTAGGTTGGTTTTTTGTTTTGTTTTGTTTTTTTTTTAAAATCGAGTTCCAATATAGAAGCTTCGGAATCACTATTTCATAAAATATTTTTGAGTGTTTTCCTGGGGCATTGGTAATGGTGGTGGTTTATAATAATTTATTTCTATGCTACGTAACTTTTCTGAAAAGAAAACGTTCATGTGTATTTGGTTTTAAACCTTATTTACTGTGAAATAGAACAGATCCTGGAAAAAGTATATTGTACAGCTCAGTGAATGATCACAAAGTGAATACCCAGGTAACCAGTACTCAGGTAAAGAAATAGGACATTGATCCCCCGCAAACAGTGATTTTTATTAGATTCCTCAAATTTTCTCTTCTATTCCTCCTCAAATCCCAAGAAATTAGAGATGTAAGTAAAGGTTGATGAAACAGTATATTAAGGTATAAGTGAAAAAAGCATTGTCTTTTGGTAGGTGGTGGTTCTTAATTACTCCTTTCAGTAAGATTTTGGTGGTTAAGTTTGTGTTGTTTATCTATGTTTTGATTCAGTCTTAAGCCACTTCTTGACAGTGACTGTTTATTCATGCTCACAGCCAATATTAAGATTATGTTCTAAGATCTATCTTTTCTGCAATCTGTTTCACTGAAAATATTCTCATGATAGTTTTGAAAATGCGTAAGGACAGATTATCTTCTGACTCTAATAAACAAGTGAGTCTTGTCATTACTGTCCAGGTAACTTAGGAAACCTGTCTCAGTAGCCAAGTATCTTTATCTGGTACATGATAAAATGTGGTTTCTTAGTTTAAAAAAAAAAAAGTTCCTCCCTCCTCTGTATCCACCCAGAATAATCTCTCCTCCATTCCAGCCCAATCAGAACATTTAAAGCCCTGATGGCTTTTCTTTTTTCCACTGAAGAATCATTCAATTCTTAGTGAGAGAAGGTCTAGCTGTATTAAATAGCAAGCTTGCCCATTTTCTTTGGAAAGGGATGCTCATGGTAAAAGGACCTCAGCAAACCCTGCACTTAAGCTGTGTGCAAGTGGAGGGAGAGAGCTGTCTGCAGCCACCTGCCAGCAGCTACACATCTGTGCTCTGCTAGCAACCATGTGGGCTCTGTGGATGTGAGAGCTGCTCCCTTTCCCCTCCCTGCCTCATACTCCCCCATCTTAGTGATCGCCACTATCAACTAAACAGGTGACAAGACTCCAATCACCCTGCTCTGGATGGCTCTCCATCTTCCCAAAAGTACACCAGAGGCCTGTTTTGTTACAGTACATTGATTACATAAATATTCCTGTGTGCACAAAGGAACTGAAATCTGTTATGGCACTCTGCAGTTATCTGTCCATTAATAGTGGAGACACTACTGCCAGTTTTCTCCCCTTGGTGCCCCCCCCACCCCCTTTCTTGTCTCTACCACGCAGATTCTCAAAGGTGCCAGTAACAGATAAATTATCTGACCTCTGCTTTCAGGCTTGTGTAAAGCAGGAGGGGTGGTGTCATGCTCTTTGGTGAGGCATGCCGTTGGGGCAGTGCCCAAGTGTATGGATAATAGGAGAGCCTGAATGATTTAGATTAGAAGATTCTTTCTTGCTTTGGGGTTGTGGGACCTTTGTCTCTCCCCTTCAATTCTTAGCAGAAGCGGACTCAGAAAGGTCTTTCAAATTAGCTTGCCTCCCTTTTATAGAAAAAGGGTGCTTCTGGCCTTGAAGTAGTTCTGTGTGTGTGCTGTCAGATGTGGAAGCCACAAAGCGTCTGTGAAACTTGGTCCCTTGCGTTTATTTACAAGTTTCTTTCAAATGGCAGTGGCAGGAAGGACCTTTACCATTTGGGCAGATAGCCCTAGTGGTTGATGGGAGGGCTTGGTGGAAGGGCAGGCTTTGTGAAAGGTCCAAGTGTGGAATGGTAGGAATTCCAGCCATGGTGGTGCTGACTGGTTTCCTTTCTTTCTTGGCGGGGCAGGGGCTGGGGTGGAGTGTTGATCAAAAGAACACCTAGATAAAAAACATGACTGATTCAGAAAGTGTTATTTGGGCTGTGCACGGTGGCTTACACCTGTAATCCCAACACTTTGGGAGGCTGAGGCTGGAGGATCCCTTGAGTCCAGGGGTTTGAGACTAGCCTGGGAAAAACAGTGAGACCCCGTCTCTATAAAATATTTAAAAATTAGCTGGATGTGGTGGCTTACAATGGTAGTCCTCTCTACTCGGGAGGCTAAGGCAGTAGGATCGGTTGAGCCCAGGAGAACGAAGCTGCAGTAAGCTGTGATTGCCCACTGTACTCCAGCCCGATGCCAGAGTGGGGCTGTATCTCAAAGAAGAAAATAAAAGAAAAACGTCCCAGACAGGGAAGGGAAAAGGAAGGAGAAGAAAGAATGACAGGGGAACATAGGAAATTAGGGTTGTAGAGAAGACTCTGTGAACATTATTGTGGTATGAAGGAGTGGCATGCAGAGAGAAGTGTGATGGAAGGGAGGTGTTGAAATGTTTACAGCTCCTAACATCTACCACCAAGGAGGGGGCACCCCTTTGACAGAAATGAGACGGGTGTTCCTGAGTAGTTGTGACATTAAAAAAAATTGCAGGGAACCTTGTAGCTGCGTGGATGGCAGAGACACATAAGTAGGGAAAACTGTTGGAACAGGTAAAGTGAAATCTCTTAGTGTGTGTGTCTTCCAACTGACTGTGGGTAATTAGTTGGAAATGACATTAACCTGAGCTTAATTGTAATTTTGCATAGTAACAACATACCAGCTGTTCACTGTATTCTTTCCTGGAGGTGCGATTTAATTATTTATTTATTTATTTTTGCTATCTTTTAAGCTCCAATTTTCTGTTGTGTTTTCCTTAAACCCCGCCTGGTTGCCATATCCACAGCCCCCACAGTTTAGCAGTAATGTCATTTTTGTTGCTTTCATGCCCACTGTGTGATGAGGGCTTGGGATGCTCTTGGTTTTGCTAATGACTTGAATTTATAAAGGGCCACATTGGAAAGTCACTGAGAAGCATGAGTGATTGGAAACCTTGTGTTTTGGGCTCTTCCACAAGGTTTTAGTTTATTATACAAATCATATGGATAATTCTAGGCCTTTCAAAGGTGCTCAAAGTATCAAGTGAACAAGCTGAAAGAGAAGTTAATTACTGAACAGTGATTGTTCTGATATAACCAATTATTGGATCATTAAATGTTTATTACCTTTTATATGCTCCTTTCCCCCATAAGGGCAGTTTCTTTTTTAAGTCATTAAAACAGAAATGGGATCTTAAAAAAAAATTCTGCTTAAAAAATTTCCACGAGACTGAAGTATTAAAAAGGTCTTGTGTGATCTGACAGCTGAATAGCCTGTTTTACTTTGGTCTGTTGAATTAGTAATTAATGAAATGTATTGCCTGAGCAGAGAAAATAAGATTAGTTTGTTTAGGAAGAACACAAAAGCAAAACATTAACCCCCAAATGCAGGCTAATATTAAAATGCAGTATAATAAATAGAAATAAAACAGTCTTCTTGAATGATAAGATGCCTAATGGTAACATTCGTTTCATTGATTCATTCATCACTTTCTTGAGCACCAACATTATGTTTAGAAGGAATGGGTTTATGTACATACAGAGGAGGCAAGGTGCCCTGTCCCCAAAGACACATGGGTTAACAGAGGAGTTAAACAAGACACTTTAGGCGGCCAGGCACCGTGGCTCACGACTGTAATCCTAGCACTTTGGGAGGCCAAGGTGGGAGGATCACCTGAGGTCGGGGGTTCAAGACCAACCTGGAGAAACCCCGTCTCTACTAAAAATACAAAATTAGCCATGTGTGGTGGCACATGCCTGTACTCCCAGCTACTTGGGAGGCTGAGGCAGCAGAATCGCTTGAACTCAGGAGGCAGAGGTTGCAGTGAGCTGAGATCATGCCATTGCACTCTAGCCTGGGCAACAAGAGTGAAACTCCGTCTGAAAATAAATAAATAAATAAATAAATAAATAAATAAATAAATAATAAAAAAACTCAGACACTTTAGTAGCTACTGTTGCAATGTAGAAAGTGGTAGGATAGTAAGTACACGGGCATTTCTTTGGGGAGGAGTGGTTATACAGACAGCTTACTTCTGGAGGCTGAGGCATCCTGTGGATTAAGAGTAGGGGAGAGCATGGTGATGAAGAAGAATCTTGCTTTTTGAGGTCACAGTGTCCTGTGGATTGAGTAGAAGCCTATTACTTGGGTTCACAGCCCAGCTTTGTCACTACCTAGCAGTGTGACCATTTATCTCAGTTTCCTTGTGTATAAAATGGAATAATAGTAATGCAGTCCTCACAGGGTTTGAGGATTAAATGAGTTATTATACGTGAAGTGTGTATGACAGTTTATAGCACATAATGAACATTATAATCTTAGGTTGTGATTATGTCATTTTTGTGGGATAATGTGATAGAACTTCTTAGGGGAGATGGTATTTGATTGAATGATGAGGAGAGGAAAGATGTTTCAGGCATTTCTTGTATTGTCTGATGTAGCCACATACCTAATTTATAATGCCTGCAGTAATGTGTGCTTATGTAGTGCCATTGTCAGAAGATTACAAAGGGCATTTACAGACGTTTATTCTAAGAACAGTCCTCTGAAAAGAGATGTTAATGCATATTCTTCTGAGGTGTGAAGGGGTACAGAGCAAGCCCATCCTGTTTTTCCCTTGAGGTGTGCTTGGAGCCTGTGTTTGTTGTGGGTAATTTAGACCCACAGAGAGAGGAAACTTTCAAATCTTTTAAATTCTATCTTAAATTCTTAAGTTGTATTTGCAAACAAATGTGGTAAATACATTTTAAAATGTTTTCTGTAGCTTCTAGCAATAGTGGAACTCGTTTATTCCTGAGGTACCAGATCATAGACAGCTGTCTTTAGAGGAAGTTTATAATAATGAACATTTGTCATAACTGTGAGGTTGCCACTCTGGATTAGTTTTCACACTGCTGAAAAGAAATCCCTGAAACTGGGTAATTTATAAAGAAAAGAGGTTTAATTGGCTCATGGTTCCACAGGCTGTACAGGAAGCATGGCTGGGGAGGCCTCAGGAAACTTAGAATCATGGTGAAAGTTGAAGGGGAAGCAGGCATGTCTTCATAAGGCCAGAGCAGGAGGAAGGGAGAGGGGGAGGTGCCACACTTTTAAACAAGCGGATCTCCTGAGAACTCTTTCAGGAGAACAGCAGCAAAGGGGGAAGTCTGCCCCCCAGGATCCAGTCACCTCCTACCAGGCCCCACCTCCAACATTAGGAGTTATAATTCAACATGAGATTTGGGTGGAGATACAGACCCAAATCACATCTTATTATCCTCATTTTACAGTGAGGAAACCGAGGCACTGAGATGTTCAGGAGTGTTGCTGAAATCGAAAAGAGGTGTTGACCGAGGATCTAAGTTCTTCATTGCAGTTGCATAAACCATTTCATTTGATTTGTGTGTTTTACAATAACCCTTTGAGAAAGGTCAGTCAGCTATTATGTGCGTTTTGGGAAGTATAGTTTATGAGAAGTTGATGGGGCATCATAGTGAGCTTAGCGTGGACTGAAAATTTTGGGGTGGCTGTTGTATACCCTTTTGCTACTTCAAGCAGTACATTTTTGGGCCTCAAGATCTATAAAACAACACAGAGCTTGGAGGAAACACTGAGTCTGTAAACTGTGGAAATTCTTTTGTAGCTTGGAGTAAGACCCGTGTGGGAATCTTTGGCAGCCACCGTTTACCACCTTAACTTTTCTGAGCATGTTTTATTATTTGGTAATATGGAGCTGTAGTACTCCCTTTCCTCAGGGCTGTTTCGAACATAAAGTTTGTCAAATACCTGACAGACATTGCTAGCTATCAGCCAACAGAGGTGGGATTCTTTTTAATTGTTTCAAACCAGGGGTCACACAGGAAGCTGAGCCTGGGTGAGAAGTCCAGTTTCTTGACTCCTCTGGCACTGGTTCTCTCCAGCACCCATGCCATATTGCTGGGGATAAGGAAGATATTTTAATGAGATGAGCCCCAGCTTCTCATTAGAAACCACAGTCCTGATTCTTTCTCTAGACTCGTCAGGTTGCCAGTTGATCCAGTAAGTAATGTAGTAAATGTAGTGGACCCAGTAAGGAGTTTGGGGTTTTCATGGAGTGATTTCCTAAAATCACCGCAGTCAGTAGCCTGTGAGCCACATGAGGGCGGGGGACTTGTTCTCTATGTTGTTCACCTTGTATTATGCAAGGTGATGGGACAGCTGGCACATAGTTTGGAGTCTGGCAGCATTTATTGTGTGAAGGAAGGAAGGAATGAACAACCTCAGTGAGCTGTAGAAAATGGTATGAGAAAAGGAAAAGGATTTTTAAAAATTTCAGTTTTGTAAGATAGAAGAAATTGAGGCACTGAATCAGGCAGATTATGCCCAGTCTCTGTGGTCACCAGGCCTTACAAATTGGGCATAATTTATACCCTTGAAGATGTTGCATGGCAATGCCTTCTGGTGGGCGGATCACCTGAGGTCAGGAGTTCAAGACCAGCCTGGCCAACATGGTGAAACCGCGTCTCTACGAAAAATACAAAAATTAGCCAGGCATGGTGGTGCACACCTGTAATCCCATCTACTCTGGAGGCTGACACAGGAGAATGGCTTGAACCATGGAGGCGGAGATTGCAGGGAGCTGAGATGGTGCCACTGCACTCCAGACTAGGTGACACAGCAAGACTCTGTCTCAAAACCTAAACCAAAAAAAGAAAACACCCCATATTTTTATTGTGAAACAAAATTTTATCCATGTCAGGAATTTTTTCTGAACTAGAGTATATTCATTCCTAATTTGTGATTTGAGTTGTTTAGTTGGATTTGTTGTTTAGTTGGAACTTGTGGGGAAGGCTTAGTGGAGCTGTGCTTCTGAGGATGTGGTATTCTCACAGGCAGCTGTGCTAATCATCTTGCTATAAACTAGCCACGAGTAAACGTCTGGTTGTGAATCACAGCGTGACCTTTCAGGGAAAACAAAACAAGCAAACCACCAAACACATGAATCAGATTTTCTTTAGTATCAGGATTGTAAAGTCTGATGTTTAACAGTTTGTCAGGCCCACTTGGAGCAGTTGAGACAACTTCCTTTCTCTATTTTTGTTTGTTCAAGATGTAGAAGTGCATGTCCTTCTTTAGCAACACATTTGGATAAAAACTTTAAAGTTTTCTTCCACTGAGTTAAACTATATTGTTTTCCTCACCGTCATGGACTTTTATAACAATTAAAGATTCCTGGTTACCACTCAGGCCCTACTGAATCAGTCTCTTGGAGTGGGACCCAGAAATCTATTCTGAAGAGCACCCTGAGTGATTCTATGGTTAATCAGATTTGGAAGCCACTGAGATAGAGAATGATAATATTGTATTTTCCATCCATCCATTTATTCTCTGTTTTTTTTTTTTTCCTTCTCTGTGGTCCGAATATCCATTTGTTCTTACTCATTTATCCATGTCTTGAGTAGATTAGAATTGACTACCTATATGGCATTGGTCATTTTAAGAACTAGGTGTAGAAACAAGAAGTAGAACACAATCCCTGCCCCGTGGAGTTCACAGGCTATCTCAGAAGTTTTTAACTTTGGGTTGAGTGTTAAAGGATTCACATACTTCCCAAAAGCCATGAGCAGAAGATTTTGTGCACACACTTTTTTTTTTTTTAAGCTTTCATCAGATTCTCTAAGGGGTCAGTGACCCACGAAAGGTTAAGAACCAAGGTCTTGTGCTTGCACAGCTGTTCTGGAAAAGTAGAAGAGGGCAATGTTTCTGTTGCCACTTAAGATGTTTTGACCTTTTGAGAGGCAATAGCAGTTTGAGGATTGTACCTGTTTTCTGCCCCACTTAAATTATTTAAAAAGAAGAAAAAATAGTTTAACATCTGGGTCAGGGTCAGAACAAGACCAAGGGATATGGAAAAGAGTTATTTGGTGAACTGCATCACATTTAATGTTAAAGAGTTGCTGACAGCGAAACAGCCTGGTGGTCAGCGTGTTGGAGCAACTTCTTAAGCTGGATAGCATAGGCAAGGTTCATTCCAGTTTTCTTACAGTATATAATTAGCCAAATTATGGATAACAATTTTCACCCCATGGATATACATAAAGACTAATTGTCTTATTTTTGTTCCATTTTAGCCCCAGCATGTCCATTGAATTGCTTAATTCCAAAATAACTTTGCCAGCTGTATGGCGGATACATTCTTCTTGATCTTCTAAAATCCCCAAATAACACTGTTCATAGCAGAACAGAATTGGATATTAAGAAAGAACGTCTTTAACTGCTGCAGAAAGTTTACTTCGTAAAACACTAGAACCATGTATGTATAATGTTCTTACCCCTAAGGATAACTTTATAATTGAATTTCAATTAAGGATCTTCTCTTCCTTTTCCTCCTCCTCTTCTCTTTAAGTTGTACTAATTGAATTTGTGTTTCAATGGGGAACAAAAATTTTTCAAATATTGTTGTTCTGGTAATGCTGCATTTTAGGATCTGGAGAGGGCAGTCAGTGGGATTAAATGTTATCAAATAGGTAAAATTCTTTGGCCATTTACTTTGGTATAGTTCCTTTGGAGCTTAGGAGGATGTTAGAGGTCTTTGTTGTCGGTGAAATCTTGTAATGTATTTTTAGGCTGTTCAAATGTCTGGATCACCTATTTTGAACTTTTGCATATACCACCTTACATTACTTATTTTTATAAAGTGAACATTTTATCTTTATAAGGTTTTGGCTTGATGGACAGTGATTATGTGTTCTAGGTCTTTATAACTTTGCCGTTACCCGGCATACTGAGTACATAACAGACACTCAGTAAATATTTGATTAATTGTACATGTTGATTGGGTACCCAGGAGACCAGAAGATGAAATAAGTCTGGAGTTAGAACTTGATACATGCTTAGAAAGGCAGGAATGTAAAAGTTGATTACGAGATCTCTTAGGCTGACATGATCTCCCTGCTTCTTCCCTGTCCCTCTCCACCCCCTTCCATCTCTTCTGTCTCCATCCTGCCTCTCCTCTCCCTTCCCCTCTCCCCCTCCCCCCTCCCCTCTCCCTGCTCCCTTTTCTTTCTCTTTCCTTTCCCTTTCTCTTTCCTTAATTTTCTTTTATTTCTGTTCATATATAGGTAGTAGAACCAGCTCATATTTTCTAGTTCTTTAAAAATCATAAGTATTTAGAATTCCACAGTTACAAGGAGAATTTTATGGTGGAGCCACAACACTCAGTTTTCATTTGGAAGATGTTAAATGTAGTGAACCTTGAGAGAGGTTTTTATTAGTTACTGCTTTTATTTTTAAAATAAGTTTCATTGTGTATTTGTAAGATATACATTATAGGATGCATAGAGATATTAAAAAGGTTACTATATAGTGAAGCAAATTAACATATTCATCACCTTACATAGTCTCCCTTTTTTTTGTTGTTGTGGCAAGGGCAGCTTAAATCTACTCATTTAGCATTAATCCCAAATACAGTACAATTTCATTACCTTTAGTCCTCATGTTGTACATTAAATCTTTAGACCTGTTCGTCCTACATCTCCTCCATTTCCTCTTACCCCTAGTAACCACTGTTTTGTTCTCTGTCTCGCAATATTTGAAAAAATTTTTTAAAGATTTAACATATAAGTGAGATCATGCAATATATTTTTTTCTGTCTCTGGCTTATTTCACTTAGTACAGTGTCCTTCAGGCTCATCCACATTTGTGGTAAATGGTAAGACTGAGTTTTTTTAGGGCTCCATAATATTCGTACACACACACACCCCCTCACCCCCCCCTCACCCCCCCACACCGCCCCCCCACCACAAGTTTATCCATTTGCACTGTCGACAAGACGCCTTATTGTTTCCATATCTTATGAATAATGCTTCAGTGAACATGGGAGTGCAGATATCTTTATAAGGGGAGATTTCATTTCTTTTGGGTAAATGCCCAGAAGAGAGATTGCCGGGTCATATGGAAGTTCTATTTTTAATTTCTTTAGAAACCTCCATACTGTTTTTCACAATGGCTGTATCAAGCTACATTCCCACCAGCCGTATATAAGAGTTCCTTTTCTCCAGTCTTTCCAACATTTGTTATCTTTTTACTTTTTGATATAAGCCATCCTAATGGGTGTGTAGTGGTATCTCATAATGGCTTTGATTTGCATTTCTCTGATGAGTAATGATGTTGAGCACCTTTTCGTATGTCTATTGGCAGTTTTGTTTTCTTTGGAAAAGTGTCTATTCAGGTCTTTTACCCATTTTAAAATCAGGTTATTTGTTTTTCTACTATTGAGTGTGTGAGTTCTTTATACATTTTGCATATTAACTCCTTATCAGACGTAGTTTGCAAATACTGTCTTCCACTTCGTAGGCTGCCATTTCATTGGTTATTTCTTTTGCTCTGCAGAAACCTTTTAGTTTGGTGCGGCCCCATAGGTTTACTTTTGCTTTTGTGGCCTGAGCTTTTGGTGTGTTACCCAAAAAAATCATTGCTGAGACCAGTGTCCAGGAGTTTTTCCCCTGTATTCTCTTCTAGGAGTTTTGTTGTTTCTTGTTAGTGCTTTTAAGAAGGAAGGAGGCCTCACCACAAACTTGATTATTAAAAGACATCTGCTACCTAAACAGATGCCACCCTTAATCTGTCCTAATCAAGTAAAATCTTATTAGTTATATTTGGGTAGAGGAAATATTGTAGGCTAATGAGCAGTGGCTGTCCCCAGTTATCTGGAAAATCTAGACTTGTAGCCTTGAAGGAGAGGGACCCGAACTGTGAAGACATTTGTCACTAACCATGCTATATTGGATGTGAACCTGGGAATGGTTACAGGAGGTGGCTTAGGGTAATATGTGCTGGCATCTTTAAGTATTTCAGGAAGAGGGATTTAGATCCAAGTGGTCACTCCTACTCCCATTGGAGACACAATTTGGCATTGTGTATAAAAGAAGAGTTTTTCTAATAGTGCTGTGTTAGGGTCTTGAATTCCAGTTGCTGAAGCCATTCAAACAGGCTCACTTCTCACTCACCTGGATTATTGTAATGGGAGTTCAAACTGGGTATTAGTGACCTTTGAGGTCTCTCCCTCCCAAAGAGACTATGAGTATGTGATTTTTCAGGGCAAAGTGTTCTACGTAAATCAAGTCATGGTTTGAAGTCTAGATCCGCTCCTTGTAAACTTTTTTTTACCTTTTTAAAGAACTCAGTCTTGGGTGCTGTTTACTTTGTATTTAAGCCCATGGTCCCCATGTGTATTGAATTGGCACAAACTAAACTTGTCTGCTCCTCTAGGTCTCTTCTTATAGTCTGAGTTCTTAAAATTAAGATCAGTTAAAAGCAGCACCTTGGCATTTTCCTTATTGGAGTTTGCCATGTGTTTGCAAATCAAAATGGGAATTGATTCAGTCATTTGGGCTATACAGGTTTTCATCTCTAGTCACTTAAGTGAAATCCATGAGGAAAGATGTCCATGCTTTACTTACCATAGGGCTCACTCACCTCTTTCCTTAAATACAAAACAAAAAGCACCTGCCAATTTTAAGGGACTGAAAAGGTGTTTCATGATGGATGAAAATACATCTGAGAATAATAATCTAGTTATACCTAGATGGGTAAGGCATCATTATAGTAGCTGGGGGGAAAAGTAGGGGGTGGAAGTGTGTATGTGGGGTCAGTCTTAACAAGGTAAGCTGAAATGAATGCTTTAGCCCTGCAGTACCAGAGGGCACCTGGATTAATGTTCTGGGCCCTAATTCAGCATCCTGTCTGTTAGACACTTGGCACTGATTTGCTCATCTCAGAACTGAAGTCTTAAGGACTAAAAGGAGAGAGGAACACATCATTTTCTCTGCCAGAGGAGGTACTTAAACTGGGAAAGGAGGAGGAGACCTTAACAAATCAAGCCTTGGCAAGGAAATCTGTCATGAATCAGCAATGACTTGGAAAGCCTCTTTCGCTGTATTTTACAAACCTAAGCATTTGTCGCTACTGACGTTTCTCTATTGCTTACCCTTAAGGATCAGCTTTAGGTAGCACTATGAATGGAATGAATCCTTTTTTGTGTGTGCCCATTTTGACATTAGGTAATTAATTTACAACTAGCTCAATTAGAGTCCAGCCCATACAGTGTGTACGTGGCCTTTTAAAGAGCCTTTGTTTTGACTCTAATTGAACTGGTTGTAGCAGAGACAGCCAAACAATTTGCATTCATCTTTGGCAGAACACAAGGGCTCTCCCTTGGTATGGACAGCCCCATTTTCTATTTCTTCTACGAAGTCTGGCACTAAAGTGATGTGTGCTTATTTTATTTTCTAATTTAAAACACTTTGAAAAGGACAAAAGCCATATAGGTTTATTGTAAAAAAATTGGAAGACATAGACAGATAAACAAGG
Organism: Rhinopithecus bieti; assembly: GCF_001698545.2. Lineage (NCBI taxonomy): Eukaryota > Metazoa > Chordata > Mammalia > Primates > Cercopithecidae > Rhinopithecus > Rhinopithecus bieti. Next base: position 2,045,083 of record NW_016811820.1, read on the forward strand.
AAGAAAATAAAGATCATACATTATCTTTTTTTCTTGAGACGGAGTCTCAATCTGTCTCCCAGGTTGGAGTGTAGTAGAGCAATCTCGGCTCACTGCAGCCTCCGCCTCCTGGATTCAAGCGATTCTCCTGCTGCAGCCTCCTGAGTAAGTAGCTGGGATTACAGGTGTGCACCGCTGCCACACGTGGCTAATTTTTGTATTTTCATTAGAGATGAGGTTTCAACATGTTGGCCAGGCTGGTCTCGAACTCCTGACCTCAAGTGATCTGCCCGCCTTGGCCTCCCAAAGTGCTGGGATTATAGGTGTGAGCTGGCACCTGGCCTAGAGCACACATTAACTTAATACCAACAGAATACCATTTACAACTTAGTATTTTTCTTTCTATACCTTTTCTGTATATGAGGGAATGCATGCACCTGTGTACGTAAATGTTTTTATGTGTTGTTTTTACAAAATGGGAACACAGCATACAAACTATTTTGTAGTATGCTTTTTTCCTACTTAATAAGTTGGAAGTGCCTTGTCATTTTATAAAATGTTTTCCTACAGTATTTTAAATGTCTGCATAATAGTCAATTGTGTGGATGTACCAAAACATATTTAACCAATCTGTTATTATTGGACACTTGAGCCCTTTCTGGGTTTTCGATATTATAACTAGCATTGTGATATATATTCATGCTGCTAAATCTTTGTGAAGTCTTAATTATTTGCAACCAATAAATTTCTAAATATTGAATTACTTGGACAGGGGCATGCATGTTTTAACATTTTTTATGCATACTGCCAAATTGCAACAATTTTCACTTTCAGTAACAGAATATGACAGCTTTATGTTTATTCTTGATATTCAGGAGTACAGTATAGAGAGTATTGACTCAGAAGCGGATTAAATCCTGATCAGTGATTTTGCTGTTGCCCCTGAAATTTACATCAGCCTTATAATCTTCTGTTCTCAGTGTCAGGTGAAAGAAGCCAGTTTATATCATATAGTACAGTATAGCTTTGGTTATTTTGACTAATATGAGTTATTTACTCTTGAAAAGTTGTAGAATAAAAGCAAGTAGCTGCTGCTGTAAGACAAAAGTGCCTTTGTTTTTCCTAAGGCAGGACTCTGAAACAGTATTTTTCCTATGAATAAGGACCAACCTAAAGAAATAGTTGAAAATCAAAGTGATAAGTAGATAGTTTTGCCAAGTATATGAAAAAAAAATTTGGATCTTCTTGAGGCAGTGAAACCCATGACTGGAGGAGCAAGATGAACGGTGGCATCCTGTACCAGGGGTGGCTTTGGAGAGGCTGTTACACCTCGTGTATGCGGTCTATCATTGACTGAACATTTGTTATGCTGCTCATGATTGTATTTGCAGCATCTGAAAGTACAGTAGGACAAATAGATGCTCATTGTTGACTGATTTAATAAATGAATAGAATAGATACACAGGAGAGTGAGATTACAGAAAACTACCTTTCAGGTCATCTAAGACCCTCCCTCTAATTTTATTTTACTTTATTTTTTGAGATAGGTTCTTGCTCTGTCACCCAGACGAGTCCAGTGGTGCATTCACAGCTCACTGCAGCTTTGAACTCTTAGGCTGAAATGATCCTCCTGCTTCAGCCTCCCAAGTAGCTGGGACTACAGGTGCATGCCACCATGCCTGGCTAATTTTATTTTTTTGTAGAGACAAGGTCTTGCTTTGCTGCCCAGGCTGGTCTCAAACTCCTGGCCTCAATCAATCCTCCTGCCTCAGCCACCCAAGTGCTGGGACTACAGGCATGAGCCACTGTGCTTTATAGCCCATCCAATTTTCTAACTAAAGACATAGAAGTTCAAAAAGATGAAGTGACATCTTACTCAAGACTAAGTTAATGATCACAGAAGAAGTTGTGGTTCTCTGTATCACTGTATTTCTCAGATTCTCATAGTACTAGAATTGTGTTTTTCCCTTGATATGGTGCTTTGTATGATTAAATTTTAAAATCAATAGTAAAATTTTAATTTCAAATGCAATATAGGCACAATTAACTCCTCTTTTCTTCTCTGCTTGAAAATAGCCTCAGTTTTTGTTAAAATTCAACACTCTTAAACTTGCATTTTTTTTCCTTTCTTTCTTTCTATAATATTTTCACCTATCCTATTTCATTCGCAGTGCAGGTTTTAATTTACTTCAAGCAGTATTGCCATCTGGATATCGAAAGACATTGAATTGACCTCTTATCTGTAGATCCCAATAAAGGTCTTACCTGCCTAGAAACAAAAGATTTAGTCAGGAATCGAGGTGGAGCAAAGCAAAGACTTCACCAGAGGCCCAGGTGCTACCTATCTGCTCACTTGTTCTTTGATTGACAGTGGGGCACAGAGGTGCCTTGTGTTCATCTAGGAAGTAGCTTTTGCATACAATGTTTGTTTGGAACTTTTCAGTCTGCTAGTGCTGAATAATGTCTGCAGTAAAAGTTGGTTTAGGGTAAACCAGGAGAAAGGAGGAATTAAAGAGAAGTTTTAACATTTCTATATTTTTTTCTTCTGTGACTTTAGCCTTTCCCCCTTCTTAGTGAATTATTGTAGAGTTGTATTAAAATGTAAGTTCTGGAAATTAGACACCATGGTATTTAGACCAGCATGGGATACTGTACTCTTAGGTTCCATAATATTTCATAGTACATCTCTTTATGGTATGTTAAATGATAGGGAAGTATAATAAAATGCACCTAGAGAGTACTTATCTATTTTATGTCCTGTAACATTCAGTACTTGATGCAAATGTAGCAGATCTTGATTCCAACAGGAGCAAAACTGGTTATAACTCACGAGAAAGGGGATAGGCTCATCTTGATGGAAAGTTCCCTGTTGGTGGCATAAAGTTCAGCAAAACCATAGAATTTGAGACTCTAAGGGGCCTTTGTAACATCTACTCCAATCTTTTATTTTACAGATGGGGAAAGAATTAGCCAGGGGTTCAGCATCATTCAGCAGGTTAAAGACAGACCTGTGGGCAGAACCTAGAACTTAACGCTCTGCTGTGTCTTTTCATTTTCTGATCACAGTTGAGGCAGGTAGTCTATGCTGTCTTTAAAATACCATTTAATGTTTGTTGGCTTGAAACCTGTTGTGCCCAAGGGCACCTAACTCTTGCTCACTTTTCCTGGATGCCCAGGTCATTCTGTGCCTCTGAGGGTAGGTTTGGATATGGCTGAAATGAAAGCTGTGTTGTGACAGTGCTTAGAGAATTGTCTCTGATGATAGGACTCTTTTAAGAAAGCAGTGAAAAGGCAGTAAGGAGACTGTTACTTCATAAAACAATTGGCTCTGGACTTGGAGAAGTCCCAGGTGGTGGATGGTTGCATCCCTTGGCAGCAGCTGTCTTTGCTATTTCTTACAGTCTTAGAGATCTGGGAGTCTTTGGCTCTTAATCTTAACCTAGATTCACTGTATGATCTTGGTCAAACACCTCACCTCTTGGGCTTCAGTTACCTTGTAGTAAGTTCATGGGGAGTTAAAGTAGATGATTTCTATGGCAACTTGCAGGCCTTGAATTATTATTTTATAAAAGTTTTCCACATGATCGAGTAACCAAACATGTATTGCTGACAGTACATTTTATTACTGTTTTGATGGTTTTCATGGGAATTTGGAAAATGTCTGCAGACTTTACTGTGATCAGGATGCTAGCAATTATTTACAGAGCACCCATCAGGTGTTCGGGGCTATAAAAGAAATAGTGTCTAGCTTCAGGGAGACAGAAAGACTTCTTTATCTCTCAAGCTGGGGATGGAGGGCATTCTTTTCTTCCACTGGATTTAAGCTCTGTGAGTGCAGGGGCTTTGTCTATCTTAAGTAGTGCAGAGTTCAGTAAACATTGGTTGCATTAATGAAAGAATGAATCCAGTTGTCAGTCTTGCTTATATTTACTGAAGATATCCCACTGAGATTTATTGTTTTCTTCAACCTGTAAATGCTGCTAACTTGAATAAATTTCTCAGAAAGTATTCCTTACCTTCCATAGAAAAATGAAGCCAGGATGCTCTTAGGCTACAGGGAAAAACCATAAATATTCCTCTCCTTTCTTGAAATTCAATTTAATATTAGCATATTGAATGCCCTGAGATTATATGCCTTCAAATACTTTGGTTTAACCCAGCATTTCTGAAATTCACTTGACCTCAGAATATTGTTCATTCCATTCTCCCATGACACACTTGTTCATATCCCCCAGAACTTTGATTTGTAAAATAAAAAGGTTGATATAGGGAGCAATAATATGGAATAAATAGAAGCAGCAACATTAGTTAAGAATAATTAATTGAACACAACAGGGCATATACATTAAATACTGTTCCTAGCAGCTCTGTGTGAAACTGTAGTAGACTTGTAGATTTTTTTTCTTTTAAAAATGACTATATTAGAGATACAAGGTTGGGTGGTAGAGAGATTGAAGGAAGTTGCAAGTGACCTAATAGCTAATTTGCAGTTATGGAAGTTGAATGTTAGCGTTTTAACTTGTGTCAAGGGCTGCCCTGTCAGGTACTGCAGGGGAATAATGATGAAAGGGAGTCTGTGTCTGCTTCTTTTGGAGCTGGCTGTCCGGTGGAGGAGACAGACATGTAAACAGAGCAATAAAGTACTCAAATGTGTAATGAACAGAAATAGGACACAGGAAGGAATGGTATTTTCCCCCGGTTTAGAACAGGGTTGCTGTTCATACAATAAGCCCAAACCACATAAGCTGGAGCCCTTCTAGATCCTCCAGACAAAATTCTACTCATACATCAAGATTCAAACAACTCGACCTCTTTATGCTTTCGCTGATCCAGAATTAATTGCATCATCTGTATTGCCCGCAGAGCCTTGCTTACACCTCTGTCATAGGCCTTATCATAATCTGCTTTCTATGTGAACTACTTGAGGGCAGGGTAGAGTTGTCTTTGTCCCTGTATCTCTGGGGCCTGCAGTTACAGCATGGACTGCATATTTGCTGCTTTGTTTAGACTTGGAGCAAGGTACTGGGCTGTGAAAGCTACTCACTTTAAGTAAATTCAGTAAATAAAATTATGTTTTATGGAAGACAGATTGGACAGGTGGTGGTATTATTAACATTTTCTCCCAGAATGCTTAAATATGATTTACATTTCAAGATTTCAAGTACAGTTTTTAAGGAATTCAACAATTCTGCATCATAAAGTATTCTTTCACACAAATGTTCCATAGTCATTAGTTTTTTACAGAACCCTTTTCTTATATTCTTATATACTATAAACACAAGTTCAGTTTGGCATTCTGTTCTCCACTAGTGATTGAGTTTGAAGCCCAAGGTCAGGGTATTGATTGATGACATTTCCCTTTAAAGTATTTGTATCCATTTGCCATTTGGGGACAGAGTGATTCCCAGTATGGTGCAGAAAATAACTAAACTGGAAGTCAGCCTGACTCGGTTTTGTAGTTAATTTTCTTTGTGACCTTGGGCAAGTCACTTAACCTTCCAATAACTGAGGGAGTTGGCCCAGAGCTAGCACAGTCTTCTAATGCAGACATTCCACGATTCTCTAGGGAGGATTCACTTCCATAGAGATTTAAAAGTGGATACATTTTTAGGTTAAATGGCTTTGTTCATTTAGTTTTTTTTCTCCTTAACCGATTTTGGAGCAGTAAGACTGTCATGGAGTAAAACCAAATTACCTGGAACTCTCAAAAGGCTGCAGTTCTTATCCTATTTTTTTATTTTTAGGGGAAGGGAAAAAAATGGCAACAAACAAGTTTATATCCATGAGTCAGGACAAATCCATCCCAGTTTTCTAACATACACAGTGTACATAAACATATTCAATGAAACACTGCAGATTCTTAACCGAAAATGGAATATTTGCTTTGACTTACCATCCTAAATATAGGAAGAACTGTACTTTGATATATACTTTTTGAGTACTTTCAGCAAAAATTGATACCAGCAGTTGTCTTCGTTGGCAAGGACTTGTGTATAGGAACCTGGCTCCCAGCTCAGTGACGAACGTATTCTGTATCTTTGAATAAGTCACTAAACCTTTCTAGATGTCAGTGTCCTCAACTGTTAGATTTGATACTGTTCTGATTACTAACAGATCTGTGATTAGACATTTCCATGCATTTATTTCAGGCCGCCTCCTGTTCTCTTCCTTGAGAGATTAACAAATATCCCCATCCCTTCCCTCACACAGTCTCGGGCAGTTATTAATTTGTGAGGGAAAAGGGGTATTTTAAAACACTTTAAATGATACATTCAAGAAAATTATCTCGTATTGGTTATTGATTGATATATCACAATACTACCACAAACTTAGTGCCTTAAGATAATACAAATTTATTATCCCACGGTTTCTGTGAGTCAGGAGGAGTCTGGGCACTTGTTAGTTGGGTCCTTTGCAAGGCTGCAATCAAGATGTTGTCCCAGGCTGGGGTCTAACTTACACGCTTGACTGTGGAAGCATCAGTTACTGAGCTCACTTAGATTGTTGGTGGAACTTACTTCCTTGCAGCTAGAGGACTGAGGGACTTAATGTTTTTGCTGGCTAGGGGCTGCCCTCTGCTTCTTGAGGCCACCCACATATCCATGTAATGTGTGCTTCCCTAACATGGCTGCTGGCCCCCTCAGAACCAGCAAGGGAGAGAACAAGGCAGGTGCTGCAGTGTTTTGGAATGTAATCACATAATCATGTACACATAATCATGTATATCTGTCATCTTTGCTCTGTTCTGGTTAAAAGCAAGTCACAGGTCCCTCCCACACTCAAGGTGAGATGATCACACAAGGGCATTGACAACCAGGAGGCAAGGGTCATGGGGGCCGCCTGAAGCGTCTGTCAGCCACACCATATTTCAGTTTTTTTTTCCTGTATCTTCCTGTGGATCTGTGAATAAATATCTCACTTTATACTAAAGCCTCAATAAACACTGATTGACAGAAAGTCTTTGTGCTCAATTAAAACTTCTTAGCTCCACAGAGTATTTGTACCATGCCATTGTTTTATTGAGTCCCCAGATACTGATGAAGTCAGGGTTTGAGTTTGAGGGCTATTCATTCTCCTGCCCCCCTCTCCCCGCCCCGCCTAGCACAGCACTGCCAGTGTTAGGTGCTCATTAAGTGTTTGTGGAAGGATTGTGACTGTTGTTCCAATTGTAGCATTGAGTAAATTTGAAGAAGCTCCCTGATATTGAGTGAATTGTATCCTCCACCCTGCAAATTCATATGTTGAAGCTCTAACCTCCAATGCGCTGGTAGTCCCAGCTACCAGAGAGACTGAGGTGTGAAGACTGCTTGAAGCCCTGGAGATGAGGCTACAGTGAGCCTTGAGTGTGCCACTGCACTCAACCTGGGCTAACAGAGTGAGACCCTGTCTGTAAATAAATATGTGTCTACATACGTACATACATAAGGTTCACAATTCAATTAAAAAAAGAGAAAGTGGCCATCTATAAGCCAGGAAGAGAGCCCCCACCAGAACCCCGATCTTGGACTTCCAGCCTCCAGAACTGTGAGAAAGTCAGGTTCACCTGGTTAAGTCACCCAGTCTTTGGTATTTTGTTATGGTGGCCTGAGCTAATGTAGCAAGAGGCAGGAAGCTAAGCACAAAGGTTGCCAGATAGCAGGGACCGGCTGGCTGTTAGTGAGCCAAGGCCAGTGACATTTAATTGCAGTCATTCCTGTTCTTTGCTGAGCTTTCGTCATAACTATTTGTAGAGGACCCCTAGACTTTTTTTTTTTCCGGGACAAAATGATCCAAAACATACTGTCTTCAGTTTTTGAGCACTGGACTACCAAACAGGAACATTTAAGGAAAACAAAATGTTACTGTTGTAAAGTCTTGATGGCGGGAAGTTATATAGTGAATTCTGAATTTCTTCTTCCTGAGTCTTGTCTTAAAAAAAAAAAGTTTCAAAGTTTTTGTTTGTTCATCATTTATTAATAAGTCACGATGTAGAGGGCTCAGTAGCCTTCCCCTAGTTTTCTACCTTTCTGACTTTGGTAAACTTGCTTTATTTCTCCAGTTTCCCTAATTGTAATATTAACATCTATCTAAAAAGAATACAATGGTTATGTAAACCTCCTAGCACTTAATAGGCACTCAAGACAATATGACTTAACTGTGTAAGAATGACTAATGTGCTATGTTTATTTATTTGGCTTCATTCATCTTGCCAGCAATGGTGTAGTATAAAAGATCTCTGAGTAAGAGAGGTTTGGGATGGGAAAAGGAACCAAGAAAATCTCACCATCTTCTGCTTGACAGCAAGTCTTGAATTCTGTTTTATTTTTCTTAAGAGACGGGGTCTTGCTCTGTGCGCACACTGGAGTGCAGTGGTGCTATTATAGCTCACTGCAGCCTCAAACTCCTGGGCTCAAGTGATCCTCCTACCTCAGCTACCTGAGTAGCTGAGGCTACTGGTGCCTACCACCACACCCAGCTAATTTTTTTTTTTTTTTTTAGAGATGAGGTCTTGCAGTGTTTCCCTGGCTGGTGTCAAACTTCTGACCCCAAGTGATCCTTCCGACTTGGTCTCCAAAAATACTGAGATTACAGGCATGAACCACTGTGCCTGGCAGAATCTTGAATTCTTCAACTGGACTTTTGAATATTTTTAAGCCACATAAAATTTCCTTTTTAAAATTGCAATCAAAATTGTCAAGTAAAGTGGGTCATTTTTTGACCTGGTGCTTAATTGTACTTTAGAAGCAAATGCATATCTGTAAGTAAGGGGAGGACTCACAAGTGATTTAGAAGGAGGATTGTAAAAGAGTTTGGGAAGTCCATCCCTTTCGTTTTGCAGGTTAGGAGGCTGAGGGCATTGTGCAGTGATGTATAGCCATGTAGAGGAGAGGAAACAGGACTCATAAATCTTACCTTTTATACAAAGTCAGTGTTTTCAGTAATTTTGTTGAAAACAAACATCAAACAAATTTAGACCTGTAAAATCCATTGAACCTGGCGGGGGTCAGCCTGACCTAGCAGGACATGCGGCATCTCTGTTTTGTGATGCTGTATCTGCTTTGGGAGTCCTAGTGCCCAAACCCTTCAGTGTTGAAAACTTAGCTCCTGAGTTTAAGGTGGTTTCTGTGGGGTTATGGGGCGGGGGGAGGGGGTTTGGAGGAAGGGAGGAGCGGAAAAAGAGACTTCCAGTCTGGAGCTCCTGCTGTTACCTTAGGGGATTTAGGGCCTATAAAAAACACATTTAGATCTCTGAATGGCAGCAGATAAATACCAATGACCCTTAATTGAAAAGGAGGAGACCCCATGGACTAGAGGTCAGGACTTTACAGTGATGACTAGTGGCCTGGGGGTGTCAGCTGAAATGGTCTGGATTTTTTTTTTTTTTTTTTTTTTTT